>NC_134447.1:3017307-3319038 GCF_030867145.1 Opisthocomus hoazin | reverse complement strand
TTTGTCCTGCTGGCCACACTCTTCTTGATGCACCCCAGGATCCCATTGGCTTTCTTGGCAGCCAGGGCACACTGCTGGCTCATGGTTAACCTGTCATCCACCAGGACACCCAGGTCCCTCTCCGCAGAGCTGCTCTCCAGCAGGTCCACCCCAAGCCTGTACTGGTGCATGAGGTTGTTCCTCCCCAGGTGCAGGACCCTGCACTTGCCCTTGTTGAACCTCATCAAATTGGAAAAACGAAACGAGCTGGCGGACAGAGAGGCAAAACAGGTGGCTAAAACGGAGGGAAGAACTGAAGGGGCTTTAATCCCTGATGGACGAGTCTCCCTAGAAGGTAAGCCAGAATATACTAAGGAAGATCAGAAACTTATTACAGATTTAGAAGGGTCATAGAATGAGGAGGGGTGGGCTCAAACCCCATAGGGAAAACTAATCATTCCCTCCTGTCTGATATGGCATCTGGTAAGGGAAGAACATAGGAAAAGGCACTGGGGGACAGAGGCTCTGTATAAACATCTAATTAGAGAGATTGTGGCCAGAAACCTATACACCACGGTGAGACAGCTGACTCAGCAGTGCGATCTTTGCCTCCAGACTCATCCAAAAAATAACCCTAAACCAGAAATGGGTCAGACTGGAAAAGGTAATGGGCCTGGACAACAATGGCAAATTGATTTCACGGAACTCCCAAGAAAAGCGGGGTACCGATATCCACTGGTATTAACCGATACCTTTTCAGGTTGGCCGGAGGCATTCCCAACCAGGACAGCTAAAGCTCGGCAAGTAACTAAAGTATTAATACAAGAGATAATATCACATTTTGGGGTTCCAGCAACTATGTCTTCTGATAGGGGACCACATTTTGTTTCAAAAATACTACAACAAACTAGCCGTCACCTGGGTATAGATTGGCAACTCCACACCCCATACCGCCCTCAGTTGAGCGGCCAAGTGGAGAAAATGAACCACTTCATCAAGCAACAAATTGTGAAATTAGGGCAAGAAGCAAATTTGGCATGGCCTCAGTCCCTCCCTCTAGCCCTCCTGTGTATACGGACAAGGCCAAGGGCAAGGGAGGGACTGAGCCCCTTTGAGATCCTGTATGCACGACCCTACGGGATACAGAAGGGGATATCCACGCAAATTGGGGATGAAATTATGACTTCTTATTTGGTGGCATTGAGCAAACAATTAAGCAAAATCAGGAAACATGTGGTTGGAACCCGGGGGAGGGGTCTAGATGGACCTGTACTTAATATACACCCTGGAGATTATGTATATATAAAGTCTCTTGCAGAAAAAACTTCAGAGCCACAGTGGGAAGGACCATACCAAGTACTGCTCACCTCCTTCACGGCCATCAGGATCAAGGAACAGAACGCCTGGATTCATCACACCAGAATCAAAAGGGCACCTAAACAGCCACGGGCATCGCGAGAAATTGGACCCTTGAAGCTCAAAGTATCAAGGCATTGATAAAAATTGTATTTTTAGGATGGACATTACCTAGAGGGGAAGCCTGGAGCCAAAACACCTATTTACAAATAACTGAAAATATGTCAAGAATACTGAACTTATCCGATTGTTGGATATGCAATACTCTCCCTCGGGGTGGGCTACAACTCCCTTTAATAGGAATATCGACTAGAAATTGGGCCATTTACACTAATGGAATGAACAGGAATGGATCACGTGTGTATGGGAAGGGGAATACAAGAGAAGGACCAAGTTTTGACCTAGACCTCCCGCTCTCAGAAAAGGTAGTGATTTTGGGTCGTTGTTTAGGATTCGAAGACAAAACATGGATAGATATGAAAGACTGTCCTGCTGCCAAAGATTTAGGCACTTTTGATGCGGAAAGATTGAAACAGATTAAACTTGACTTCAAGTTTATACCTCATTCAAACACCAAGAAAGGAAAAAGGTAGGGAAGATGGTAGAGAACAGAACAAGGGTCCAAGATGCAACATGGGACCTGGATATTGGTGGCTTTGCGGTGACGGAAGGGCTAGAAAGAGCTTACCTTTAAGCTGGAAAGGACATTGTACTAGAGCGTACCTTACGCCTGGAGCAAGCATTCACAAAGGTACCTCCCCTCTTACGGGACTTTTAAGAACCCCCTGGATTCGTTTTAAGAGAGCGGAGAATCCGTTGGTAATTCGAGGCACCGGCTTTCATAGCTTTGTGCGATGGTTAATCCCCTCTTTGGGAGTAAGCGAGTTAGAGAAAGCTATAGTTAATATATCGGCTACTGTCGAAACTCCGGAAAATTTAACATTGGATGCCATACCAGGAATACAATTAGAAGTAGAATCTTTAAGCAAGGTGGTAAAGCAAAATCGAATGGGATTAGCTATGCTTTTAGCTGAGGAAGGAGGATTGTGCCTGGTTATTAATCAAACCTGTTGCACCTATGTAAACCAGAATAAAAGAATAGAAACAGATTTGAATGAAATCTGGGAAAAGACCAAGGTGTTACATCGTTGCCCAAGATGATACATCCTGGGGTTTCTCGGAAATATGGGAAAAACTCACCTCTTAGTTACCTAATTTAGGATGGCTGAGGCAATTATTTGTTACAATGGTTTGGATCATAATGCTAGGTATCATTTTGTGTATTTTGATTAGGTGTAGCCTTTGGTGTTGCAGGAGTACGGGAGATTCTTATAGTGAATGGAAAAGGAACCAACTACAATGAAAGCTGGAGTCCAATAAGTATTTTGAGAAGACGCTGAATAATGATGTACTATAATAGAATTAAGAGTAGTAAAAGAATTTACTAACTTCTTTGAAAAGGGGGAACTGAAGGAGGAAGGGGTTAAAAGGGATTTTAACAGAAGTGGCATTACCTAATAGTTGCTGTGCATTTAAAGAGAATTGATAGTGCCTATCTATTGTCTAAATTAACTGAAGCAGAGAGTCTGGCATCTCCATCCAAAGGGGTCAGTTCCTGATAGGGGCTGGGAGTCGCCTCGAACCGGTCAAGACCGGCCCTGCTGTGTGGATGGCAGCCAGGGGAGAACTGAGTTTGCGCAGAAACAAAGGGCCATCAGCGAACACCATGATGAAGAGGATGGGCCTTCATCTTGGGACCCCCGACGACCACCACCAGGAGGCACTGAGCAAGCGCAGCTGGGAGGAGTCTATGGAAATTACTTCTTGGAACTAATTATAATACGGAAATTATTTCTCGGAACTGATTTTGATATGCAACGAGGATAGATGCATATGTATAGGCGTATTGGGAAATCTAATGTATATGTAATATTCGATTGTATAAATTGAAGAGACACGTTGCTGCTCGGCGTGCACGACTTTGGTGGGACTGCCCCCCGTGCTGCCCAGCGCCGAATAAACATCCCTGCTTTACAGTCTGACAGATTGTGGAGTCTGCTTTCCACACGTCAACACTCTATTTTTATCCATAACACCCTGCAAAGTCTGGCCTACGTGCTCAGCTCAGCTCC
Source organism: Opisthocomus hoazin (assembly GCF_030867145.1). Taxonomy (NCBI): domain Eukaryota; kingdom Metazoa; phylum Chordata; class Aves; order Opisthocomiformes; family Opisthocomidae; genus Opisthocomus; species Opisthocomus hoazin. The sequence goes on along the minus strand of NC_134447.1, from coordinate 3,315,571 downwards.
AGACAGACCACAAGACCAGTGTGACAGTCCAGTGAATGTTAAACCAGAAGACAAACACTCACAGCAAGAGTATTTAGAAATTATGCCCGTTATGACACTGCCTAGACAAATCTGGTGAGGAGAATGCCCACCTGAAAAGAGGAATCCCCACCACAGAGTGAATGTCATTAAGATGTACAAAGATTGGAAAGAGGAAAAAAATTACATTAGAAACCCTCAACGTGAAACAGCAACAGCTTTAACTCATTTAAACCAGACACAGAAGATGTTTCTACAAACTTCTGATCCTACTTTTTAAGAACAAAAATGCACACTTTCGACAATTGTGATTAGCTGGAAGAAATCACACTAGGTAACCTGAAGGCCACTTTAAAGAGGATTTAATATCCAAGAAAGCGGGGAGGGGAATTTTGTCAGCCAGGAATCCATCAGCAAGCACTTGAATCTAAGGGAGCCGAGTTTTGTAACACTGAATGGGTATTTTTAATTATAAAACCACTCACTCTAAGCAGGAGAAGATTCTTCACACTATGCTAGCTACTAGCACTGAGCTGTTCACACATACACCCCCTTTTCAAAAAAACACACAAAACCCCAAAACAAACCCCCATCAAAAAATGAGTGCCACCAAGCCATATTTCAGATGGAAGGCAGGTGTGGGTCATCCTTCCAGAATTACAGGCACCTCAAAGAAATTGTCCTCCTGTGCCGTTCAGAGCATCCCAAAAGCAGACTGAGCTCCCCAACGCGTCTTGCATGACCGCAGTCCCTCCCCGGGAAGCCCACAGAGAAACACGACGCTTTTGAAACGTCCCAGTCCTCAGCACCTGAACGTTTTCAGAGCAAAAATGTGGACAAGACCAAGAGCCCCACTTGAGGCTCAGCAAAGCCGTATTTGATGCAGAGCCTGGGAAAACCAGAGCCAGTGGATGAACTCGGAGCTTTCACAGGCGGCCTCAGCATCAGTGCTGAGAGCAGCTTCCACACGCCAAGCACAGGCATGGAGAAACAGCTTGTCACGAGCAACCGGTCCTCTCCGAGGTCTCCAGACAGCTTGGCACCAGGGAGGGTTCCTTAAGCAAGCTGCTTGTTCGGGAGAGGGTCTAGGAGGAGGCTCTCCCACCATGGGCATTCTCAAGTCCAGTTCCTCAAGAACATGGCCTTGCTGCCCGCTCTCTTCCCCTACAGAGGCTGAACCAGCTGCCCAGTGGCTCGGGCCATCTCCGTTTTCAGCGGAGCCCAGCAGTCCGTAAGCATCCCAAGACGGCGCCTGTGTGGATCCTGCCCCGCTCGTACAGGCCCACGCTGGCCGGGCTGGTGTTTGAGGGCTCTGGACGGCACGCACACAGCGCCTACCAAAAAGCTCTGCTCAGCGCTACCAGATCATTTCTAGCTCAACTCAGCGGCACAAAGACAAACAGGGAGAGGCCACGGCCCCACGTGCAAAGGGAGCAGAACACACAGCAAAAGATGTCAGGGGCAACCCTGGAAGCAGCCACAGGCCGTCCACCACGACCTCCAGATCGGGGTCCCGCAGCTCAGCCCGCCACCCACACTGCTTTGAGAGCGCTGCGCCAGCGGCTCTTCCCATCTCCTGCCAGGGGAGAGAACAGGCACAGGCAGCAGAAATAACGGGGTCAAGAAAACTACAGATCACAGCCTTGCCTGCACCATCCTCACAAACACCTGGGGAGAGAAAGGGTCTCTTTTATCCCTACAAGAACATTGGTACAAAGACCAGAAGAGGCACCCCAGGGCACAGCCAGCGAGCCAGGGGCAGAGCAGAGGCACGGCAGGACAAAACGACGGTCACTCAGCTCCAGCGCAGGAGGCCGAAGTTCAAGTCCTGCCCAAGCTACAACAAAAGCTGTCATCGTTTTAGAATTGTGTATCGCGCACAAAATATTTCTGGCGCCTGTAACCCAGATAACCTAAGAGCAAACTTGTGAAGGCACAACTGCAACTCACGATTTTAATGCTGTTAGGGCATCCAGAAAGCTCTGAACACCTTCAGAGCAGGAGAGCTCTTCGAGTAAGAGAAATCTGCATAAATTGCAGACACACAGGGTTTCTTTTCGATTTTTTTTTCCTTTTCCTCACAGTAGAAAGATACTGTAGGTGGGTGAAGTGCTGCATGGAAAGGGCCCCTGGAGGTGTCTGTGCCACCACCCTCTCCCAGCCACTAATGCCATCTGGCCCCCAGGGCACCTCCCAGGGCTGCACCACCCTCCTGGGGAACAAGTTCTCCCCAACACCCACCCAGAGCACAGCGAAGCTGCACATTCTGCCTTTTGCCCCATCTTCTCCACTGTCTGCCACAACTGAGAGGAATCCGGCTCCATTGTCCTCGCAATGGCCCTTTAAGCACCTGCAAACCACCATCAGATCACTCCTCAGGCTCCACGAGCCCGGCCACCCCAACCTCTTGCCTTTACTTGTCCACAATAACAGGCATCGATTGGAAACAAATTCAGGGTAACAGTGCCCACAAATTAACAACAGCCCTTGGATTTCTACTTGTTTAAGGTAAATGCAGGTTAAGGGCTTTTCTGAGAAAATGCAGAAAAAGCTTCAATCCGCTTGCTGTTCTAAAACAGACAACACACAGCTGAAATGACAAATGAACTACACATCTCTCTTCACCTTCGCTACCTCCTTCTAACACGCAGACACTTTAGCATAGAGCGTACCTGTGAAGGAAGTATTCTGGCAATCGCCCCGCGACAGCGACGAGAAACTCCGAAACTGCAGCCAAGCTGCTCATTCGCAGCAGGTTTCTCCCCCTGCTTCTGGGAGGGTCTCCTAAGGAAGCCTGGCTTGCAGCCCGGCAGCCCTGAGGGCTCTTTCTCTCCGGTCCCACACACCTCTCTCCAGCTTCCACTCAACCCTCCTCAGGCACGGGCTCTCTCACCTGTTCCGTTTGCTGCCTTTTCGCTGCAGGATTTGTCTCTTCTGCCGATTTCCTCTTCAGAGGCAAGCGGTCTTCTGGAGAGACGCTGTCTTTCTTCCCCTCACACCCGTGAAGGTTTCTCCAGGTGGAGAGAACATCCAGCCAATACCTTGGCTCCTCAGTGACAAGGCTTTGAACCTCATGCTGCATTTTCCCTGGAAGAAAAAGCAGCTTCAGGTTCAGTAGTTCAGGCTCAGCATTTGGTTTTCCTGCAGACCGAGAACAGCTGTTAGCAGAGACCGTGTTCAGATTTCATCGATGTGTGAGCCCAGGAACCGCAGCAGCAGCCATCACAGGCACAGCTGAGCTCTCAGCGCCCACCTACCCCCCAGCAGAGACCCAGCCCTCCCTCTGGTTACGAGCTCTGCAGAACCAAGAGTAAATCGTGCAGGGGTCGAACTCTGCACAAGAATTCAGCAGCCCTAGAAACCAGCCCAGCCCTGAGAGTCACTCCCAGGGACGGAGGACCAACCTAACGCACCATCCTCCCCGAAAGCCCTTGGTCCAGGATGAGAGATGTGGGGCACTTTCCAGGGCTGAAACACAGACACGAACGGGAATCGCACTGATCCAGCCGGGGCCTCCCGCGCCCGCCCTGCCCGCAGCCCGGGGGGGCCGGGCCGCGCCTCCGCTCCCGGCCCCCGCCCGCGGGGCCGGCCCCGCAGCAGCGGAACAGCCGCTGCCCGCAGCCGGGTCTCCGCCGCTCCCCCGCCGCCCCGCGCTGGACAAGACCTTTCCCGGCCGCAGCCCGCCCCGCAGAGCCGCACACCCAGCCCCGCCGCCGAGGCGTTTCGGGCGGGCCCCTCCCGCAGCCCCGCAGCCCGCGGGGAGGGGGGCGGCGCGGCCCCGCGGCTCGGCCGAGCGGAGACGGCCCGGCCCTGGGGGGCCCTTCCCGCCCCGGCCCCGGCCCCGGCCCGACCCGCGGGACCCCCGCAGGCGGCGGCACCGCCCGCGCCGCGCCCGCCCGGCTCCGGGGCGCCCGGCGAACGGGGCCGCGCTCCCCGCCGCTCCGCTCCGCACCGCAACGGGCCGGGCGGGCCCCGGCGCCCGCGGCCCCCGCGCCGGGAGAGGCTCCGGCCCCCCCCGCCGCCATCTCGGCCCCCCCGCCGGGACCGGGCCTTGACGGGCGGCAGCGGCCCCGGGGCGCGGAGGCGGTGTCCGCACCCAGGCGGCGGGGGAGGGCGATCCGCAGGCACCTGCGGGGGTTTGACCGGGGGCAGGCGGGGGCTGGAAACCCGACGGGACAGCCGCTGGGACAGAGAAGGGGGGGACGGGCCGGCGGGGCGAGCACCGGCACAGCCGGCAGCAGCAGCTGAGCCCCGCGAGCGGCAGCAGGAGCAGCCTCCTGTACGGGGGGGGGGGGGGGGAAGCCCCCATCCCTGGGGCCAAACCCCCTCCGGCTGCTGCGGCAGAGCGGCCGAGGAACAAACTCAGCTCCCTCGGCCAGCGGGGGAGATGGGGGGAGGCTGCGCGCTGGCTCGCTCCTCCTCTCCTGTCCTTAGTGCACAAATTTCACTGCCTTCCCGGCACCCAGCTCCGCCTGAACTTCACCAGAGCTCTGTCACAGCAATTCAATATCTCGTTTTTGAGGCAGGAGGTGGTAATTTTTTTGTGCTGGGTTTTTTTTGTTTTTGACAGCCTTTCCCCCCCCACCCCTTTTTTCCTCCTCTCTACTTCCAGTGACAGAACTTAACAGATGTAAATTCTGAATAAATGCCCGAAGGTAATTCTTAGTTTCCTCCCACTGTTTTTGTTTCTGAACTTTTGCAGAGGCTCATTATTTAATAGCCACAAAACATACCGAGAAATTGAAAACCTAACCATTAAGTACAGGATTTTTACCATGATTTGTAACAGAAGTCAGTACTGAGCTTTGATCTACTGATAACACAAGCCAATGGTTCTCTAATCAAGCTAACAGATTCCCTTCTGAAAGTCACTCCTCAAATGCGACATCAGAAATGCTCCCTGGGCCCGCGGGCCTCTGACGGCACGCTGATTAACCCAGCAGGCTTGTCCGTGCTGCCAAACACCCACCGGACTCACGGCAGCACTGGGCCAGAGGCTTCACCTCCATCCGAACACCACAAGCTTTGAGTCAAGCTTCAGAACCCTCCACTCTTCAGTCTGCCAGCAAGAGACCCCGAGGGGGGGCAGAGTAACAGATACAGCGTTAGCACTGCGGAACAGACACCAATCTCAATACAAAAGTGCGGCAATTTCCAGGCACATTCACCTCATTGCTCACTCAAATCCCGCTGGAAGGTTACATTAGCATTTATTAAGCAAGTTCCATGGGGAGGGAAGGCCACGAGGCTCTGGGAGAACCCTGTACAATGTGAAAGCTGCGCAATCATACTACGTAAATATTCTACAAGTAAAAAGTCGGGGGGGGGGGGGTGTCCCCGCAAACCCACAATATCACATTTTTCTTACCACTATGAGCAGTCCACCATTTTGTTCCACTTCAGCTGTTTCCACAAGCAGTTCAATAGCTTTTCTCTTCCCAATTATTTTCACTACTCGGGCAATTAAATCTTTCTTTGGCTCACAAAGCCTGAGAGGAGGGGAAAAAAAAGATACACTTATTGTCAGCATAATTTCGTGAGTAAAACTGACCATGGAACTTCCATAATGAGTAGTTCATTCTGTGGGAGATAAAACTGTGCTAAAATGACAGAGTCCATACATTTCAATGTGTTTCAGTGGCTCCTTGAACCAGATTTCTTTTTCTAAAGCATGCATTTTAAAAATTTGTTTCCATTAAAATGCACTGAGTGATTATTATTTTCTATTGATGTGTGAAAGATTAAACCAAATGAGAAACTCTAAAGACCTGTATAAATCTCTGAAATTGAACTATAAAAGTCTGCTGTGCATTTAGCAGTTGACAGTACAGCACCTTTTATAGTTAAATCTACACTTGCTGTTGTCTGTAGCTAGTTGTTGAAGTTCTCCTGTATCGTGTGCCATTCAGACAAACATACAGAATAAAAATTAAACCATTCTGTTGACTGATCTATGACAACCTACAAAATGCAAACAAGAACAAAACACTGCAATATGACCGAGTTAAATTGGGTTCTTTTGTTAGCAACAACGTCCTCGTACAAAAGTTCTCATCCTCAGTCTGCATGAAGGGAGAGGCTCTCACAGCATCAATTCACTGTGCCGAAGCACATGCTCCCACTGGAAAACATCATCACCCCACACACCAACACCTCCTGTCCAGAGCAAGAGTTCAGATGCTAAAGTCTCATGTTCTCAGTGGCAAAGCTCCTCACTAAGCACAGTCCCGAGCACGACAGCTCAGTGGTTTTACACTTCAGGGACCAACAGGCCACCACCACCTCCTAAGTTTCTTGAAGACTGCTGTCTGGCCTCCTTGCTTCAGATGACATTGCCATGGTCTACAGCTGCATACATTACAGTGACTGCATAACAGAAGGGATCTGACCGCAGATGTGAACAACCAGCCTAGCTTCAACCGTATGATTGAAGTTACCTGAAATTAAATGTTAAAACTCACATTTTAGTGACAATTGTCCTCATCACAAAAGGATTACCCAACCCGCTCAACTTTACACTTTGTGTTTAATCTCACCGAGTTCAATGAATGATCAGGCACCAGCATGTACATGCTTTCTTAAATATTTATAGGATTGAGTTCTAAATTATGAATTATTGGAAGAGATGGAAACATTTCTCAAAGATGGAGAGAACTTTAAGATAACCAGGAGTCCTCAGAGAGCTGGTGAAATAGACCTTCTGTTAGTAGCAGCAGCAGCTTAAACAGTCAAATCCCCACCCCGCGCTCATTGTGGCCCTGCGCAACCCTCCCGTACGCTGCTTTAAACAAGCAGCTGTGCACTGCAACAGGAAAACAAGAGAAAGGGCAAAACATTGCAACAGACAGTCAGAAAACCCCTTTGATTTCAGTTCACTGTGTGGGCCACCACAACAAAAGGTCAGGAATCCAGGCACAGACGGTGCAGCACAGATCAAGCAACAGTGCTGTGATGCCTATAAACACAATCCTACTGATGCTATTCAGTGCCACTACTGCTATAAACAATCAGAAAAAAAGAGCCTTCTGCCCTATTTTGATGAAGCTCAATACAACAAAGAAGAGTTTATTACAAGAGACATACTCAAACTTTCCAAATCCATAAAGGAGAAGCTACCGAGAACTGATAACAGCATCAATAATTCAATAATGGTCTAATTGCTGTATTTCAGCATCTGGCAATACTATGTATCCCATGTAAGAAATCAACAATGATCAATAAACCCAGCTTTCATCTAAACATCAAACTTATGGTCAGTAAATCCTGTAACTGCTTTTCCCCTGTTTAACATCATTTTCTTCCCCTGAACCACCGAAAAAGGATTGTGTGGCTGTTTAAGTCAATCTAAGGAAGAACGACTGCAGTCAGGTGCCCTCTCTCACACCACCAGCGCTGCCAGTGCCAGCTCTAAGGAAACTGTACAGCAAATTGGGTAAGGAAACAAATCTCTCTCCAAACTAACTCCTTAAAAAAAGCAACAGGCTTTTGGACAGTTCAGTTTTCTGACTCAGCTCAGTGTACAACAACTCAATAGCAGGACTGTGAAAAAGAATTGGAGCGCGGCAAGCGCGCACACGGCTGGAGCTTGGTAACCCCAACAGCGGCTTCCATGACCTAGCACAGAACTGCAGCTCAGCTTCTCAACAGAGCAGAGGCAAGGCTGGATTTCAGTTCTGCTGTCTCATCCTGGTGCAGCCCTTCATTACTACAGCAGCAAAACATTTTGTTCAGACAAGCAGGTTCCACGTAAAGAACAGGGATTTCAGAAGCTGTGCTCTCCAAAACAGTACACAGGCCCAGTCACCTACAGTTCCAAAGGTTTATAACTTAGCCAGACTTTCATGGTGACCACTGCAGGTGTTCACTGGTGTCCAACTCCAAACACACATCTTTACTCACGGGGTGTTTCCTAAAAATGTCACTACTAAATCTGTATCGTGACAAACAATGTTTTTCCTTGCCACTGTTCTCAAATAACAAACTATCTGGTGGATCTTTAAAAAAAAAAAGAAATTAGAACAGTACTATTGGATGCTTCTACAAGGTACCAGCCCTAATGCTGCATTTTAATCCCAGATTTTGGAAATACACACAAGGCACTCACACTTTTTGTAATCTGGTAAGACACCTTACATATTTAGCAGAAAGAAAGCTTTTTTCCCCCAAGAGGGGGAAAACTACTACTCCATCAGCAGTTTACCAGTACTTAAGGAAGTGAAGATATGGGGTTACTAAACTTACCGATAAGCCATCTGCCACTTTTTCCTCTGAATCTTCTTCTGTTGTGTCATACCTTCCTTTATATTTCATTTCTTGTCTTTCACCCAGTCTATCTTTCACAGGCCGCTCCCGTTTGAGAAAGCCTTGCCCATTTTCCTCTTCCACTGGCAATGTTGTCTTGTCATCGTGCATGTATTCATCCAGTTCTTTACCTAAAGTGTCTGCCTCCTTTTGCTGAGCTTCCTTCATCAGCTTTTTAGCCAAGAAATAACTGTAAGTCTCAGGCTGCCTGCTTCTGTCAGTACTACCATCCATGCCTAGAATCCCAAGCTCAGTAGCCACTGCATCCCGATTCTGCTCCTGGAGCACCACACCCACCGAGAGCAGTTTGGTTTTGGTGCTTCTGGCCAAGCTGAAAAGGCTCAGATTTCGCAGGAGGAAAGCTGAAACATTTCTGCCGTTTTCCTTTCCACAAACAGCTGTCATCAGCAGATTCAGAAAAGCTTTCATCACTTGAATCCACACTTTTGGTTGTCCGATGAGTAACACTCGGTGCACGCAATAAAATGCTGCTCTGGAATGGTCTGCCGGAATCATGGCCATCATGTGATTGCTGAAATGAAGAAGTAAATGTCCATTAATTTAATCACTCCCGTAAACTAAAAGAGCTATGAAGTGAAGCCAGAGATTTGATTAGCTAGTAAACTTAATTTGGACTCATGCGATGGTTTGGGCAGTCCTCCACGAGCATCTTTTGGACTGCAGTCGACAGCAGCACGCTGTGAAACTTGTGTGTTTTGAATGCTTGTACACGAAAGGCAGCACGGCTGCTACAGAAAACACACAGTGACACGAGCCACTAATCTACTGAACACACCCTTTGCTGAATGAAATTACAATTATTACCAGACCAGAAAAGCTATTAAAATTCCCAAATCAGACAAAGACACAACATGCACAGCAGTTCTAGGAAAGATTAAAAAAACAAAACACCACGGCCACTTACCAGGAGGTTTTTCTAACAGCACAGACACTCATACTCTCTCCGGAGTCTAAAAGGGGTCAAGACTAGTGGCTTGCAACCACAGTAGCGTTCCCAGAGACTCAACCGAGAAGAAAAAATGATGAAAAACCACAAAAACCAAGCGCACAAAACTGGGATGCAGCTCAAACTTTGAAAAGCTAACGGTGTATTGGGATTCTGGTTCAATCCGGACAGCACATGAGCAGCTTTAAACCCAGAAGACATCACGGACTCACTACGGCTTCTCATTAATTAGGACAAAAACCCTAAAGGCTTCAACATGCCTTACAAAACAAAGTCCCACTGATATAAAAATATTCAAGAAATACTGTTTCCCGTGCACTGACAGATAAACTTCAACACGAAAGCCAGACCTGCTCAGCTGTACATAACCTACAAAAGCACCACGGGGAACTGAACCCCGAATTCTTCCTCCCAATTGCTGGAAACTTCTGGCCATGCTGTCTGTGCCGACCTGCGGGAAGCATTTTCTATACTCGCAATTCCAGCTTCTCCCCCACTAATCTGCTATCGTTACGTTACCTTATCCTCTGAACTTTAAAAATAAGATCTCTTCCTCCAGTTTCAGGTGAAATAAGAATCCTTTCTTCAACCGCACTGCTTTCACCGCCATTATGGCACCATTTCTTCTTCCTCCTATCAGCAAACAGAAAACAGAAATCTTCAACTCATTTTGCTGCATTACGGAGTACAAATTTTTAATTTAAAATGCATTCCGTAACGCTAAACACTAACAACTCCATGAATTTAAACAATCCCCCCACGCCTGCCGTCACTTATTTTGCCCTACACACCCCAGGACCGCACCGCAGATCAATCACCATAACTCGAGAGCCCCGCCAACCCTCGCCCCTGCGGCGCCCACCCCGAACCATCTCAGTTCGAAACCTTTTCCCGCCCACCCGCGCCGCAGACGCCCCGCGCCCCGCACGCCGGCGGGAACCGAACCCCCCGCGGCAGCGCGCGGGGCCGGAAGCCGCGGGGCAGCGCCCGTCGCCGCTCGCCGCCTTCCCGCGCTCCCGCGGCCGCCGGGCGCACCGGCGAGCGCTCCCCCCCCTCACCAAGCCCCGCGCCCGGCGGCAGCGAACGCCTCCCCCGCCCCGCCCCGCCCGCGGCCTCCCCAGGCGAACGGGCCCCGGAGGAACACGCCGGGCCCGGGGCACGGAGCCCCCGCCGGGGAAGGGCCCCCCGGCCCGGCCGCCCGGCCCTCGCCGGGACCCGCTCCCGCAGGCGCCGCGCACCGCCCCGGCTCGGCCGCCCTCGCTCCCCGCCGGGCCCTCCGGCCGCCAGCCGGGCCCTCTCGCCGCGCGGCTCCGGCCGGAGCCCGGGCCGCCCCTCCCTCACCCGCCGCGGGCCCCGGGGCAGCCGGCGCCGGGCAGCCGCGGGCCGAGGCGCAGCGCCCGCCGCCCGGTGCTATTCACGATGGCACCAGCGCTGCTCCCGCCCCCTCTTCCCGGTGCTGCGGTCTCCAGTGACCTGAACAACAGGCTTCAGCCTGCGGCCAGCCCTGCAGCGGTCAGGCAGCCGCGTCAGATGATGGTTTCAGCTTCCTTTCCAGCCGGAATTATTCGATTATATTCTATTTCGAATTTTTGTAAGGGGTTGCGGGAAGATCCTGGTGATTTCACTCTTAGCAATTTCTTGGACAGGGACAAGAGTCCTTAGACATCACACAATCATAGAACCTTTTGGGTTGGAAGGAGCCTTTAAAGCTCATCAAGTCCAAACTCCTGCAATGAGCGGGGACATCTTCAGCTGGAGAAGTTTGCTCAGAGCCCCGTCCAACCCAGCCTTAACGGGTCCATGTCCTTCTTGTGCTGGGGCTCCAGAGCTGGATGCAGGATTCCAGGTGAGGTCTCACCAGGGCAGAGTAGAGGGGCAGAATCCCCTCCCTCACCCTGCTGGCCACCCTTTTTTGATGCAGCCCAGGACACGGTTGGCCTTCTGGGCTGCCAGCGCACACTGCCAGATCACGTCCAGCTTTTCATCCATCAGGACCCCCAAGTCCTTCTCCACAGGGCTGCTCTCAATTCCTTCATCCCCCAGCCTGTGTTGATAGCGGGGACTTGCCCTGGCCCAGGTGCAGGACCTTGCAATTGGCCTTCTTGAACCTCATGAGGTTCACACAGGCCCACTTCTCCAGCTTGTCCAGGTCCCTCTGGACGGCATCCCGTCCTTGTGCCGTGTCAGCTGCACCACTCAGCTTGGTGTTGTCTGCAACCTTGCTCAGTGAGAACTCGATCTCTCTAAGCCATTGATGAAAATATTAAAAAGTGCCGGTCCCCGTGCAGACCCCTGAGGGACACCACTTGTCACCACTGTGCATCTGGACATCGAGCCATTGACCACCACCCTCTGGTTGCAGCCTTCCAACCAACTCCTTATCTACCTGAACGGTCTACCCGTCAAATCCATACCTCCCTGATTTAGAGAGAAGGATGTTGTGGGGGACCGTGTCGAAGGCTTTACAGAAACCCAGGTAGATGACATCCCCTTGTCCGCTGATGCAGTCGCTCCACCATAGAAAGACCAACCACTAGGTTGGTGAGGCAGGACTTGCCCTTGGTGAAGCCATGCTGGCTGTCTCAAATCACCTCCCTGACCCCACCTGCCTTAGCATAGCTGCTAGGAGGATCTGTTCCATGATCTTCCCAGGCACAGAGGCGAGGCCAACAGGTCAGTAGTTCCCAGGGTCCTCCTTTCTACCCTCTTCAAAAAAGGGCACCATGTTTCCCATCCTCCAGTCACCAGGGACTTCATGTGATTGTCATCACCTTGCAAATATGATGGAGAGTGGCTTGGTAACTACAGCAGCCAATTTCCTCAGGACTCTGGGATGCATCTCATCAGGTCCCATAGACTTATGTCTGTTCAGGTTCCTCAGGTAGTCACGAACCTTTCCTCAGAGTGGGGGGGGCTTTGCCCCTCCGGTCCCCGTCTTGCAGTCCATGGACTCGGGACAGGCAAGCAGAGAGGCTGCCAGTGAAGACTGAGCCAAAAAAAGTTGCTGAGTACCTCAGTCGTCTCCTCGTCTGTTGATACGGGGTCACCACTCTTGTTCATCAGGGGGGTACGCTTTCTTAACCTTCCTTTTCTGGCTGACGTACCTGTAGAAGCCCTTCTGGTTATTCTGTGCATCCCTTGCCAAGTTCAGCTCCAGCCACGCCCTGGCCCTCCTGACCCCGTCCCTGCACAACCGGGCAGCATCCCTATACTCTTCCCAAGACACCTGTCCCTGCTTCCACTGCCAGGGCAGTTCCCTCTTGCCCTTTGGTCTGACCAGACGGTCTCGGCTCAGCCATGCCGGTCCCTTCCCTTCTTTAAAACTTCTCTAGAGACGCTGACCCTGCCCCGCACGCCGGAGCTGCCAGGAGCTCGCCAGCCCCGCGGCACAGGTCCCCTCCAGACCCCGAGTGCCACGCCAGGAGCGCCGGGTCCAAAACCGACCCCCCCGAGCCGCAACACAAAGCCAAGCCTGGGCCGAGCGACCAGCGAAGAGCTCGGATGCTCGCCGGCACGTCCACCGCCTCGCCGCAAAGGCCCAGCCGAGGATGCCCGCGCATGGGCAACGGGGACGAGCTCCGGCCCAGCACGCGGCCCCCCGGCCACGCACCCGCCGCAGGCAGAGCGTGTACTGCATTTCTCTGTGGAAGAGCTTGGCCTTACGCACGGGAAGAGAGGGAAATTCAGTCTGCCAACACCAGCACAGGAGCCAAAAAAACACGGGAGAGACTTCCCCCTGCCATCCCCTTCCCGAGACTTTTTTCTTTTTTAAAAAAGGCTGCGGCGTGCAGCATTAACAACAGCTTCCACAACACCAGCTCAAGGCATCGCGTACTGTACAGCGTTCGGTATTTCTTACTATAAGACAATAAGGAATTATCGACAACTGATAAGACAAAATAAGCTATAAAAAGTAACAATGTACAATCAAGATGGATTTCTTTTTTTTCCTTTAAAGGAGGCTTCTCTGGGGTGTCGCGGTGCCTGTGCTGGGGGTCTCCCCTCGCTGCTGCCCTGCTCCTCCCCACCCTGTGTGGTGGGACCGGGGGCACCCAGGGGAGAAGGCAGAGGCGGTTTTGGGGGGAGCACCCTCCCAACCCACCGACGCCGCTCGGCAGAAGGGCCGGGAAGGGCCAGAAAAGACGGTCCCTGCCCCAAGCTCCATCAACACCCGAGATCACCATGTCCCAAGCTCACTCACACACACCTCCCTGAAACAAAAAACAACAGATATTGCATAGTTTTGCTGTCAGCAGTCTTCAAACAAAAAGGAGAACTTTGTTTTGCTTCCAGAGACAGTGACTGTCCTCGGCTGAAGACCTGGGGGGAGTCTCTTCCCCGGCTCACAGCAAGCTCCCAAAGCCTTCCCCTGTGCACGCCATGGGCCGAGGCTGCTTTTTCAGAGTATACAGCTCAAAGCATTCAGCTGGAAGGGAGAGGAGATCGCTAACGAAGGGGCACCCTCCCTCCCGGTGAGGCGCGGGGACGGCGGCGGGCGCAGCTCGGTGGCACGACGCGTGGTAGGCAGCGGGGCTTTGCCCCTCCGGCGTGGTGCCAGGGGGGGTTCGGACGAGCTGGAGGCCAGCCCGGCCCCCAGCACGGGCGCTGCTGGCTCACCCGGATGGATCCGGCCCCGCTCCGCAGAAACCAGCCAAGGGCCTCGTCCCAGTTCAGCACCCCCAGGCCCTCCCCCGCGAGCATTCCCTCCCTTCCCCAAAGCAAGCTCCGAGGAAAGCGTGACTCCATGCATGAACACACATGAACACAGATGCACACACATGAACACGCATGCCCAGCTCTCCCCAGCCACCCGTCCCACACTGCACTGCCCAGGCGCTGCCGCCGCGACCCCAAACCCTCCGGCCCCGCATCCCGAGCCCTTCCCAAGCTGCTCCCCAGTGTCGTGGCCCTCGGGTGCTGCCGCCAGCCCGGCCGCTCGCCCACCGGCACATCCTGGGGCACTCGGCACCCTCGGCACCCCCAGACCCTCCGGCCACGGCAGCCTCGGGGACAGCTCGAAGCCACGCCAGGTCACACTGCCCTGCAACAAGTCCCAGCGCTCTTTAGAGGGGGGTCCTTCCCTTCCCACAGAGCACCCCGCTATTCCCGCAGGGGTAATATTTTCTGGCTGCTCCAGCCCCCCTGGAGACCTCATCCTGCCCTGCACCTCCACCAGCCACTGGTGAGCCCCCCCCTCCACAAACAGGGGTGCAACGCCCGACCCAGCGCAAGAGCACGGCCCCAGGCGCCTGAGCATCTCCCCGGCTCTGACCTTACCCCCGGGGAGCCGCCGGCCAGAGCGCGGGGGGAAAGGAAGACATTTCTCCATGCCCTGCAGAAAAGCACAGCTAGCAGAGTTTAAAAACAATTAAAAAAGAAAAAAAAAAAAGAAAAAAAAGGGGTGAACAGCTTACTCTGAAAGCAGGCTGCCGAGGAGAGAGGGCGGCTCAGTGGGACGGGGAGCTGCTCCCTCGCTGGCACTGTCTCTCCCCGGCCCGAGCTGCTCCCTGCCCGCCGCAGCCCCTCGAAGCGCAGCCGGGGATGCCCCCGAGCACGGGACGGCGGGGGTCCCTGCGCCCGGGAGATGCCTCCCAGACCCCCGGGAGGGGGGGTTTGTGGGATCGACCCCAACATCGGAGAAAGACCCGCAGCTCCGAAGGGAGGGACGAGGTTAAAATGCAACTCCCGTTGTCGAAAACGCGACCGAGGGCCTTTTGTTCACAGCATGAAATGAGCTGAACTCGGCAAAGCGGCCGCGGATACAAAGAGTCCTTTGGTGTCAGGGAGGGAGGAAAAAATCTCAGAGGAGAAACCAAGAGTCGGGGAAACAAAAGTCCGTGTGTCAGTCAGATGTCCTGGGTGAAGCAACCTTAATGATTTAATACCTTAAAAAACAGATCTTCAAGAAACCCTCCCAACCCCAGACCTACAAGATCAGCAAAACCCTGGAAACCAGCCACAGGGACGAGTCCTGATCTTGTCACTAGCCAGAAATGGTGGGGGCTGGGGGGGGCGGGAAGAAAGAAGGAGGATGGGGGGGACGTGGGGTACAGCAGGTCCGAGGGGTGCAGCTCACGCTTGGTCAGCCACCACGACCACGGGGGCTACCAGGTGCTGCCCAGCAGCCACCGCCTTGACCAGGTTGCACTTCTGCCGCCGCTTGGCCACCAGCTTGGACTCAGGGGGGGGTAGAGCTGCATGGCCCGTGAGGTAGCACTGATGGTGACGGGCCGTGCTTCCTCCTCCGCCTCCTCTTCCTCATCCTTGTCGCACCATGTCAGCTGGCGGCTGACGGCGATGGCCTCTGCGGCGAAGGAGGTGAGCTCTTTGGCACTGCTCTTCCTGCGGGGAGAAAGCAGCTCAGGGTGGGATGCGGGGGGCTGCAGGGAGGTTGGGGGGCAAATATCGGGGTGTCCCCTCACGCGCATGCCACGCCAGATGGGTCAGGCACCAAAAACACGGCTCCAGCCCGAATTACGTGCTGCAACCGCTGCCCAGATGGCGAGAGCTGCAGCCGAGCAGAGCTGAGAGCAGCTCACTGGGGAGAGGAGCCAGGATTTGGGGGGCTGGAATGTGTCCCCCACCCCCACCCCAGGGCCACCCACGCTCACCTCTACAAGATGATGGGGGTCGGCAGGCTGTTATCCAGGGCACACTGCAACGAAACGCAGCCGGGTCAGAGCTGAGGACCCTGCAATGGGGTGTCCCCCCACCCCGGCATTGGGGAGTGGAGGGGGGGGAGGGGGGGTAGCAGCACTCACCCCCTGCACCCAGGGGTGCTCCAGGACCTGGGCCGCACTGAGCCGCTTCTTGGCATCTCGCACCAACAACCTGGAAATGAGATCTTTGGCCCCAGAGGAGATGTGCGCCCAGTCCTTGTCAGGAAACTCGTACTTCCCTTCCTGGATGCTCTTTAAGAGCATACGCTGGGTCGGGGGGGGAATAAAAAAGGGGTTGAGCTGGGAGGGGTGCTGCCAAACCAGCGGCGGGTTTCGGCACTGCTGGGGTCTGCCACGCACCTGGCACACGTAGCACGCCTGGCCGTCGTCCCAGCCGCAGTTGGAGCCGCAGCGGCCCACGAAGGGGGGGTACCCGCTCAGCATGAAGTACAGGAGGACGCCCAGGCTCCACAGGTCGCA
Source organism: Opisthocomus hoazin (assembly GCF_030867145.1). Classification (NCBI taxonomy): domain Eukaryota; kingdom Metazoa; phylum Chordata; class Aves; order Opisthocomiformes; family Opisthocomidae; genus Opisthocomus; species Opisthocomus hoazin. The sequence continues at coordinate 3,299,146 of NC_134447.1, read as the reverse complement.
GCGCTTGTCGTAGGTGGGTGCCTCCTCGTTCTTGTAAAAAGCGTCCACCACCTCCGGGGCCATGTACTCGGCGGAGCCGCACTGCGGGGAGAGGCGGGGGTGAGCCCCAAAGGACAGGGGAGCGATGGGGCAGAGCTGAGAGACAGGGACGGGGGGATGTCTGCCAGAACTAAGGGGCTACCCCCTCCAAAATGAGGGTGCAGACACGGCCGCTTCCCGGGTTTGGTCCTGGCAGGGCAGATCATCCCGGCCAGGTTTCCCATCGCCATGCGGGGGATGTCACAGCCCTGCCACCCCAAAAAAAATAAAACCCTAAAGGGGTGCAACACCCCCCCGGACCACCCCCAGCACTGCCGCCACCGGGCCGGCTCAGCGGGGCAGCGTCCGTCCCATCGCCCGGGACATGGCGGGCGGGCGGCGGGGACGGAGCCGGCTCTGCCTGTTCCCCTGCCTGACGCGGGCAGGGCCGCCGCAGCGGGCGCCGGATCCGGTGCCGGAGGAGTTAACGCTGGCGCGAGGCGAGAGCCAGCGGTCCCGTTCCCCCATGGTTCCCCCACGGCTGCCGGGGCTCTGGGGCTTTCCAGCGCACGTGACCCGACCCGCAGCCCGCACCGCCTCGTGACCAGGGGAGAGCAGAGCTGCAGCCAGCAGATAATCACCCCGTAACATAACGAGAGGCCTCCAAACGAGACGCCTCGCCGGCCTCGGCAGCTGATGCCACCGCAAGAAGAAGAAAAACACCCACGCAAGCCCAACCCGCAGCACCCTGCATGGGCTTCCACCCGGCAGGGACCACAGCACCCACCCCCCTCTGCCCCCGCTGCTGAGAACGGGAAACTCGGGACACCTCAGAAATTCAGGTCCTCCCCCTGGCGGAGGGGAAACGCGGAGGAACAAGGGGGGGGGGGTGTTTGGCCCCCCCCTCTGCTGTTGGGCACCCCGCGTGGGCCAGGGTCTGCCCCCCCCCAGCACGTGAGCACCCCAGAAACACCGTGAGCACCCCGAAAACAGCGGGGCACAGGGCAACACCTGCACGGGGGGGGGCCCTGCTGCTGGTGACAAGGGGAGCAGGGCTTTCTGCAGGTGGTGGCAGGCTTGGTATGTGCCCCCCCCCAAATGTGAGACAGTTCCTTGCAACACAGGGGCACCCCAGAAGCTTTCGGGGTGCCCACCCTGCAGGGGCTGCACCGCACGCAAGCAGCCCCAGCCCCCTCTCACCCACAACCGGAGTGGGGGGGATCACGGTGGCCCCCCCAGCCCCTCGCCTGACCCACTTCTCCCCGAAAGCGCAGCCTCTGCACAGCTGCCTCCGCCGGGGCCGGCTGTTGCTAAGGCTCACGGCAGCCCGGGCTCTGCGCCAGCCCCCCCTGCGCTGCCCAGCCCCCCCGCGTTACGGAACTGCATCTCGCCCGCCGCCGCCGAGGGGGGTCCCGCAGCGACGGGAGCAACGAGCAGCGGGGGGCTGCACGCAGCCCCAAAGCCTGGGGGGGCCCCTCCATGGACATTCCCCCCTCCATGGACATTCCACAACACCCACCCCCCCCCCAGGACCCCCCCCATCAACATTATACCCCCCCTGCCCCATGGTCTGCACGCTTACCGGCGAGAGCAGCTCCGGGGTGGAAATGGGGGAGCAATTCCCCTTCAGTTTGATGCCACTTGCCAGGCCGAAGTCACAGATCTTCACCGGGGAGACCTGGGGAGGGGGGGAGCAGCGGTCAGTGACCCCCCCCAGCAGCCCCCGGGTACCCTCAGCCCCGCGTTCGCGCCCCAGCTGCCGCAGCAGCATCCCCCGCGGGGAACCAGGGCCCCCCCAGCCCCGGCACCACCCCCTGCTCCCCGCTCACCTGGTCCAGGCGCTCGCACAGAATATTTCCCGGTTTTAGATCCCTGTGAGCAATTCCTGGGAGGGGGGAGAAGAGGCGATGAGTGGAAAAGCCTGCCCCCCCCCCCCCCCAAGATTTCCACAGCAGAAGGTCTGGGGGTGGCGCAGGGACCTCTCCCTCCCCACCCCAAATCACCGCCCGCGTCATGGCGAAGGGCACAAATTGCTGCTGGCCCCGAGTCCCGGCCAAACCGGAGGAGCAGACTCCGCACCGCGACAACACGACGCAGCCGGGCCTGACCCTGCGCGCCCGCGGCCGGCACCGGCCCCTGCTCCCCGGGCAGGGGGGGGGGCAGCACCCCCCGGCTGGGGGGGACACGGCTGCACCCCGGGGTGGCTCGGCTCACCTCTGCTGTGCAAAAAGTGCAGGGCGCTGGCGATGTCCCGCATCACCATGCTGGCCTCCAGCTCGTTCAAGCGGCTTCTCTGTTGGATGTGGGTCAGGATGGAGCCTGCGGCCGGGCGAGAGCGGAGTGGGGGCTCGTGGGTGTTGGGGGGGCTCCTGCCGCCCCCGCTCCCCCCGCCCCGGCACCACACTCACCTCCCCTCATCTTCTCAAGCACCAGGTAAAACCTCTCCTCCTCCTCGAAGAACTCAATCAGCTGCAGGATGTTCCTGCGGGGACAGCGGCGTCAGCCTGGCATCCCCCCAAAAAGATCGCGGGGTCCCCCCCTCCCCGCAGCCCCCCACCCCACACGGCTCCCCGGGGCAGGGCCAACGGAGGAGAAAATCGGGTTTCCAGCGACTGAAACCACGCGGCTGGGGCCCCCGGCCACATTCCAGTGGGGAGAGGGGCTTCCAGCGCCGGGCCCCGCTCCCTAATTGCTCGCAGACCCTCCTGGCTCGCTCGCCCCGCTCCAGAAACAGCCCCGCTCAGCAGCTCTCCGCGGCGGGACGGCGAACGCCGCGGCGGCAGCTCGGCTCGCCCCTCGGCACCGCTCCAACTCGGCCGCCGCGGCCCCGTCGTCATGGCAAGCGGCTCCACGTCGCCTCGGGATGCTCCCGGCGAGGCCACGCAGAGGGAGAGCCGCGCAGGAGGACGGCCTGCCTGCCGCCCATGGGTGTCTCGAGCGTCAGCCCGGTCTCAGCCCGCGTCCTGTGCCCACGGTGGGGGATGGGGACGGCGGCTGCCCTGCGGTACCTGTGTCCCTGGCACAGATTCAGCATCGCCACCTCCCGTAAGACCCCGCTGCAGACGTCGCCCTGGCGCTTCTCGATGATCTGCAAGGCAAAGCGGGCGAGACTCAGGGAGAGGCACCGCTGCTGGGGAGGGACCGGGGCCGGCAACCACCGCGCCCCAACCCACCCGGCGCTGGGGACCCCCGGGGCCGGGCAGAGGCAGGCGGGGGTTGCCCGAAGAGGTTAAGGCAGCAGAACAGGCTGTTCCCGGCAGCAGGGCCAAGCCGCTCCCTCCCGGGGCCCGCAGCCAAGGCGAGCTCTGCGGCCGAGCCCCGGCGCAGCCGCCCCGGCAGCGGAGCACGGCCCTTCGCCCCGCTGGGCGCTGGCACAGTGGGTGCCTGGTGGACGTGCCATGGGGTGAGCAGGGGGTCTCCACCCGCGGGGGAGAGCTGGGTGGTCTCACTGACCCCCAGCCCTTCGGGGCACACTGAACACCCAACCACCATGCAGCCCTCCCCCTGCCTCAGTTTCCCTCCTTGGGCACCCAAAAGCACCCCGGGGCAACAGGGGAAGCCAAGTGCCCCTTGCGTTTGGACACAGGGCCTGTCCCAGCCCCCCCACGCCGTGACTGGGAGCCTGTGGGGTGCAGGGATGCGGCACCACCATCCCCGACCCCAAAGCAGCTGGCTCATCCCCTGACCCCTCTATTGTTCACAGGGGCACGAAGACCTCCCTGGGGCGAGCGGGGGCTGGCCACCCTGCCGCACCACATGCCCCTGCTTGCCCCAAGTCCCTAGACGTGGCGCAAGCGTTAATTTAATCTCGTGTCTGCCCTAATTTACAGGGATAGGAGCGTGGCTAAGGGGGTTGACCAAGGTCCTGCAGCTGGGCGGTGGCAGAGGACAGCGTGCCACCTGCGTGGCCTGGCCCTGCCCCGCTCCTGCCCCTCTCCATCCCCTCTACCCCGTGAAACCGTCGTCCTGTGCCAGCTCCGCACAGCCAGGAGAGCCAGGAGCCCAGGATGTGGAGGGCAGAAGGGGAAACTGAGACAGGGGGTGGGCAGGAGCCGGCTCTGCAGCCCCAAGCCGCAGAGCTTTACCTTCACTGCGTACTCCTTGTTGGTGACGAGGTTAACGCAGGACTGGACTCTGCCTTGGGCCCCTTCTCCCAGCACCTCGTCATGCAGCCAGTAAACATCTGGCAGGAGAGAGGGCGCCTGAGCTGCCGGCCCCACCGCGGCACGGGACACCACGGCTGTCCCCGAGCCTGGGGACACCAGGAGGGCCCCAGCCCTGCCGCAGCCCGGGGGGGGGACCCCTGGGGTCCCTGGGCAGCCCCGCTCACCTTCGAACCTGCCGGAGAAGCTGTCGGTGGCTCTGCAGTGCTGCTTCTTGTTCCTTTTCTTGGTGTTGGGGATGTCGATGGGCTGACTCAAAGGCACATCTGCACCGGAGCAAAGCCACTGGCCTGAGTCACCCCCAGCCACCCTGCGCTCCCCCCAGCATCGCCACCCCTGGGGCAGCCCCCCAACGCCTTCGAGGGAATGCAGAGGGCCGACATCCCGAGGTCCAGGGCACTCGAAGACGGGCTCCAGGTCAAACGCCAGCTCGAAGGGGTTTTGTTCCTGCAAGGGCCAAGAACACGAGTGAGACGGCAGCTGCTGGACCAGCCGCCGCCGCCCGCCCGGTCCAGGCACGCCGCTGGCCTTGGCACACGCTCTGCTCGTGCAGGGCACCGGCTCACGGCACTGCTGCCAGAGGGATGCAGCAGAGCCGGAGGAAGAGGAGGAGGAGGAGGAGGAGGAGGAAGGGTTTGACCACGTCTCCTGCCGGGGATGTTGCCGCGGGGTCATGCCTCTGCGCCAGCAGCCCCAGGCCGGCACGCGGGCGATGATGAGAGGGACTGGGGCTGCGCGTACCAACCCAGCCCCGAACATCCACCCTGACCTGAACTACAGCGAGGGGGGGAGGACGAAGAGCCACAGGGCAGGACGGGCTCCGGAGCCACCGCACCGCGTCCTCCCACCTCCCCGCAAGGTCACGGGGGGCCGGAGCCCACTCAGCGCCGCTCCGGTGAGCGCCGTGCCCGTGGCTGCGTGATGCCCGTGACCTGGCAGGATCGGGCCCCGCTCCCAACCCTCCCTGCACCCCGCATGGGTGATGGGTGTGGGAACCACTGCCTCCCCCACCCCAAACCCAGCGCCTCCGCCCCCAGCACCCCAAAGGGGACATGGGGAACTTCAGCCCCCCCCGAGCCACCCCACCGCGGGACGGGGCAGTGCCGGGGGCACCCGGCCACGAGGCGAAAGGGCCCCGTCCTCCGCGGGGTTACGAAATCTGTTTGGGTGGAGGCAGCAGCTCCCGGCGGCGTTCCCCAACCCGCCCCGGTGCCCCGGTGCCCGGGCCGGCTGCCAGCCCCAGCGCGGCGCGGGAGCAGCCAGCCCCGGCCACCGCCACCAGAAACAGCCCGAAAGCGCCTGTTTGCTGCCGGGGCGGCTCTCGAGGGGCCGGGGGGTCCCCATCGCGGTGCGGGGATGCCACGAGCATCTCCCCCAACCAAGCACCACTCCTGATGCCTGAAAACGCTCCTGCGCAGCGTTTGGCCAGATTCCCCCCCCACCCCCCTAAAAAAAGACAGTATCAGGGTTTGCGGAGTGCGGTGTCACCCTCCAGCCCCCCCCAAGGCCCCCATGTCATGGCGGGGATGAGCGGCTCGGGCCCAAGTCCCTGCACCACGGGCAGGATGAGGCCTCCCGGGGGGGGGCACCAGGGGTGTACACGGGGGACAGGGGGCCCTGCCCGCTGCCGCAGCACCGGCACACAAAAGGTTTGGGGGATGGGACACACAGGGCAGACGCTGCGCGGCAGCTCCGGCAGCGCATCCGAGGTGTCCCCCGTGTCCCCCCCGTCCTGGTCCCCAACCACCCGGGGTGGGGGAACGTAGGGGGGGATGGAGGGGGGGATGGAGGGGGGGCCCAAACCCCAGCCAGAAGTCCTCAGAGCAGGATTAGGTGTCAGCTAAAATAAGCCGGGCAGGTTTCGGGTGAGGTCCCAGCATCCCTCGCAGCCCCGGGAGCCAAACTAAACAAAGCTCCCACGAAGGTGCCCGGCTGACGAGAGCCAGCGTTTGGGGGACCCAGACCCCCCCCCTCGCACCCCCCTCGCGTGACAGTGACCGGGAGGCACGGGGGTCCTGGTGCCCTGGCTGCAGACCCCCTGCCAGGATCTGGCCCTCGCACAACAGGTCCCAGGCTGGGCCCGGCAGCCCCCCACCCCCTGCTCGCAGACGTGCGGTGAATGAGTGCAGCTGGGGGGGGGGGGGAACATGCAGCCCACCCGCTGACCCACCCCACGGGGGACACCCGTGGGAGCTGCAGCGGGGTGAGCAAAGCCTTGCTGCGGGGGGGGGGGGGTGTGTGTGGGGTGTCTGACCCCCCCTCGGGGAGCACCCCGACCACCGGGCCGGCGGGACATGGGGGTCCTGCGGCCCGGGTTGGGTGGCATCACCCTGGGCGCTCCCCTCTCTCCTCGGGGGGGGGGGGAAGGGGGAGGTCGCTGATGTGTGTCCGTGCCCCCCCCCCCACTCCGGGCAGGGGATCCAACCGCCGCAGACCCGCACCCCAACCCCGCACCCTCCCATCCCCCCCCGGAGCACCCCAACCCCCTACCCCCTCCGGAGCATCACGGGGGCGGGGAGCACCCCCTTACCTTGAAGGAGCGGTGGAAACCGGGGATCTCAGATTCCTTCTGCACCATCTTGCTGCGGGCGGGGGGAAGGGAGAAAGAAGGGAGGGGTGCGGGGTAGGAAAAAGCCCAACCAACCAACCAACAAAAACAGGAAAATAAACCGGGAGGGGGGGGAGGGATGCAGAGGGGCGGGCAGAGCCATCGGGAGGGGGCCGAGGGTAGGCCGAGACCTGTGGAGAGAGGAGCCCGGGGGGGCGGGTATCAGGGGGCTGTGGCCCGCACGGGGCCCGCACGGAGCCCCCCTGGTCCCAAAACCCCCCCGGCGCTCACCGGCCCCGCAGAGCCGCCGCTGCCGGGGGTACCGCAGCCCGCTCCGCTCCGCATCGCTCCGCACCGCCGGGAGGGGACGTGCCCCCGCCCCCCCCCCCGCAGCTTTATGGCGGCGGCTCCGCCCCCCCCGCCCCGCCCCTGCTGTGTGACACCGCCCCCCCGCGGGGACACACCCCCACCCCACCCCCCACGCTGCGACCAGGGGCGGGGACCCCCACAGCCCCCCCCGGCTGCACCGGGCGGGGTGCGGGGAGCCCCACGGACACCCCCCGGGTTCCCCCCCCCCACAGCCCACACATGTCACGAGCGGGGCGGTGCTCAGCCGCGAGGCCTGCGCGCGGCATGGGGTCACAGCACAGCCCCCCCCACCGCGGCCCCACCCCGGCTGGGTGGCACCGTGGGAGCCTGTCACGGCGCGGGTGTCCCCCCCTCCCCTCCCCCCACCCCACGTATCGCTTGACGCCGACCCGGGCTCAGAACGCACGCGCCGAGCGGCGGCGCCTCGGCCAATGGCTGCGCATGACGTCACCGCCTGCACCGCCTATTGGCTGCTCGCCCCCTCCCGAGCCGCCATCGCCCCGCCCCCCCATGCCCCGCCCCTCCCGGGCACCGCGTCACGCTCCGCCCCCCTCCCCGCAGTTCGGGTGTGCCCCCCCCCCCCAAAGTGCCGGTGGGGCCAGAGCGGGGGGGTCGGGACCCCCCAAGCCCCCCCAAATCCCGCCCCCCTCGCAGCCGGTGCAATCAGCGCCCTGCTCTACATTAGCGCTGCTAACGAGGGCGCCCCAATTAGCGACACTCCTGCTAATGCACCCCAGGATGCCATTGGCCTTCTTGGCAGCCAGGGCACGCTGCTGGCTCATGGTCAGCCTGTCGTCCACCAGGACACCCAGGTCCCTCTCCGCAGAGCTGCTCTCCAGCAGGGCCGCCCCAGCCTGTACTGGTGCCTGGGGTTGTTCCTCCCCAGCTGCAGGACCCTGCATTTGCCTTTGTTGAACCTCATCAGGTTCCTCTCTGCCCACCTCTCCAGCCTGTCCAGGTCACGCTGAATGGCAGCACAGCCTGCTGGTGTACCCACCACTCCTCCCAGTTTGGTGTCATCAGCAAACTTGCTGAGGGTACACTCTAACTCTTCATCCAGGTCACTGATGAAAAAGTTAAACAAGGCTGGGCCCAGTACTGACCCCTGGGGCACACTGCTAGTTACCGGCCTCCAACCAGACTCAGCGCCGCTGATGACAACCCCCTGAACTCTGCCATTCAGCCAGTTCTCAGTCCACCTCACCGACCACTCGTCCAGCCCACACTGCCTGAGCTTCCCTAGGAGGATGTGATGGGAGACCGTGTCGAAAGCCTTGCTGAAGTCGAGGCAGACAACACCCACGGCTCTCCCCTCCTCTACCCAGCCAGTCGTGCCATCGTAGAAAGCTCCCTGCACGCTCCTGGCCTGTCTGCACACTCACTGCACGCTTAATGCACACTTACCGCGTGCTCCTTGCATGGTCACTGCTCACGCTCCACGCTCACGACTTGCTCCCTGTGCACGCCTGGCCTCTCTGCACACTCCCTGCACGCTCCCTGCACACTCAACTGAACCACGGAACCACGGAATGTTTGGGGGTTGCCACGGCGCTCTGTGAGTCACGGAATCACGGAATGTTCGGGGTTGGAAGGGACCTCTGTGGGTCACGGAATCACGGAATGTTTGGGGGTTGGAAGGGACCTCTGTGGGTCACGGAATCACGGAATGTTCGGGGTTGGAAGGGACCTCTGTGGGTCATCTAGTCCAACCCCCTGCCCAAGCAGGGTCACCCAGAGCAGGCTGCTCAGCATCACGTCCAGGCGGGTCTGGAATATCTCCAGAGAAGGAGACTCCACAGCCTCCCTGGGCAGCCTGGGCCAGGGCTCTGTCACCCTCAGAGGCAAGAAGTTCTTCCTCGTGTTCAGCTGGAGCTTCCTCTGCTCCAGTTTGTGCCCGTTGCCCCTTGTCCTATCGCTGGGCACCACTGAACGGAGTTGGGCCCTGTCCTCCTGACCCCCACCCTGCAGATATTTAGAGGCATTTCTAAGGTCCCCTCTCAGCCTTCTCTTCTCCAGGCTGAACAAGCCCAGCTCCCTCAGCCTTTCCTCGTAGGAGAGATGCTGCAGTCCCCTCATCATCCTCCTAACCCTCCTCTGGACTCTCTCCAGTAGCTCCTCATCTTTCTTGAACTGGGGAGCCCAGAACTGAACAGAGCACTCCAGATGAGGCCTAACTAGGGTGTAGAGGGGAAGGAGAACCTCCCTTGACCTGCTGGCCACACTCCTGCTGATGCACCCCAGGATGCCATTGGCCTTCTTGGCAGCCAGGGCACGCTGCTGGGTCATGGTCAGCCTGTCGTCCACCAAGACACCCAGGTCCCTCTCCGCAGAGCTGCTCTCCAGCAGGGCCGCCCCAGCCTGTACTGGTGCCTGGGGGAGTTTCACAAACCAAGACAGAATGTCTACAACAGAAAGGAAGACCAAAAAGTGAATGTCAAAAAGTGAAAAACCGACAGAGATTAAAGAAACAAAGGAAAAATATAGAACAATACAAGTAAGTACTAAGGAATGACACAAAACTCTTGAAGAAAACCAGATTTGAAATCCTCACACTTCACACAAACATTAAAATAAGGAAGGAGATTAAGGAAGTAAAGGGCAAAACTTATAACCCATGGCAGCAAAGTAAATCCGCTGCAGAAACGCAATGTAGAAAGCAAGGGCACTCTGGAAACCCTTCGACTTTGAAAGAAAACTTAACTAGGGAGGAAGATTAAGGAAGTGAAGGCAAAACCTAAAAACCTGAGGGCAGCACACTAAAACAGACATAGAAAGACAATGCAAAAATCTAGAGACCTAAAGCAAAACAAGCAATACCTACAAATATAGGCAATGATTTCAAAAACTTAGCCTTCAATAAGATCTCAGTAGGGAGGAGGATGAAGGAAGTGAAGGGACAAACGAAACAAAAGAGTGGCAGCAAACTAAAATGAGATGTAGAAAGACAATGTACAAAGCCAAGGTGTTCTGGAAAAACAACAAAAAGGTGACTAGAACAGAATGGAAGACGAAGACATGAATGTCAACAAGTGAAATACCAACAGAGATTAGGGAACAAAAGAAAAACTATAGGGAAATACAAGGACCACAAACTAAAAGACAGATTTCGAAAGAAAATCTGTAATACTAACGACCTAAGGAATGACACAAAACTCTTGAAGACAGCGATTTCAAAACGTTACACTTCAAATGAACCTTGAAATAGGGAGGAAGATTCAGGAAACCAAGGCAAAAACTAAAAACCGAGGGCAGCACACTAAGGCACACACGGCAAGGCTATGCAAAAAGCTAGAGATATACAGCAAAACTAGCAATACCTACAAATACAGGCAATGATTTCAAAAACTTAGCCTTGAATAAGATCTCAATAGGGACGAGGATGAAGGAAGTCAAGGGAAATACTAAACAAAAGAGTGGAAGCAGACTGAAACAGCTGTGGAAAGGCAATGTAAAAAGCCAGCATAAAGACACAAACCAAGACAGAATGACTACAGCAGAAAGGAAGACCAAGAAAAGAATGTCAAAAAGTGAAAATCCCACAGAGATTAAAGAAACAAAGGAAAAAAAAATAGAACAATACAAGTAAGTACTAAGGAATGACACAAAACTCTTGAAGAAAACCAGATTTGAAATCCTCAGACTTCACACAAACATTAAAATAAGGAAGGAAGATTAAGGAAGTAAAGGGCAAAACTTATAACCCATGGCAGCAAAGTAAATCCGCTGCAGAAACACAATGTAGAAAGCAAGGGCACTCTGGAAACCCTTCGACTTAGAAAGAAACTTAACCAGGGAGGAAGATTAAGGAAGTCAAGGTAAAAACTAAAAACCGAGGGCAGCACACTAAGGCACACATGGCAAGGCTATATGCAAAAAGATAAAGATCTACACCAAAACTAGCAATACCTACAAATACACACAATGATTTCAAAAACTTAGCCTTCAATAAGATCTCAATAGGGAGGAGGATGAAGGAAGTCAAGGGACAAACGAAACAAAAGAGTGGCAGCAGACTGAGACAGCTGTGGAAAGACAATGCAAAAAGCCAGCATAAAGACACAAACCAAGACAGAATGACTACAGCAGAAAGGAAGACCAAGAAATGAATGTCAAAAAGTGAAAAACCCACAGAGATTAAAAGAAAAACGAAAAAAATAATAGAACAATAAAGGTAAGCACTAAGGAATGACACAAAACTCTTGAAGACAACAATATGTGAAATCCTAAGACTTCATATGAACACTGAAATTGGGAGGAAGATTAAGGAAGGGCAAATCTAATAACCCATGGCAGCAAACTAAATCCGCTGCAGAAACGCAATGTAGAAAGCAAGGGCACTCTGGAAACCCTTCGACTTAGAAAACTTAATTAGGGAGGAAGATTAAGGAAGTCAAGGCAAAACCTAAAAACCTGAGGGCAGCACACGAACACAGACATAGCAAGGCTATGCAAAAAGCTAGAGATCTACAGCAAAACAAGCAATACCCACAAATACAGGCAATGATTTCAAAAACTTAGCCTTCAACAAGATCTCAGTAGGGAGGAGGATGAAGGAAGTGAAGGGACAAACGAAACAAAAGAGTGGCAGCAAACTAAAATGAGATATAGAAAGACAATGTAAAAGCCAAGGTTCTTAAGGTCCCAGTATTTAATGTCAATGTCTCTGTATTTCAAGGTCAGGACTGCAACAGTTCTGCTGTCTGTGGACACCAGTGAGAGATGACCTGCTTTTCATTCGTTCAGGCACTGCACCTACACTTAGTCACAGATCTGATTTTTTTTTTATGTTTTCCTCTCCAAGATGTAATAGACAACAGGGCACTCTTTAAGTGAAGTTAAATAGCAGTTCTACTGATTTAAATACAAAAAGTTTTCGCCTGTGGTACATTCATCCGCAAGAACTTTAACACCTCTTGATAGAAGGAATAATAAGAAACATGACACTTTACCAAACTAGCTGCAGTGGTATTTTCTAGTTTTAGTTTTAACAAAGCACCTGTGTGGAAGTTGCAAGCTCTCCTTATAGATTAGCAAACTTAGCAAGGACAAGACTGTGACAAGAGCAGGAGCTGCGACCAAGAACCAGCGAAAAGCAGCTTTGCAGTTTTGCAACGAGATAGAACGAACCGAGCATGCGCAGCGCCCCGGATGTAACTCACGGGCAAGTGAGGAAGACTACCGAAAGAGATGAAGTAACGACCTAAGACCACCAGAGACTACCCAGGAGCTCTAATACACCTGCTAAAGGAGAATTGGAATAGATTCATACGCTCTCAAAAACATAACGATTAATATGCATATTGTAGTTCTATTTAACCTGAAATTAAAGGGTGTTTGGCGCACACGTTTGGAGGAGAGATCCCCCATGTGCCCGGCGCCGTAATAAAGGACACCTGGTTAACAGCATACATTGTGCTGTTAGGTTATTACCGGATCTGTGAATCACTCTAACCAGCGTTTTCCCTTTTGACTAGAAAATGAAAATCCTCAACAGCAGATAGCCCTGAAATAAGCTTCAGTCAAATCTGGACCCAATACAGGGTGTGCGTTATGATATGCCACAGATCGGGACTTGACTCTTCAAAACAATCATGCACTAAGGAAAATTTTAGGTTGTTATGCAGAGTTTTAACTCGAGTCTTGGCAACCGCATTTGGGACATGAAAGGTATCAGCACTACAGTACTACGTGCAGTAGAGAAAACTGCTCTTGCAGTTCAATTCCAACACCGCATCCTCAAACAAACTGAAGCTGCTGTGTTTGAGCAACATGGGTGGAAATCTCACCTGCCACGCTGAAGTGACGCTGGGGCATTTCTTCACCTTGTAGTCTCTTTCCTCAGGCTTAGTGAATCTCTCCCAGAGTCTGAGGCAAAGCCCATGGATTTCTCCTGTTTGCAACAGGGGATGTCTGAGCCGTCACATGGTGGTTTGTTGTGGGGTACCACTTGTACCCTGGATTTGCCTTCATAAATGCATCCCTGTACTAGAAAGAAAAGGAAAACTTCCAGTCAGGTCACTCATGAGAATGCAGTATCCACAGGGCAACACAGTGCACTGCTTGTAATGGGATTTAAGACAGTAAAGAATCCTTAAATAGCTTGATTTTTAACAGTTTAATCACATGTTTAGAGTCTGACTGCCAACACAACCGAACAAAAGAAATACCATGATAGGAAGAGTTGTATTTCAAAAAGCGAGGTTTCTCTTTACCCACCTGAGGGTCTATCACCCAGAGCAGGCTGAAGTTCTGATCCTGCAAACTGCTCCCCACTGCTTCTCTGCTCACCTTGGCGAACAAGGACAGCTGTTCCCATTCTTTTGCAGGTACAATATTTCCAGTTTTACACTGCAGTTTCAATGAAATGAAGACATACATTTAGCAATACATGCAGAATGATGCTCCCAGAACAGGCAAAGAAAAAAAACCTATGACCAGGATCACCTCATTTTCAGCAACTTCGGATACATCATCCCCGTGTTCCCACCAAAATGTACCACGCTGCATCAAATCAACCAGGAAAAAAAATCTTCAGGTAACGCTGACCCACACACACGCTGTATCTTCAGAACCGGGCGTCTGTATGAAACTTGCACACTCAGGGCTGCGACCCCTCCCCCCTCACCCCTTTTCTCTCTCCCTCAGCCCGGGCTGGGAGCTCACCTCACCAGGGAAGGACACCAGGGAAGGACACCAGCCTCACCGAGGGACAGGGAGGGGAGAAGGGAGCAGAGAGAAAGGCAACACACAGGGAGGGGAGAAGGGAGCAGAGGGAAAGGCAACACACAGAGGAGCAGCTCTGCCTTCCCTTGCTCAGCCCACAGCCCGCTGGTGCCTGTGCCCGGGGGCTCCGTCTCCGTCCCCTGCCCCTCCCCAGCTCTGGGCTCCCCCCCGGGGCTGCCCCGGCCGGGCCCAGCTCCAGCGGGGAGCTCCCCCCCGCCCCCCTCGCGTGGCCAGCAGGCAGCACAGCCCCCAGTGCCCGCCCCACGGCCCCGCTCCCCTCACGGGCAGCCCCAGCCCTCACCTCAGCCGTGGCCTGCAGTGGATCCTGTCCCTGCCACACCAACATGGCCACCCAGCAGCCCCTGCCCCGGGCCTGCAGCTCCCAGCATGCCCCGGGAACCAACATGGCCACCCAGCAGCCCCTGCCCCGGGCCTGCAGCTCCCAGCATGCCCCGCGAACCAACATGGCCACCCAGCAGCCCCTGCCCCGGGCCTGCAGCTCCCAGCATGCCCCGGGAACCAACATGGCCACCCAGCAGCCCCTGCCCCGGGCCTGCAGCTCCCAGCATGCCCCGGGAACCAACATGGCCACCCAGCAGCCCCTGCCCCGGGCCTGCAGCTCCCAGCATGCCCCGGGAACCAACATGGCCAGCAGCAGCCCCTGCCCCAGGGCAGGCCCCAGGACTACAGCTCCCAGCATGCCCCGGGGCGCCCCCCCACACCCTGCCTTCCACCCTCTGGAAGCCTTTTCTTTCTTTCCTAACAGCTGAGCATTTAACTGACTAAATCTCAGAGGTACTCTTGTTTCTTCTCAACAAAGCAGCCATCTCCATCTGCTCACATCTGCCAAGCACACATCCAGGCAGCCCAGGAGAGCACGGGGTCCCATCTGCTCCCTGTCCCTCACACAGCAAGGAGGGTGACAGCCACCAGCCCCTGTGAGCTGGCAGCTCGCCAACAGCCACCGCGCGAAGGGACACAGCCCCTGCTCAGACACCATGGGCCTCTGGAATGGCTTTCCAGAAAGGTACCCAGGAGAGGGACAAAGAAGGACCGAGCTTCTGCAAGATCAGAGCAGAATGAGAAAGCCCAGAGTGTAACTTGGCAACACTCCAAAAGTGAGAAAAGACACCAAACTCTTCTGAGGATGTCACATCATCTTGGCAGACCAGTGCCCTTGCCCGCGTGCCGACAGGACCCACCAAAGTCGTACTCCTGAGATTTTCACCATCTGTGGTGGAAAGCCACTGGGTTTAACTGACGCCTCCAGCCCTTGGGACAGACAGACAGACAGATGAGAGGCTGTAAGGAAGAAAGAACCCCATGCTACGTCTACATCACCAAACGTCTCCAGGCACGTCAGACCTCAGCACGCTTCCCAGTTCCTCACAGCTCTACTTGGCTACAGCAGAAATAACTACTCCATAGCACTGCCCATGCCCGACAGCAGCCTGCTGCAAATTCCTTCCCGTAATTCCGCCCACTGAATGCAGCCGTGTGTGCACACAGACAGGACCCAGGAAGGAGTGGCACAGCCGGGAACGGGATTTTTGCCAAACTTGACAAAGACACCCTGTGAAAATGACAGCCCTTCTGTCTGAAAGAGCAACAGCAGCTTTAGTAGCGGGGTGGGGAGGAGGGGAAGCTGAAAGAGGTTCTGTAGCATTTTTCAGTACTTTCCCTTGGAACAGCTTGAATGAAATCAAGGTGCAATCATGCCTTGTGACTTTGGCCAATGAAATCCACTAAAACTTTGAGGAAATAGTTTATACTTTAAAAAAAAAAGCAACAACCAAACCAAACACCACAGTTGCATTTCTAGCAATTACTGGAACTCTGCTGACATAAATGTTGCACATTGCAAAGCTAAAGCACAGCCGCACAGAGCTGTTTGGTGGTTGGAATAACCACCAAATAACACAAGAAGAGGAGAACGTTTTGCAACTTCCAGCACTACAGCTGATTTTGATGGAGTCAAGAACTAAAGCAGCCACAACAGATGAAGGACATCATGTAACATCCATCATGTAACACATGCAAAAACTTCAGTTACTGCGACGCTGGTTCAAAACTGGGTGCAGGCATGACACATCCCTCCATTGCTGCTGAAACCAGAGCTCCATCACTGCTCCAGGGTTTCCACCGTGTTCCTACACACGCGCTCCTGCACCTACCCAGCTGATAAACGATCCAGGACCATAAACCCAACCAGAACGAACAAAGAAAAGCGTGAATTTTAGTGGAAGATTTCTGATTTCTCTTTCAGCTGAACATCAGATGCTTCCGAAAAGGAAACGCTGGGGCAGACAGCCCTGTCACAAGAAACTCACCTCCACAAGCAGGAACAGTGACGGCTGCTGGCAAGCTTCCGTCGGATGAGTCGCATCAGACTGGCGATTACTGGAGGAAACCTGGAACAGGGAGAGGGGAGAAAAACACCTCTGGGTTACTCCGACATCATCCTCTGAAGGAATTGTGTTACACGGGACGCACTCGTTAACTGTCACAGCACATGTCACTAGCAGTCACATGCCAGCTCCTCGTTTTATTTCATGTTCCTGATTTCTGCGCTGTGTTCCTGTGCACTGCGTGGTGAGGAAGAACTTCTTCCCTCTGAGGGTGACGGAGCCCTGTCCCAGGCTGCCCAGGGAGGCTGTGGAGTCTCCTTCTCTGGAGATATTCCAGCCCCGCCTGGACGCGGTGCTGTGCAGCCTGCTATGGGTGACCCTGCTTGGGCAGGGGGTTGGGCTGGGTGACCCACAGAGGTCCCTTCCAACCCCGAACATTCTGTGATTCTGTGATTCTGTGAGAGCCCCTGGAGAGCTGCGCAACACAGCCACTGGCTCCCAGCTGCCTCTGGCAAGCTTGGAGGAGGGCTGGGGCAACAGCTGCTTTGTCATCGTGGTGTTCCTGTTCCCTCAGGGTGGCCAGCAGATTGCCTGCAGCAAATCTTGTCCTCCTGAAGCGGCTGCTGTCCCTCCTCCAGCACATCGGCCAGCACGCAGCCAGCAGCAGGATGAGCGTCATCAGCCTGGCCATCCGCGTTGGGCCAAACCTGCTGAGCCCACCCAACGAGGAGCTGCTGCCGCTGGAGGCCATGCTGGAGGTGACGGAGAAGGTACGCTCTCTTGAAGCGGGACGGCTGCAGCCGGATGGTGATCAGAGCTGGGCTGTGGAGAGGTCCCTGGCTGCCCCCTCTCTCCAGCAGACGCTGGTGGGGTGGCTGCCTGGAAGAGCAGCCCCACAGCGACAGCCTGCTGCGTGGAAGCAAGGCTCAGGAGTGGGAGAGGCTGCCTGCCTGCCCCTGCGCTGAGAGCAAGGCTTTGCTGTGTGCAGGTGAAGACACTGGTGGAGTTTATGACCGAGAACTGCGGAGAAATCTTTGGGGAGGAGGTGGCTGACCTGTCTGGTCCCCCAGCTGAGCAGTCGCCCGCGCCCATGGGCACATCCACAGCGGTGGTGGGATCGGAAACGGCAGAGGTACGGCAGCTCCACCACCACTGGGACAATGTGTCTGGTGTGGGAGGGTGGTTCCTGATGAGTCCAAGTGGCTGCTGGGCCTCTTCCTGGCGTTCCATCCCTGCTGGGTTTCTGTGGGTTTGGTGTTTTTTTTTCTTTGGGGTGATACATTGTAGGTGAAACTGGAAAGGTTGTTCCTCAAATGTGTTAGGCGTGTGCTTAATCAAAGGAAATACCTCCAAATTTTCTACAGCAAGACCTATTTCCCAAGCAAAGCCTGTTTGCCAAACGGTCACTGACGACTCCCGGGCGCCCCTTGCCACCTGCTGACGCCGCCATTTCTGGTGTAGGCACCTGTCACTTCGCCTCCTGCCAGCCCAGGGACACCGCTCGACTCCCCGGTATGTGCGGAAGGACCAAAGAGCCTTTGGACGAAAGCAGGTAAAAGGAGTCAGCTCTGGTGAAATGCAGAACTGATTCCAGTGGGTCCTGGTTTCCCCTATCTAATCCCACTGTGGGATGGAAAGGTTTGCAGGCTCCCCCCAGGAACATGAACACTGAAGAAAAAGAAAGAGAAAAGAGGTGTGGGCAGAGGAGAGGGAATGCCAGCAAGAGAAGAAAATAAGCAAGAGAGAAAAAGACGGGGAGTGGAAAAAAGCAGGAGGGTCCAGCGAGTGCAGAAGCCCAGGTGTGTGCCGGGCTCATTTGCCCGTCTTTCCCAGCTCTGAGCGCTGCTCTGAGGCAGTGCAGCTCGGGCTGGTGCTGCGCAGGGTTTGGGAAGGACCCCACGGCAGCTCCCGGGGGCTCCCGACGGAGCCCCGCTGCCTGGCACAGGGGCACGGGGCCTCTCTGCGCACGCACAGCTCTGCGAGGGCATCGCCCGTGGGGACAAGGCGCCAGAGCCACCGCGCAGCCACTGCCGGCAGCAGCTCTGTCTGCTGGGCTGTCGACAGCTCCCTGTGCGCTGTGTTCCCAGAGACAGGGGAACCGAGCCGCGGCTGCTGCTGCCTCTGCGCGTTGATCCGTGCTCTCTGACCGTGTCGCTGCAGGTGCTGATTTCCTGCTCCTGGAGGAGCCCCTGTGACTGCCAGGCTCCCGCACTCGGTGTCCACAGTAAAAGGACGTTTTCTCTCTCCTGACTCTGCCTGCGGTGTGATGTTCTGGACGAGCTGGGGGTGTGCATATGCAATACAAATGTCACCAAAGGGCTGAAAAATACAGCTGTACTGAATCTGTGCAGATGGCCTGCTCCGGTATCTGTTGGAGCTGTGAATGACTCTTTGCTATTTTTTTTTCCAGGGACTTTTATTATTTTAATTAATGATTTCAGGGAACTGATCAAGTTTAGCCCTGTTGTTTTTGAACAGCAAAGTCAAGGCTGATTACCAGTGACCTGACATGGCTTGTAATATGCAACACATCTAATTAAAAACATATCAAATCAAGTTTCTTTCTGTTGTATGTTGTTTATTATTTGAAATCATGTCTTAATATTTTTATTAAAGGCAAAAGAAATAAGTTACTTGCTATCACCATCTGAAGTCATTCCATTACTAAGAGTAAGGCCATTCTAAAGTCAGTCAAACTGGAAATAACAGTACTGCTTTCAGTGCCACAGTAAGCCTTCAGATCGCAGGATGGACCTTCTGTGCCTCTGTTAAAACGCTCCCTCTCTCCTCCCCTTCGAGCTGCAGTCCATTTGGCGGGAGACTGGCCTCTAAACCCTGGAGACCTTGACTGTGAAAGCTGTCCTCTGCATGGGCGTGAGCGTGACCTTGAATGTTGAGACCTGTGTGACCTTGACCGAGAGCGATGCTTTAGACTCTTCCCTTTGCCTCTTCTTGGATACGGCGGCGATGGTGAGCGGGAACGAGAGTGGGAACGCCTTAATGATCGAGAGGAGGAGCACGAGCGGGCAGATCTCGACTTGGAGTAGGTATGTGATCTTCTGCAGCAAGGTGAAGTATTATACGGAGACTTGGACCTTAAAAAAAAAGAAAAAAAAAATAGAAGTTCATTCAAAACAGTCACTCTCGACAGTTTTTTTCCTCCCAAATTCGGTTAGGGTTTATTTTTCCTGTCTATATGCTCACGTCAAAGATTCACGCAGCTGCCGACATAATGCTACTGCAAATTGCAGAACCTGATGACGTGGGAAAGGTTCTGCTCACCAGACAGAACAGCTGCTGCTTGTTAGTGTGAAAACATGCAGGAAGGGTCAGTCTTTTCCACTCCCCTCTGGCGCATGAACTACCACAGCCACTGATTGATTCAAGGTGGTGTAGACTGGCCTTACTGGTACGTGAGCACGCACATTTTTAACGACTCCACCACTACTCGCAGTGCAAATCGTTTTTGTTGCAGTGAGATGCAGAAAGAGCAACTCTGAATGGCTACAGTGCAGTATCAAACATCAGGAAAACAGCATTTAGCCTGAAGTCAGTAAAGCTCCATTTTAAAATGCCAGCTCAGTCTGCTGAACTTCACTACTTCTTTGGCAGTCTGTGCGGGACGTAAAATACTTGCACTGCGCTCCTACAGACAGGACTACTTAACCAACACTTCCAGCCAGCTGTCCTAGCAAAATGCTGCACACACCGCTAGCTCTACCCAGGGACAGTGACCGCATTTCAACAAGAGTCGTATCAAAAAGCTTCTCAACTCGGCCTCTCGTACCAGGACTCAGTGCCACTGCTCTCGGAAAGAGACTGACAGCATCGCCAGCAGAGAGCTAGCCAGACTCCTGCCCCAGCGATTTTTGGGGGTAGAAAACGTCAGCTACCCTGAGTTTTTTCTTCACAAGTTTTTCTGTTCTGATTTTTTAAAGAATCATTTCCCATTATTCTGCGTATGCTCATTAGCATCACGCCTCCTGTCAAAGTCCTTCACCAATTCAAGAGATCCTCAAAAAGATTTCCTTGAAATAATCTTACTGCAAGCACAGATCCCCTTTGTTAAAGCCAATTCCAGTTAAGCCATTTAAAAATTAATTACCATCTGTATTCTCCACAACTATCTGTGCACACTTCTGTCACTATAAATCTGCTGTTGCATCAGTTACGTGTTACAGCCTCATTTCACAGGTTACAAGTAGTAATACACCGAATTTCTGTCCATACTCACAGTTCCCAGCCTGGTCTGGCACCTGCTGGGCGAATTGTACCGGCTCTCGTGGGATGACCTTTGGGAGCGGGGAGAGGAAACAGAACAAAATCCCATTCACTTTACCTGAAGATCATTGATAAAAGAAATTCTAAAGTAATACTGACTTACCAGTGGTGGGGATTGATTGCCTTTGGGGGCCCAGGAGACTCGGTAATGCTGCTTGTCTTAGGACAGCAACCTGATAGCCCTTGTGAAAAAATGCAAAGGGGTGGAAAATAAGCTCCACTACAATAGAGGAATCCCTGCATCTCTTGAAATCAACTTACCTCCTCTTCCAACAAACGGCTCACTGACAGAGAGGAAGATTCAGAACGTTCGGTGGCAGTCACCAGAGCAGGAGAAGATACAGCGGTATTGGCAGCACTACAAAAAAAACAAACAAACAACCAAATTTTTATGATTCACACAGGGTTTTGAAGAGCTACTTGAAATATAAAGTCCAAGGTGTGAAAAGCCTGACTACTGTAAACTGAAAAAAAAAAAAATCTACACCAGATATTTTCTTAAGCCAGTTGCGCATGAAAGCATTAGAATATGTAAAGCCCCCACGCTGCATCTCCGTTTTGGAAGATGCGATAACAGAAGCTTTCCGAGGAAAGGTTTGTGTGCTAGTTCAGGGGCTGCCTCAGAGCTTCTTTTGGATTGCGATCCTTTGCGTTCAACGGCACAGAGGAGCCTGACAGGCTTTGGACAGAGCGGCTATTTGCATTCCAGGCATCAGGTGGAAAAAGTTCCTCCTTCAGGGTAAACCTGCACTGAAGGACTGAGAAGGGCACCACACAAGCAACACTGCTAAGAAAATTCTTGCATGAGGCACACGTCCAGCATCTCAAAGTGTCCTCTCTCCGAGCAGAAGCGGCAGCCAGAACTCCCACAATTATCTGGACTGGCACTAGTGACACACAAACTGCTAGCGGGGGAGCTCAAGAAGAAGACTCTAACTGCAGCGTTTTGGTGTCTTTTCTGTTCAGGTTGATCTACAGATTTACTTACTGAAAGGGTCCAGGAGGTGCGACAGGCAGCAGTGGTGGTGGCTGCTGCTGCTGCTGCTGAATCTTCTGAAGGAACCTTGTGGTGTAGCCAGCTCCGGTTTTGAAGTTGTTGACAGCCTGGAGGCAGAAGAACATTTACAAAAAGGTAACAGAAAACTTGAGTACATAGACGCACAAAAGCCTCCAGAGAGTAAAATTCCTTGTGTATTCCTGTAAATGCTATCAATCCTAAAATACATCAACAGACAGATAGAGGAACGCATCCCACTAAACACTGATGTTAATCACTGGTAACCGCGAGTGTCTGCATTTCAGTACTTCAGTGTTAATACCGAGTTGAAAGGGAGGCAATCCTGTTAACCAAAAGCCTGACCTCAATTTGCCAGAGCATCTCTGAAGAGTTGTGAGCTGCTGTAACAACAAACGATGCATTTGAAAAGAACATTTAGCTTTATTCAATTTAGCCTTGCTGAAGGAGCTGTCAATTAATGTTTTCTTCCCTTTCAGCTTTTTGCAGACAGGCTTTGCTTACAAACAGTTTATTTAAAAGTCATCATGTTACCTGGCGTAGGAACTTGTTGGCAGCTAAATCATCAGGAGAAACGCCTGCCTGGTGACACGCTGGGCAGGTATGTTCCTCAGATGCCAGCAATGCTGTTCTAATACCTGTGAAAAATTAGAATCATCCAAATAGTTTTTAGCAAAGCTACGGAAATGCTGGGGGTTCTAATCAGCTGTAAAAACACCATACAGTTAATGAGTTACTATGGTCTTCAGTTCAGAGCATGAAGCTATAAAGGTTCCAGAGTGCAGAAGATTTCTAGTACGCAGCAAAGAACTGTACAGTTTTGGTATTTCACTGTTGTCACATCTGAAGATGCAGAGCAGGCTGTGCCTTGATGTTTTGACTGGTCTGTTTTCCCTTGTCTCGTACAGTGAGAAGTCACCCTCCTCAAGGTTAATGAAGAAAACACATCTCAAAAGACCATGAGTAGCTTTGCATTCTGAAGGGTTTAGCTAGCTTTCCCGTGGAGCAGAATGGTCATTAAATGCCCAGTGATCCGTTTGCTGCAGGCTGCAGAAAGTCACCAGAGCTGGCTATGTAACGTTCTACGAGAGAAAGGGCTGCGGACAGACTAAATGCATTGGGTATCTAACGCTGTCAGCACCTGCACAGGTGTGCACTCTTCTCATAGCCGTCCCTCCGCGCGTGAAGAGGATTCAACTGGACAGGTGAAAAGGGGAAGAAGCTTTCTGTCTTTTTTCCCCCTTTGTACAAGAAGAGTCCTTCCCGACTCAGGGTATCCCTAAGTATCAAACAGAACGGGTAACCAAGTAGTTTTGGTATCTCCTCTTTCCGCTTCAGAAGATCAGACGCGATGCACTGAGCTAACAAACAAGGCAGTAACACTCACACTCGTCACAGTAACTGCTGCCGCAGCAGGGAGTAACGGCTGCATCAGTCATTGCGTCTTTGCAGATGAGGCACAGCAGCTCATCCGGAAGGGCATCGGAGGAGGAGGAGGAGGAGGGCAGCTCCTCTGGCACAAAGGGAGGCTTCTCCTTCTTGCCTTGGGCGTAAGCTTCCCTGCGGGAAGGGGAGGGGGGGGGGGGCAGGGGGTAAGGAAACAGGAAAAAAGTTAAAGGCGGGTAAAGGAAAACTTCTCCAAGCTGTGGATTTTATCAAAGGAAGGTAATAGATGGAATTCTTCTCACTCCACATCAGCCTTCTGAAATGTAGGCATTCAGTTTCAACTACTTTTCTATAGCCACAAGACTAGAAGGGGGAGGGGGAACAATTTTCCTTCTGCAGAACTCTCCCATTTGTTGGATCCACTAAGAAATTAGCTCAGACAAGAAAAATGATTTTTTGACAGCTAGAGAGCAGGTGAAATGAATCCCACCTCTCTTTTTCCAGGGGGTAAGAGTAAATGCAGGCTCACAATAAAGTTAGTCTCCGAGTAATTACATTTTATAAACAAAGGAAGTCTGTGTTACAGCTTCCACCCAAGGAGATCCACGACAGAAAAGCAGAAGTGCTACCAAGTGCTTTTTAAAACAGCCACTCCTGTCAGTACACAGTAGTAGTATTTTCTTAGTTTAGAGCAAGAGGAGAACTTTTGTCTCTTTCACATGTGGGATTTGCTCAAAGTCAGAGGGGGCGGAAACCTCAGTGCAACAGCCACTTGTTAAATTTTGCAAGAAGCCTTTGAAACATAAACCAGAAGCAAAATGAGCTTTCCAAGAGAACGACTCCCACTGTCAACACTACTGAAATGTTTTGCAGAAATACAGAAATGCCATAAGCTGACCCAAGTTCCAGGGGCAGGATCCCGCGATTTTAATACTAGAAAGTATCACAGATTTTAAGGTGAAGATACGACGACAATGCTTCCTCCCTCGTAATCACAGATGCCGGCCAACATGGTTGCATTACCACTCAGACATTTACGCGTGGTTTTTCTCCTTTTGGTCAGTCCACTTAAGGCCATACGTACGCATTAATAATTGGTATTGCGTATTTTCCCGTCTTTGTCAGCATCGCGCCCTTTGTGTTGGGATCTTTCAGCTCAATCAGGAAACTCCTCGGAATTCCTGTGCTCCTTCTCATTCTGGGAGCAGGCACAAAATTTTTGTCCTGTTCAGAAAAGAAATGCAGACATATCTCATCTTAAGGCCCACACTTCAAATGACCTTTCAATGTTGATTTGAAGCAGCAAAAGCCTGTAATCCTCTCCTTTCACCTAGCGTAGGGGTTGCTCAGCTAAAATACTTCTTTTCCTAAATGAATATAGCCAGGATGTTCCGAAGGCTTGAGCAGTGGTTTGCACTCAGTCGACATTCTTTGGCTTAACTTCAGGTTCCTTAAGCGTGAAATATCCCTGAGCTCAGCATCCACGCAGGGGAGAGACACAAACCCGCTCCTCCTCCAAAGCGCAGCTCAGAGCCAGAGCTCAATTCCGTGCCCTGAATCAGTCACCGGAGAAACTTCTGTTCTCCGTCCCTATACGAGGGCTGGATTCACACCTCACGCGTGTACAGTCAGTGACTAACGTTCAGTGGCATGAAAACTCAAGCAGAGACTTGTGTAATTAAAACACGCAAATATTCAGTGGATGGGGTCAACAGAATCATCTTGGTTTTATACGGAACACTGGAAACCATGAACTGTCATTAAAAAGAGCTCAAACCAGAAAAATTTACAGTAATAGTGAAATAGATAAAAATAGGCATGAAAATTAACCAAGAAAGATCTGTGCTCATCTTTAATGTCTATGATCCAGAAGAAAGAAAATTTTGCTTTTATCATTCCAGGTTTCCCTTGAATTTTGAGGAGCTTTGCAACACTGCCCTAGAACCTCTGTACTTCACCCCAAGAGAAACAATTCTTAACAGGAGTCTTCGTGCATTTGCCCTGTGACTGCCAAGGTGAAAATATGAAAACCCGAGCAACACCAGAGGTCCCCTGTGGGATTTCTGGAAGAACAGGGACATATTGCGAGCAGCCCAGACACTCTGAATATGGACTTGATCGCTCTGCAGCAGCACAGGCCTCAAGGCCATCGAGAGGCCGGCTGTGGATAAACAGATGCCCCAAGGCTGGCTGCAGGTAAACAGACGTTCTATGAATAGTAACCAATCATAGTCAAGTTCTGCCTATATAATCCGGGTGTTCTATTAATAGACGCTCTATGAATAGTGACCAGTCACAACCGAGTGCTGTACCGAGTGCTGTCCATATAATAAAGATTCTCTGCTAATAAAGGTGACTGTTATGGATCATATTGATCGAGTCCTCGTTCCCACCGCAACAGTCCCCCACCACCTTACCCCACTTGTCGGGCAGTTCCTTCTATAGTGGCCTGGTTTTCCATAGTAACGGCAAGGGAACGATGATGGAGGTGGACCCACGGGTCTTTTCATGTAACTGGAGATTTTTGGGGAAAAAAAGAAAAAGGTATGCTTTGTCTCTCTTGCTAAAACAAACATCTCTACAACCTTTCCATAATCTCCAAAGAAAAGATTTGGCATTCTCAACACTTACTTGATGGGATCGTACTCCTGGCAAGACTGCACCATCATGGCCTTTATTTTATCCTCTTCGGAAGCATTGGCCGCAGCCAGGTTGGCAGTCTGTTGAGCAGACAGTTATTGGCACACACACTGGAAACACATTTCAGCCCACACAGCAAAGACAACATCACTCATCCCATCCTGCAAAGAACAGCACAGCGCTAGGTGGGGGGCATGAAGACAGCTGCTTCTACAAAAGAGAGTTGTCCTGGAGATGTTCTGGGGAGTCCTCACGCCACAGCATGGTCTTTGTGTACCTGTCAATCTACTTGACAGGAGCATTCTTGGGCACTCCAGTCCTTAGGCTCTGTTCGGGCCTTACAGAAGGACTTGTGTAACCAATCCAATTCTATTCCGAGTGGACTGAACCTGTGCGTAGAAAAACCTGTAGTATTCAGTGTTTTTAAACCGGTTTTTAAGCCCCAGACTATTTGAAGGAGAAGACATCCACTGCACATTTCACTGAGAAAGACGTATGCAAGTATCCTTATTTCCATTTTACGGCATTGAAAGGACACCCAGCTGAAGAGTCGGGGCAGTTGTTTCTGCTTGATGAAATTCAGCTTCAGACACGGAAGCATTAAAAACAATCAAGTTTTTTAAAGTCACTCAGCAAGACAAAAGATTCTTTTCAGTAGAAATTTGACCAAGCTCCCCCCCTGCTAACTTCTTGAACTACTGTAAGAAAAACATGCACTTTCTTCCAGTTGATTGTGCCCTTTTAATAGACAAATTGTAATAGAGCCCTATGCAGAACTAGATCTTCAAATCAGTGAAGCCAGCTGATTTGTTTTAAAGTCCTCTTTGTTCAAATATCTGAAGGGTGGGTGTCAGGAGGATGGGGCCAAGCTCTTTTCAGTGGTGCCCAGTGACAGGACAAGGGGCAATGGGCACAAAGTGAGGCACAGGAAGTTCCGTCTGAACACGAGGAAGAACTTCTTCCCTCTGAGGGTGACGGAGCCCTGGCCCAGGCTGCCCAGGGAGGCTGTGGAGTCTCCTTCTCTGGAGATATTCCAGCCCCGCCTGGACAAGGTCCTGTGCAGCCTTCTCTGGGTGACCCTGCTTCGGCAGGAGGGTTGGACGAGATGACCCACAGAGGTCCCTTCCAACCCCTACTATTCTGTGATTCCAGATACAAGCAGGCTCTAAGGGAGCGACTGTAAATGGTCTGGACCTTCAAGCACCTATCACTGAGATCAGTCACTCGTGGGTTTGGTTTTATACACGTTCATTCAGAAAAGTGCCCACTCGTTTCAGCGTTGTATTAAATGGTTGTTTCATACACACAATTTTTTCTGAACAGTAACATAATCCAGACCAACATCTTTGAAATCATTTCCATGAACTCTTACAGAAAACTTTATGGATACCTGACTAATTTGTTGGAACCCAAAGAGTTTCCAGAAGACATCCAAAACCCACAAAATATTTCTAGGAATAGACCACAATTCAAGTATGCCCTTTAATACACAGTAATAATAAACCAGAAAACTTTTGACTGTAACACACTGCCTCCATGCTAAGCCGGTCTGCACTGAAGAGGTCAAGTACGTAACAGTTTTGAGCTGCTTTATCTTATGTTCCTGCACTTTTTGGAAATATTTGCGTTTTCCAGAAAGCTGAAATGTGTACACCACTTGGGCAGTGTTTCACATTTTAGAGCCAAACTTCACAGGAGTTTACAGAACCACAGACAGGTTTCGCGACAGCGCTGTTGTCTGTGTTACAGAAACGCCTCCGTTTTGGTTCTTGCAAACCCCACTGAAATGTCCACAACTTACAGGAATTGAATTCTTCGCTGAGAATTGTGGTAGTTTCCAATGCAAAATTAATGAAAAGTGTTAGAAACGGTAAACGGCATCTGAGGTTCTTCTTCTTTGTGTCTTGAAGATGAGTAATAGTGCCACATCACGTTGAGTCTGACAAGGTGCTCACCTTCTACCTTCCCAAAGTGGGAGCTTCTCTTTAAAGGACAGTGTCAAAAGATACTCATATTTTAAGATTCAAATAAATATTTTAAACTATTATAAATGAAAGTAATGTTGTGTTCAGATTGAAACAGTGATCCAGCTATAGATCACAGTATAAGATTTTAAAATATGAAGGAAACTCTTTTGATTTTTAAGGATTTGACAAGAATATATATGTACCTTAATAAGCTGGGCCAGAGGAAGAGATGCAGAAGAGTCATCAACCTGTTCACAAAAAATGAAACACATTTTGAAGTTCTACAACCAAAACACAACAATAGTTAACCTCTGCTGTAGTCTGAAAGTCTGCACTATATCCTCTGAGCGTCACTGAAAGAGGCATTTCCAACTTGGTGTGATTTGTACTTGTTCCAAACAAAGTCCAAACCTTTGACAGCCTGAGAGTGCCGATGTGATGAAGGAGAAGAAACTAAAACAACCAAAGCCACTTGAGATCTACTCATTCCTCCAGAATATCTCGGAGAGAGACCCTTGCCAAATGCTCAACACTGCTTAAAAGTCAAAGGAGTAAGGCAGCTGTCAATATTCAGCTAAAAGGGATTTTAAAAAAATTAAGTTTATTTGAGAAGGAAGCGTCACTTCAGGAAACTTTTTTTCAGTGTAGTTTTTAAATGAATCGGTTAATGTCTCATCATTCATAAATGCACAAGGTTAGGCTTCTAAGCACACAGTAGCTGCCTGTCAAAACAAAGTCCAGGCATATCAGCCCTGAGACATGAACGCTGCCCCTCCTGCCAGTAAGTGTAAAAATGCCAAACTCACCGTACCCCACAAAACCCCAATAAAAGCACCAATCCGAAACATTAGCCATAAAAGTAACCCACCACTTTGTCTAGAAAAAAACAAACTGCTCGAAGTGTTGAAATAAATGTGTTTCCCATGACAGAGTAGCCTATAAAAACTGAGAAAACTGATTTCCTGTATTTTATTAGACCACGGGCCATACTGCCCAAATTGGTTTGGAAAGTGTGAGAATTTAATCTTATTCTCCTTGCTGTCAGACCAAAACCAGTTTTTAATGATGATGAAAGCATGGATTCAGAGCACAATCCTGGAATTTTTCTCTCCATTGCAACCACACTCCTCTCTCCCAGATACCTACTGGAGCAGCTGCAGGAATGAAGTCCTCAGGCCGCTTGAGGGCTGCGGTGTTTATTGAGAACTAACATCAAAGTGCAGTTTTTCCAAGGGTAACACTTATCTGGTTGTTTTTCCAGGATATTGAATTCCATTATGCCACCAGCAGCAGTACAGCTTACACTGGTAAAATGATGCCAGAAAGACACTCAAATCACATGCAGAACGGCAAAAAGAGACCGTCTTTCCATCTCAAGTCTGACCAGAGGATTCGACTTCCCTTCTCTTCAGAACATTTCGTACCTAGTTCTGTTAAAAAGGAAGCCTGATCGTGTATTTTGAAGCTTCACGCTCCACATGACACTGCTTTTTACATGTGGAAAGACAGGCCTATGTTCTCTCACGGAAGCACAACCATTATAATTCTGTGGTTTTTCAGAAGCAAACAAGAAATTAGGAAAGCTCTCTGTTGGAGTCTAGCATTGAACAGTCTCCTCTTGACCAGTAATTGAAACACAGCTGTTCATAAACTATTACCTAGTTTGCGTTTTTTGCCAGGAAGCAGTTGTTATGTGGCCTGCAGGATATGGTCTAATTTCTTAAAGGAGGTAATAGCACTCCTTTCTACTAAACAGTTCTCAAAATCAGAAAATAGGTAACTTGGGTACTATTTACTATGTTTGTCCAACAGCCATCTTCCAATGATCCCACAATCTTGTGCCTTTTTTCCCTTGAAATTTCTACTATAGTATTTCCTGCCAGTTCCTCCAATCAGTCAAGTAGAAAAAACATCTCTGCGAAAGCTGTATACAACCTTAAGAAAATACTGCAGAAGAATTTGAAAAAAAACCCAAACACCCAAAATCAACAGTCAATATATTAACTCCCATTTCCAACAGAAGGCTAAAAAGGAACTGACATAAAGCGAGTGGGAAGGGGCACAGAAAATAGGAGGAAAAGGCTAACCTCACTGCTGGAGGGCTACATTTAGATTACAGTGCTTTCCTAAAACCTGATAGCCTGACTGCACTCAAACTTCAGCCAGGAAGGATCACCGTTGTGCTTGACAGTGCTCAGACAATGGCCAGGACTCTCTGCATTTCTGCAGCCTCTGAGGACAAATACCACCTCGAGATCCTCGCAGTCTGAAATAGGAACACTAAATCAAAAAGTATCCACTTCCTC
This sequence comes from Opisthocomus hoazin, assembly GCF_030867145.1. Taxonomy (NCBI): domain Eukaryota; kingdom Metazoa; phylum Chordata; class Aves; order Opisthocomiformes; family Opisthocomidae; genus Opisthocomus; species Opisthocomus hoazin. The sequence continues at coordinate 3,269,382 of NC_134447.1, read as the reverse complement.
GCTCTGGCTGTAGTAACAGTGGGACAGCAGCGCACATTTGGAAGTGTAGAATGATAGCTAACAGAAGAGCAAGACAAGGAAGAAATGTTCAAAGTATAAGTTCTTGTGCATGCTCTTCTAAAAAACATCGTAACTCCTTTTAATTTTGCTGCTTTACTGTTCTACAGTAATTGACAAGCTGTCCAGTGACTTCTTCCTACCACACTAAGATGCAGGTTCTCCTTGGAAATGTGTACAGAAATATGTGTATTAAAAACAAACAAACAAACAAAAACCCCAAACCCCACACTTTAGACTAAGACCTGAGCTAACTTTAAGAATAAAGCTAGTTGTGTCTCCAGCACTAGCAGCACCTGAGGCTGCAGCGCTTTTACAGTGCAAGAGGGAGAGGGGACTTGTAAAGAGAGACGCACGGCTTGCACCTTGGCTTGACAACCCAAATCAGGGACAGTCAGAGCGAACAAGAAGGGCATGGTTTTGCTTTGTCCTTCACTACCTTTCATTAGTTCTATCTCACACTAAGTCTTCTCTCCCGCTCCAGGATTGTTTGGTTGTTTTTTTGTTGTTTTTTTCTGAGACGTCTCTGTTAGTTTATGGGAAAATGTTCCTTGGAAAGGTAATACGGACATGCCAGGGAACACACGAGGCTAAAAGAATGTGAACTTTATTTATGAGCTTGGGACTTGTCTTTATAGGCATGGCAGTAAACAAAGAGAAAAATACTGTTTTCAAGAAATAAAACCCCATCTGAATTATATCAAATACCATAAACGTGGTTTATGTAAATGCATGAAATTAACTACGAGGGCCAGTTCAACTTACTCAAAGTCACAATAGAGAGGCACTGATGTCCAAAAAGGAATTTGAACCCACCAGTGGTAGAATTGCAGAAGTCAGGTTTAGACTTGGTGTTTTTAGACCTACATACAAAAAGTTTTCCATATGAAGTTAATTGCATACCATTGCAAGGAAATCAGAGGCTGTATGCTTCAGAAAACATAGACCCAGAGTTCATGAGTTTCTGATTTAAATTATCCTAACAGCTAATCAAGTGATCAGATCCAGTGATCCAGGGTTAGTGTAATGCCTCACATGATTCTAGTGAAGAAAAAGCAGTCATACTTCAAATAAAGATGAAAAATACAAACCACCACATAGTAAGTTTTTTACCATAAGGGCTGTTTTGACATGCATAGTTACACATAGTCGTCGAGCCAAATGGCAAATCAAGGTCTAGACCATTACCAGTTCGATATTTCCTTGTGTTACTTGTTTCTATTTCAGCAGCAGAATGACAGTGCTTTGAAACCTGAAGAGCAATGCTGCCCCTTTTCCAAATATATCTTCAAAGCGGTGGCATACTAAAGAAAGGCTGAACCTTTGGGAAATTAAAGCAGCGTCCAACCCTGAAGTCACCCACACCCAAAAACGGACAGCAGGCAGAAGTTAGGAAAAAGGACAGGGCTCTTACCCACAAAAGCACCAGGCTCTAACCTGCTGCCAGAATTTGTACATTCTGCTTTATATGCTTTCATTTGCAGGCAAACTGTGAAACTAAACTGCTTCATCAGATAAAGTGGAAAGATTAGATGCAGAACGTGATAATCCCATTTACATTCACGCCAATCTATGAAAGACATTGATGTACTCAGCGGGGCCCAAACAATATCATTTCAATTACACAGGCTTAAGAACAAATACCCACTTTTTAAGGACGTGAAAAGAAATCATTTAGCTGCAAGAACTGGCCTCAAAACATATCAGGTAAGTTGGGGTTTGTATTTGTTTGAACCCCCAAGGTAGAAGTAAGAAACAGGACACCAGGTTTAACAATAATAGGTTCTCCATGGTTTTTGATAACATTGTCAAAAAACATTAGGCAAAAAAAAAGTATTTAAAAACAAAAGCTAAGTGATACAACGTGAAAATGGAAAAAAATACACTCCAAACAATTCTTCTTGCAAGAAACAAAAAGCACACAACAAGCTATGCAAGCGTTCATTTAACCAGCTACAGACAGACAGGTGTAGAACATGGCACCACGCTCAGCTGTGCAAACCTCGAACCTATGTGATCTAAAAACGATCCTGCATTATCTGTGCAACACAAAATCATACAGGAAGTATTCCAGCATATTCAATATGAAATACAATGCATCAGTAGGCACAAATACCAATATTCACATTAGAACTGTGCCAGTGATGGCATTCCTCAGCTTTTACTATGCTGAATCGAATACAGTGCATTTACAGCATATACCATGTTTTAAGGCAATGTGTGGAAAATTAGCACAAGGCTACACCGTTTAGAATTAAATGCAGTTTTACAGAAAAAAAGTGTGAGATTGGTTTTTTACGTACTGCTTTTGATGTTCCACTCCCTGGCTCAGTTCGACTTCTGGAAGAAGAAATAAAGGTGATCAGAAGTTAAAATAAAGCACTTGTACCCAGCTTAAAGCAGTGAAAGCAGATTACAGAACCTGAAAACCAAAACAATGTGTTCTGATAGTCTAGTGAATGTCGAAATGTATTTGTATCCAGAAACTGGTCTCTCTTGGGACATGCAGTGCAACTAAAACAAAACCCCTAAGTCACATGTCTACTTCATCACAAATTACTCTAAGAGTTCTAAACTTCTTGTTTGCACGGGTCACCAGCTGGCAAGCCTTGGTCTTTCCTCTATAGGCTTGTGTGCAAAAATACCCAGATTTGGGGCGTAAGAACACTTGCCATATCCCACCCCCCTCCCCCAAATGCAAGAACTAGTCAAACACTGAGAATCAGACTCTTTGGAGGATGGAGCAGATGGTAAGTTTACACTACAACGCAAATGCCTCTCTCTCTCTACTACAAAAGCAGTAAAAGCAAACACAGAGAATAAGGAATCTCTCCACACAGAGGAAACGGGATCTACAGCTTGGGTCTCAGAACAATCAAGCCCAAGAACAAACCCAACAGCATCATCTTAAAAGTTACCATTGTTGGAGTTTGAACCCCATGTCCAGCAGGCCTAAAAATGTCTGTCTGCTTTGGTGGACACAGGTTAAAATCCACCTCATTCCACCAAAACCTAACAGCAGCTTTAGCAGGAGAGGTACAACCTGAACGCCTCTGTGAACTGACGTCCATAAACCAAGTTAACACCCTGAAACCCCTAACCGAGCAGGCAATGCTTTACAGATACCTACGCAGCATGTGTTTTGCTGGTAGCTCTGAGTCCTCTGGCAGGGATTCTTCTGACAATAACTGATGAGTTCTTCGGAATCAGGGCATTATCATCAGTGTATTCTGAAAAAAACACGAATTCAGAAAAAAAACCTTTGTGAATTCATAGGAATGTATATTCGTATGTAATTACATAGCACTTCAGAGAATACCTTTACAGCTATGAAAGCAACATTTTATATGTAACATCACGCTTTTGTTGTCTCAAACACACTAACAGTACATTTCAAGTAATCTTTGGGTTTGATCATCAAACACAAGCAGCAAAATCTTTTTCTTTTTTTTAAAAGTAGTTTCAATGCCAACAACAAAAGGGTCTCAGAGGTCACAAAAAGAGAGTCTGCTAATGCATGAAGTTCTTTCCTGATGGAGATTCAGTTGCTTTTGCTTCTGGTAGGCTACAAAACCAGTAGATCTTTGGAGAAAAACAAGGTCTCCCCTGCAGAAACCAGATTGTAACATCTGACTGGCTTGCCCTGCAACAAAACAGGCGCTTGGCTAAAGCATGAAGCTCTGTGCCATTGCCTTCCAAGATGTTCACTAAAAGTGATTTCCTTCTGCTGCCAGTGCTCAGGACTGACAGAACAGAGAGGAGAGCCTGCCAACTCTGCTTCTGCGAGCTTAATCCGTCAACAGCCACACTTATCAGCTGGGCAGTGCTTCACATTTCAACGGAAACTGTTGGGGTTTAACGCAGCAGCCAGCAACGAGGTCCCGACAGCCGCTCGCTCACTCCTCCCCTTCCCCCCCAGTGTGATGGGGAGCAGAAATGGACAGAAGGGGAAACTCAGGGGCTGAGATAAAGACAGTTTAATAAGACAACAAAGGAAATACTACAGCTACTACTGCTACTGAATATGCAAAACAAACTCTATACAATACAATGTTCCCACCACCTAATGACCGATTCCCAGCCAGTTCCCCAGCAGCGATCACAGAACCTGGAACTTGCAGATTTCATGAATTTTGCAAAATTCCCGCTGAAGACCAAACTCCTGCAAAAGTTCGAACTCCCAGACAGGAGAGGATGCCAACTCATAGAAAAGCGAATTAAAGAAAAAGGATGCCTACCCCCCTGCTAGCCACCCTTACAAATTGAGCGTGCCATCCCTGGCATGGAATATTTCCGCTGCTCAGCTTGGGCTGGCTGTGCTCCCTCCCAGCTCCTGCGCACCTGCTCGTCAGCTGAGCATGGGAGACTGGAAAAGTCCCTGACTTCATAGCAATGACTGAAAACATCCGCATTGTCAGCACTGTTCTCCTACTAAATCCAAAGCACAGCAGCTACTGGGAGGAAGATTAACTCTATCCAAGCTAAAACCAGGACAGTAATGAAACTGCAGTGCTAGGATTTGAATCACAGAAATGTTGGGGCTTTTTTCAGCTTGCTTTCACAAGGAAGGCAGAATTGGCTCAAAGTAAAGCTGTCTCTCCCCTCTTAAGCTAATTGTCTAGTTTGAATTAACCAAAGGGATGTGAATTCTTTCGATTCACTTTTCGCAGAGCAGAGACACTCAAACTAAATCACTTGCAAAGACAGGCTTTAACAGCCTTTCGAAAACAGAGTGTGCCTGAAGCTCTCCATGCTTTGCCTTGGCTTTCACCACGCTAGTCTTCTGCAGAGGAGGGAAGCCTTGTGACCTTTTATATAAAGCCCAAACAAAAAAAAACACTACCTGTGACACTTCGACTGAATAAGCTTAAAATGCAAAGGCCTCTCCACGAGAACAGTGTTTATCTTGTTCTTACACAAGCTGGATAAGATTAAATCTTTTAAAGCACTGTCAGCAGCCATTCCCTGTAATCTGCCGACGGTCTTCAATATCAAAAGCCCTTACCCTGACAGACGAATCGGAACGATACTCTGAAAACCAAAGATGATGTATGTCTAGTCAAGCTCCGTCAGGGTGGTTTTACTCAGTGATCACACACAGAACAGGAATATTTCACAATTTACACTCCATTTTTCAGCATATTATTCCTACAGGCAGGAACCTCTCTCAGACCAAAACATACCTATCAGAAGACAGTATTTCAACAACGAAATGAAAATTTTACTTCTATTTCCAAATGATGGAATCCTTCTTCAGAAAACTGGGAAATCTTTGAGACAAAACTAATTTCCGATCTTAACCCCTACGGAGCTGAACAGCAAGCTTCCTCGGGACTTTGGAGCAGTTTCAAATCATAGGAGAAAGGACTACTAATGACAAAAACAGAAGCTTTTACAGAAGTGCTAGCCTGAAGCCAACAGCTGGAGCTCTTCTCAAAAGGAAAATCTCACCACCACACAGCCACTGTCAAGAAAGGCCTGCCCTGGGGCTGTGTGATGGAGCAGGAGCTCAAACAGCTGTCGGGCCCAGACAAACCACTGCCAGGAGATCGTGCCAGCTGCAGTTCTCAAAGCCCAAAGCAGCTGCTTCTACCTGCTGAACGGAGTCACACAGAGCACTCCTTTTGGTCCACACCACAAACCACTGGACTGAGATTCCAGAGACGGAGGATAAGCAACAGCGGCTCCACAAAAAGACAGGAGTTTGCTGTGCCTGTGCCGGACTGAGGATGGTGGTTGTTCTGCGGATGACTACAAAGGGTAGCACCTCTCCGAGAAAGAGACTGAATATATGAGGATAGCTGGATATGACTAAATATTTTAAAGCACTGTCAGCAGCCATTCCTTGTAATCTGCCTACTGGCATCTCCCAGCAGGAACCTGTTCCCCATGGGCAGCAGCATCCCCTGGCAGAGACTTGGCAACTCCCAGGACCTACAAAGTAGCGTCCCTCGGCCTCACCACACACCTCAACCTCTGCAAAGTGAGCAGTGACCTCCTGCGCAACAAGGCGACTTTTCACACGTGTCCAAGCAGAGCTCCAACAGAAATACTCAGCAAGCTGGAGGTAACAACATGGGTGATTCCTACTCCCTTTGAGCACAAAACTTGTTTTACTGCCAGTGACGGACAGTGAGTGGCTACTGGGCTTTTCTCAATCTGACCTGAGATTAAAACTAAGGATTCAATTCAGCAAGCTTGCAAAAGCAAAGGAAGATTTGGATGTTATAGTAAAGTCAGGAGCAGAAGAGACAGAACAGTCAGGAAAGAAGTATTTCAAGGAATGAGTGGAGGCAGGCAAGTTAACAGCTACTTTGACTGCTGCCTCATGATGACTTAGAAAGCTTAAATTAACAACTGCATTAGTATCCACAACCTTCTTCCTGCAAAAAAGTACAAACAACTCAAGCCACGCTCTGAAATTTATACTGCTTCACATTTAATGCACCACTTAAAAATTCCATTTTTCAATTCACCTATAATTCTAAAAATCTGCTAGTTTTAATAATTTGGGTCATATATACGGTATAAACAGGTTACTGAAAAAAGTTCCTACTTTCTTTTATGGCCTGCTTTAATCCACCATTTTGATGCTGACAGCATTGCAAAGGCATCTCTCTGAGCACTGTCTAGAGAAGTATTTTCACTCCGATAAAGGACAGAAGCTCAGCAGAAGTCATCAGAAGGCAAGCCTACATGCGAAACGACAAAGAAAAGCCTTTATTAGGCTTGGATGTCTTGCTCACCAGCTGTTACGTGACTGGGGAAGCGATCTGCAGAGTAAGAGATCAAAATGACTGCTGACATGCCAGACTGCCTCGACCAGAAAACAGGGTACTTCCCAAGAACACATTTTCTCCCTGCTGCTTAAAAATATGCTTTCTCCTCATCTCATTTTTCAACTCTGTTCTAATCAGCACCACTTGCACACTTTGTGACAAACCAGTCCTCTGTGTCGCTGGCACTGCCTCGAAACATCCTGATTAATAGACTGGACTGCTATTTCTGCATTTTCAGCTTCCACCAAAAGAGGATCCCAACCACAGTTGGTATCTCATCCTTGCTTGAATTAGCTAGTGCAGTAGGCCAGATGCTTCATGGAACTTTGATTTGCATTATGATTATACAGTACTGTGCTCCAAAAGAGCACCTGCATTGCTTTGAAAGGATGAGTCAATAAAATCTAACATACTTTCAGTCATTAATCTGATTACACAGACTGCCTGATGCCTTAATGCCTTATTGGCATGGCTTGCCACTTCAGCGTGTGACTGGGAAAGCGAAAGCCGAGCTGGACACCCCGTGGTAATGAACTAAAAGACACCTGCCCTAAGCCCCTGGCCAAGGGACACTGACCTCGCTGACCGCACAGCCCCGAGAGGTCCCAGCCCTGCTGGGGACAGAGCCCGAGCAGCTCCTTCCCAGACAGACCTTGCATGGGCTCCACTGAAACATCATGGTTTTGGAATGGGCACACGGCTTACCCTCAGTTCACCCAGGGAAACGGGGAACTCCAAACCCTTTAGGAAGGCTCCACACAGCAATGCTGCCTGGCAGCCCAGGAATTAATTGCACGCTGAGGCGTAACCAAAGAAATCCCCCACACTAGCACATCAACAAAACGGCACGGGGAAGGGCAAGCCTTAAAAGCTGCTGAAGTGTCTGCTCTGAAATGCTCAGTTTGCGCAGTCTTGAAGACAGCAGCTGTGAGGCCAAATGGTTTCACTCAGAGTTAGCACGAGGTTTTCTGAAGACATCACATCGTGGCACTACTACAGCTGTCAAGTGCGTGCTGCAACACTGAACTCCAGCAACGGCTGACTTCAAGAGACAGTCTGCCAAGAGCACTGTTCTTCCCTAAAACTATTCATCTAAGGCCAGTTCAGACGCCCATTTTGGTGTTACAGTTTGTTGATTTTGCCTGATAAGCAGAACAGCACATTCTCCAAGTGTTCTGAGTCAGAATGTTACAGAAACCTGAGTCACGGAGTTTGCAGTTCTTCCACAATAATGTGAAAACATCTGTTATGAAAGACAGGTCATGAAATTCACATCAAATTTAATAGAGGCAAGTTAAAATGCATCATTCCTGAGAACAGGCTTTTGGAAGGGAATTCTGCCTTTACAGAACACGCGTCTATAGGAAGCAGGGAAGAGGGCACGCCACCCCCCCACACCCCCCCTTTTTAAAACAGGTCCTGATTATCCCCACAGATATCCTCCCAAACCTTTTTAGCATTTTACCTAGAAGAATTCCAGGACACCAAAGCTTCTGTGAGCGCTAAATGTCGCCCATCAACCACATATTCCTCCATGCCTAGCTCTGCTCTAAAGCACGGATCCGAAGGCCGTCGTCAGAACAGCAACCCCAAACAAACAGCTCTGTGAGGCCTCAACACAAGTCACAGCTACCGGTCGTGGCTGAATGGCATTAACGCTGCCCACCCCGCGTATCCCCGGTGCCGCTGGCCCTCCTGATCCCCCACACGCTGGCGGGACGAGCCCCAGGCTGACTCACGCTACGCTGAGTTGAGCTGCAAAGAGCAGAGCGGGGCTCCCGCAGGCTGCAGCCCCATGCGGTGGTCTGCAACTCCACCAGCCGGGCGGTCCCCGAGGCCCCGTGCCCGCCGCCCCACTCACCTTCTTTGCTCTGGGCGTCGGTGATCTGCAGGTCGCAGTTGGATGCCTTCAGCTGCTCGCGGCCCATGATCTGGCGCTTGAGGTCATGCAGGGAGATGTGGAGGCCGTGGAAGCTGATGGTATCAAAGTCCAGTTTGGCAGAGAACTTGTAGTGCACGCCAGGCATGGCTGGGGCCAGGCGGTGCCTGCTCCGCGACGGCGTCTGCTGGTGGGCGGGAGGACGATGGGGAGAGGCCTCCACGGCCCCGGCTCAGCCTTGGCTCCCTCTCGTGCACCCAGCGCTGCCAGGCACGACCGCTGGCGACGGCACCAACAGAACCCCTGCCTCAGGGTTCCAGTGAGGGGTTTCCCGGCCGACAGCCGCAAGCACGTCACTGTGCACACAATGGCACACGGCAACCACCCCCCGCGCCTCATGTGACCCAGCACATTGTGACAAAAGGCCCCGTCACGCGGGCGGGGAGTCCCGCCCTCTTCCTCCTAACACCTCTGAGAGCCATATTACCTAAATATAATAAAAAAGGCTTGTTGTAGTCTGGCAGGGCTAACGAGGGAGCTTCCACGACTGCTGGCTTTACATCTTTCAATGCCTTTTGGGCTGCCAGAGTCCGGAAACCCTCCGCATTTCCTCTTTAACCAAGGGATAGAGGTTTTTGCTCTTTGTGTCTGTTTGTTTCTCCTGTTAATGGGGATTTGGAAGCCTAGGTTTTCACATGGTAGCCTGGCTTATAAGCCTGTGGCGGAATACGGATTATACGTATTCATTCCAGAAGTCGGCCATAGCCACAGTCCAAACTCCAGCAGCAGAGGCAAACAAGCCTGGCTGTTGGATATGCACCAAAGCCCACCCTCTACCAGAAACCACCTCTCCTTGCTATCTGTCCCCTTAAAGTCTCAGTGGGACCAGGACAGGTACTGCATTATGAATCTTCACTGAAGAAAGCAAGCATACCGCCCTTATGCCAGGAGGGGTTTGTCTGTAGTCTGAAAGGAGACACCTGCATTTGCCTGGAAAGCCAACCTATGGACCAGCTTACCCGCTCTGCAGGGCTGCGAATTGCAAATGCCAACAGACCCTTAAAATTAATAGAATGGATGGAAAGGTACAGTTCTGGTCTTAGGAGCACACAGATGAAAAGGGGAATCTTATGCCTGGCATGTTCCACAGATCTGTTCCTACGCCTAACGGCAACGGGTACTCCTCCACAGATTTTTCCAAAACCTTGCTATGCCCCAGATCCACTGAACGTGGAAGGGAGATGCTCCAGAAGCCCTTACACAAAACCTATTGTGATAAGCCATCTCGCCGTCGATTTCTTCCTGGATGGAGTTTATCAGGCCCTGCCGACCCTGAGACAACGTGGTTATTCACAGACAGATTAACTTGGTACTCTGCAAGAGTCCATACCCAAACTCGAGACACCAAGGCCTTAGTCAGTGTGCAGGTACAGTACTAACCCAGACACGAACCCCAGCGTGTCACTTCATCCCAAGTGCCACATTCACCGCACCTTCTTCCATCGCCTCGCGCCGATGAATTGTTTTCCAGGCTCTTCCATCCCGTCGCAGCTCAGGTAGCTGCACTCTGGCTCAGGGCTGACTGGGGAACTTCTCAGTGCTTGAACTTTGCTTCGGACTTGGTACGAGCACGAGACTTCACCCCTTTGGCTTGGCCCCCAGCAGAAGGCAGGCAGGCTGCAGGTCTGCAAGAGGTTGGATAGAACTGAGCTTGTACACCTACCAGAGATTAAAAACCAACCAAAGGAAAAGCCCAGAGACACTGCGTTAGAGAGTGGCAGAAAGAAACATCGTGGCTGGTCACTGTTTACGACACAGGGTTTGGAAGTCAGGAGACTGGAGCTCCCAGCAGACTCCACTGTTTGAATGGAAACACCCCTGAGCTTTTGATCCGGACAGAAATATCACAGACTGCCCCCATCTCAACTTTGCAGTTGCCTGAAGCTTTTGGTTGTCTATGCCCAGTTCTCTTCCACGCTAACAGAGTATGTTTAACCTGCAAAACAGCACTACAAACAGGCAGCCAAACGCCTCTTCTCTCCAAGATGTGAAAAGTGCAGGTAAAGACAGCACAGGTACCATGACCAGTCTTCTGGTCTGAGTCAGGTTTTAAAAAGCAAAGTCTTCTGCACCTCTGTTTTCCAGCTGCTGCCAACAGCTGCAGAAAGGGTCTGGTGCTGATCAGCTGGAGGATCGATGCTCACTGCCAAACTCCAGAAGAGGACATTACACCTCAGGCTGCAGACTCTGAGCCCAGCCTGAAGGACTGAGTGACCTGTCTCTGGCCATCGGGCTGACTGCAGCATTGCACATGCCCTGGCTTCTCAAGCTCTTCCCCAGCAGTCCCCTCCTGGCCACTCTGCTACAGGCTGCCATAGGGTCTCAGGGACCCATATTCAGGACCCACTCTGGCATCTCCCATCAAGAACGTTACTGAGATGCTCTCCCAGCACACTGTGCTCCTCTCACCTCTTCTGGTCTCTCTGCATTGTCCGTTTCTGATCTCCTGCCACAGGTTCTGACCTTCCCTCAGATTCACACTGCTCATAACAGTCCCTCGCTTCAAGGAAGTCAACAAAATGACCACATTCTCCAGGTCCTTGTCTCTCATGGGAACTTCAGTCGGACAGCCAATACAGAAAATGGCAGTGTGATCACAAAAGCATCAAGGCTTGCCCCAGAGGTAGGCAGGGTGAGATTTTCTGGTGTTCTGCAGGGAAGCACAGCACAAAGAAACCTGGTGAGGTTTAAGCATTTACAACTTTACTGGGCTTTAACAGGCTTCTGCTGCCTTCTGCAGACCTCTTGGCTGTTAACACGCCAAACTTCCCAGCCCCCTAGGATGTGAGATGGCTTGTTTTGGCTTGGACTAGGCTATCAGTTAACACCTGCACTGCTGAACCCTCGCTGACCTGAGTGTGCTCCTCACAGCTCTGTCCCCTGCACCCTGTGGGAAGGGAGGCTCAGAGTAAACAGTGCTGCACAGATACAGGCTGATGGCAGCACAATGGGAATATATATATGAGATTGGTGGGGAAAAGGTCGAGTATCGACACTGGGAAACATGATGCCAGTTCAGTGTCTGCAGCAGGATCCAGGCAGCTGCAGAACTTAGCAGTGACTCTCTTTGGAGACCATAAGGCAACGGGGACCCTCACTCCCACAACTGGCCCTCAATGACATCCCACTTCTCATATCCCTGCTCTCCCTTTCCCCTCCAGCTTTCCAGACTGTGGGAGTTGTCCTCTAAGGGTAAGACAAGAGAAAGTGCCCCTTGCTGAACCGCCACCATTTCCCCCACTGGAACCACCCCAGGTCTGCACACAAGGACATCGGGCAGTGGCAGCAGTTCACTCCCGTTCTGCTCCCTCCATACCCCTTTGACCACTTGAATGAAGTCTGCTCCCGGGATCTTCCTCCTGCCCACAACAGCCTCCCTAAAGAACTCGACTATCGGCCACTTCTGTTTGCACAGGAGGTTATGCATCACGATGAGATCCTGGGGTGCACAAAGAAGGGGGAGCCGTCCTTCCCCTAGGGCCATAGGTCCTCTCTGGTGGTGAACACTGGAAAAGATCAGAAAACACCCTGAGAGCACCCATACCCACAGTCACTGTGCCAGCAGGTGTGACACCATCTGGGGTAAAGCAGCGCAACTCTACTGACCTGCTCTTCTCTCTCCTGTCTTCCCTTTCTTCTGAGGGTTTCCGTCAGCAGGGTTTGCTCCTGAGTTCCTGCAGATGTAACCAGAAACCCTTCTGTTACGGCCTAGGAAATAACTCACCCAGCAGCTATTTTTCAGAAAGGGCTGCGGTTACTTGTCTGACACCAGCAATGCCCAGACAGAGCTTCTGATGTACCTCCTGAGCACAGGGATGCAGACAAGGGGCTGCTAACACTTAGAGTAACTCACATCATTTAAGAACACACAACAGGGACTTGAATGTGAAAATGAGCACAAAGGCAGGCGTCTTCTCACAATCACTACCTCTTTGTTTTTCATGTCCATATTTTCCTCACCATGAGGAGGAAACACAGACTCTGCAGGCCCTGCAGTCAAATACCGTTCTGGGGGACAGGCGAGAGAAGAAAGCAGAGAGACCTGAACAGGGAATTTTCAAATGGATGATGAATCAAGTAGAAGCAATGGCAAAGTGTAGTACCAATTTACAGAAATTTAAACTTGACGGAACTGAGTAGTAGAAGTGAGTATTACAGAGAAGTAGAGGGCAGCACTGCAATCAGAAGGGTAAGCAACGCAGACAGCTCTAACCGCAGTTTTTCACCTGATTGCCTTAAACAAAACAGGCTTGAGATCCCCATTGCTCATTTCACCCTGGAACAGTCTCATTCCTCCTCTGACAGCCACTGTGCACCTGGCTGAGGACTGACACAATCCACACAAGGAGTAACCAAAGCTAAACACCGTACTTTCCTGGGTGAAATCTCACTGTTATTGCAGGAACCAGGAAGTAAAAAATCCCTGACAGGCTGACTGGAGCATCCCGGCTGTTATAAATCCACCCACCCTCGGTACCCCCATTTCCCAAGAGCTGGCAGCACAGCTTGGGTGGGGGGAAAGGCACAAATCAGACCTCGGGGCCGAGACTCAGGCACAAACATCTGCCAAGGGAGCCGCATCCAGCCAGGAGCGCTCCCCACTGGCTTCTCTGACAGCTCAGCCCTGGGGCGTGCTCCCACCAGGAGGGAGAAACCACTCCCATGTCTGGAAATCCCCGTTTATGACAGGCTGTCAGCAGAGAGGGGTGCTCCACGAGCACGAGCCCCACACGACAGCCTGGGGACAGCAGAGGCCCCGGTCTGTCACCACCAGCTGAGCCCTGGGGCGCAGGGCTGGGAACGGGGCCACGGCCGGGCCTGGGGGGAGAAGGGCTCCAGCTCCCTCCCCCGGCCCCTCCGCACGGGGAGATCCCTGCTGCTGCTGCTGCTGCTGCTGCTGCTGCTCCCCCAGCCCGGCCCTGCCCCAGCCCTGCTCTCCCTCGCCCCGGCTGCCCCCCCCCCCCCCCATCTCTCACCTCTTTCTTCTCAGGCCCCTCAGCCTCTGCCCCCCCCCCGGCCCTGCCCCAGCCCGGCTGGGACTGACAGACCGCCTCCGGCTCCACTGATTGGCTCAGCTGTGGCTGGTGGGCGGGCACAGACAGCCCGGGCCTCTCCTCACAGCTCCGCTGATTGGCTCAGCCATGGCCAGTGGGCGGGCAAAGGCAGCCCCAGGCCTGTCCTCACAGCTCCGCTGATTGGCTCAGCCATGGCTAGTGGGCGGGCACAGGCAGTCCGGGCCTGTCCTCACAGCTCCGCTGATTGGCTCAGCTGTGGCCAGTGGGCAGGCACAGGCGGCCCGGGCCTCTCCTCCCAGCCCTGTCAGGGATTTCTGGTTTCCTGCCCACACCTTCCCTTTTCCCCAGAGTTTTCTCTCCCCCCCCCCCCGCCCCCCTCTCTCGCAGGCCATGGTGAGCTGACTCTGCACAGACCGTCCCGTGGGTGGCATGGGCTGTGAGCACAGGCTGGTCGGTGCCTCAGAGCTGCGGGCTGAGCTGTGCTGCCGCTGGAGGCCGGGTGGGTGTGGGCCGCGGGCAGAGGTGCTTTTTGCTGGTCGTTATTGCTGTGGGGGCCTGTGGCAGCGGTGGGAAGGTCGTCAGCCTGCAGCTCTGCAGCAGCTGAAGCTGCCCTGAAGGAGTTGTAATGGCAGGTGCTGCTCTGGGTGTTTTGTTTTCAGTAATGGTGTCACTGAGTTGGAATTGTGTCTGTGTGATCAGGTGCTGGGGATCTTCTGGTGCTGCTCTGCTGTTTCTGGAGCACGACCTGAGAGCCTTTGTCACCCAGAGCTTTCCTGTCTGTGCCCAGAGGAGCGATGGCCATGGCGCTGAATGACTCCCGTGAGTAATGGCTTCCCCAGTAGGCTTGGGGTTAGCGAATGCCCATGGACAAACAAATGCAGAATGTGTTTCCTCCAAGGATTTTGATGTGCTGCCACTCTAGAGTGAATCTGAAGATGTTTTGACCTCCTTCTCCTCCTCTTTCTCTTCTCTGTTCTTCCTTCTGCTTTTCCTCCTCCTGCTCCTCCTCCTCTGGTTCTTCATCATCCTCTTCCTCTTTCTCCTGTTCTTCCACATCCTGCTACTTCTGTTCTTCTTTGCCTTGTTTTTCCTCCTCTTTCTCTCATTCCTCCTTTTTCTCCTGTTCCTCTTCCCTCCTCCTCTGCCTTCCTCTTCCTCCGTCTCATTCCCACGCATCCTGTCGCTGGATCCCCAGGAGAAGAGCTCAGCACCTCCCTCTGCACATCCTCTCCTCGGGAAGCTGTGGAGAGTGGTGAGGTGGCCCCTCAGGCTCTTTTTCTCCAAACCAGACTATTGCAGTGCACTCAGCTGCCCAGCATCCATCTGCCGAGCATCTGCCCATGCCGGGCCCTTTCTCCACAGAGGAGAAGCAATGCTGGTGGCACCAAGGCTGGCTGGAGGGCAGCAGCACGGGCACCTCTCCCTGGCTTTTCCCCACCGGGCAGCCTGCTGCGTGTGCTGGTGCCTGGTGTTGTCCCTCCCCAGGGGCAGGACTCTGCGCTTCCTGGGCTGCACTTGTTGGGGCTCTGTTGGGGCAGGGTGTGACCCTGGGCTGGTGCAGAGAGCAGCACCACGTCATGACTCCGTGCAGGAGCTGGGGTTTGGGTGCCACCGTCGCGAGGCTGCACCCAGCAGTGCAGGCTGGTTGGGGAGCAGTGCCCCGAGATGTGGGGGCAGAGGGTGTGGGGAAGAGGGGGATGGGCTGGGTGGTGAGCGATGAGGCACGGGCTGGCCCTGGAGACCCCTGGGCTGGAGACACTGGCCCAGGGACCAGCCGAGAGCTGCAGGCCCGGAGCTGAGCAGCATTTGCCTTGGGGGAGAACAACAAAACACTGCCTGGCACACAGAGAAGGACCCCTCAGTATTCACATCCCACCCCTCCCTGTAAAAGAAAGCTAAAAAGGGTGAAGACAGCAATGCCATCTGCACTGTTGGTAACACTGAGGCTTTTTCTGTCGTTTTAATGAAATTTTTTTATTCGGATAATTGCATCTGGGGGGCTGGGAGCCCTTGAGGGCCAGCGCGTGCCGCAGCTGATGGCCCAGTCCCGGTTTGGTCGTCTGGTGAGGGCCCCTCCAGTGTCCCTGGTGTGGTGCTGGCCTCTTGTTGGCTGGAGAGTCCTCAGAGCTGCTGGTGCTCATCTTTCAGGGTGGCCGTGGCCCCCCAGGAGAGTTCCCTGTCCCGGTTGGAAGTGGAGAGCCTGGGCACAGCCTCCCTGGACTCCTCCTGGGGCTCTTCTTGCTCCGTGGGGATGGCAGCAGGAGCAGCGGGGTGGCTGGCGGGTGCCCACCAACAGCGGTGGATGAGGTGCCGAGGAGCTCGTCTGTGCCGGATATCGCAGGGCTGCCGGGGGAGGCAGAGACCCTCCTCAGGAGGCAGCGGGGCTGGGGGCATCTTGGTCAATGTGGCCATGATGGTGTCTTCCACCATGGCTGCCTCCAACCCCCTGTTGTCAAAGATCTGCTCCAGCTCCTGATGGACCCAGGGCTGCAGGGTCTGCAGGAGCATTGGGTGGTTCTGGAAAAGGTTCATCCCGTTCAGGGTACTATACAATACAGACAATAATAAACTGTATAGCGCAGTCCCATACCTACCATACCCACAATACCCACAATAGCTGCAAAACAATAAATACTATACAATACATACTGTACAGTGCAATGCATACTCTACATAGAGTAAACTACATGCAACATATTATAAAACAAAATACCTTAGAAAACTAAATACTCTAGAATGAATAAACTGTTATAAATACTATACCATACATTAGGACAGGACACATACAATACACACAAGGCAATGCAAGAAAAAATACAATACATGCAATACAATACCTACAATATGGTATACAGTACATACAAGACAATACAAAACAATACAAAACACAGTACCGTTTTTTCAATACAATACCAAAGCAATGCAAAATACAATGCACAGAATACTATAGAATGCACAGTGGAATACATCAAATTTAAAAAATACTGTATGATAATACAATACGTAAAATAACAAAATACCACACAGGACATGAAAATGCACAGATACGGTACAATAAATACCATCCCTTACAACACAACACATACCATACATTCCATGTCATTCACTAAACAACACAAAATATACAGTGCAGTGCAAACAACACAAAATGCATTACATACAATACAGAACACTATACGTACCATACATGCCATACAAGACACACCATACCATATGTAGCACACGGTACATAGCACACCATTCCGTACCATACAATACATATCATGAAATACATACCATACAGGACAATGCAGTGCAGTACATACAATTCACTGCATAGAGTAAGCTACGTACATACCATACCCTACAATACCACACGGTTCATAAAATACAACGCATACAGTACAGTAGATACAATCCAAGAGCACAAACTGTGCAATACAATACAATACATACAATAAATACGATAACGTCATATGATACATACGATACACAGTGCAATACACTCTGTAGAATACATACCATACGGTACAAAATACAACACAAAGACATTCAATATGCCACAGAACACAACACAAAACAATAAATGCCACACCATACAATACAGTGTGTACAACACAACACACACAATGCATGAAATACAATTAATACCGTACCATACAGTGCAAAATATCATACAATACATACAACCCAATGCAAACTATAATGCAATGCGTATAACACAAAGCAAAATACCATACAGTGCCATGCCATATTGTACCATACCATGCTGTACCATACATTTCCATGCTGTACCATACAGTGCCATACCGTACCCTACCACACCACACCAGACCACACCATCCCTACCTGTGACGGATGCCCTCCTCCTGTCTGACCTAACTGAACTCTGGTCCACGCAGATGCTCAGCAAGTCGGCCTGGCCAAAGTTACTCCTGTTGTGTGAGCGGTCAGTGGGAGCTCAGCACCCAAACCAAAAAAAGTGGTTTGGCTGGAGACTTGCCTGAGAAGGGACCGAAACTGCATGAACGCAGCAGAAAATCTGACGACAAATCAACCACTTTATGCCGTTAAGTATCTGCAGTCATCAGGGTCCGCTGAGCTCTCCCTCCACAGCAGCTGGCTGCATGGCCGTGACCTCCCCTGGATCTCCCAAGGTCACTCCTCGGGGCTGAGAGGTCCCTGACCTGACCCCACACACCGGTGGCTTGGTAAGTGACATTTTGTGCATGCATGTGACATTTAAGATACACTTAGTAAGCTTACGCAATAGTCGTTGTTTCCCGTACTGACTTCCAGTGTAGCAGATGATAGCAGAGTATTGACCACCAGTCCTTCTGTATTTTATTAAATATTTTGCATACCGAAATGTAGTGATTAGAACTGAATGAATTAACTGCTAGCTCAGATCTGAGTGATCTCTGACTCTTCTCCTGTGTCAATACCATACCTACCATGCATACAATACCATACACGCCAAACAAAGCCATACATACCATAGACACCTCAATGCCGTAGCTTACCCTAAGGACCATACAATGGCATACCGTACCATACCATACCCACAGCATCACACCGTACCCACTGCATAGTACAAAAGACACCACACCTTACAAAACAAAACACTGTATGTACCATACCATGCCTCACACATACAACAAATGCAACGCAGAATGGAATACAATGCAAAATGTAACGCAAGACGTTCAAAACAATACCGTACCGTACCCAATGCCATACCATACCCACAACCAAAATACCATACCATACCGTATGTACCAGACAAACAGTAGAACATACAGTACCAGACCATGCCTACCATACCTACAAACCGTGCCACGGAAACCGCACCACACATGCAGTGCATACCAGACAATCCTACCTACCCTCACTGTACAAAATACAGCACATTACAAAATGCAACACTGTAAATGCCATACCATACAGAATAACACAAAATACTGTATGAAACACGCTACACACAATGCAATAGAAACACGACGATACAAAAAAATACGATACAATACAAAATAGAACACGTACAATGGAGCCTATAGCCCTCCATCTCAGAACTCCAGCTGTGGGACTCATTCCGCCGTGTCTCGCTTATCCCAGTGGATCTGTGATGGAATACAGCACACGTTGTGTGCACTCTTGTACAAGACAGCCTGCAATACTGCAGGGCCATACAACACAAACCAAAGTCCAGTGCAAGCCATACACTACAGGCTGTACGGTACAAGCCACGCCACACATAAAACACACTGCAAAATACATTGCAACGCAAAATGCATTACAATACGTACAATACAATAAATATCGTACAGTAGAATACAGTATATAAAATACGATACAAAACCCCCACAATACAATACAGAATTCAATACAATTCAAAATACAGTACGCACAATGCAATAAATACAACACCATGCCCTACAGTACATACCATACAACACCACACACACAATGCACACCATGGAACACGTGCATTACAATGATGCCATAGCATGACGTACAGTACATGCAATGCAACGCAACGCAAAAACCACAGAGCACATACATTCAATAGAAAATACAACACAAGCAACACAACACCTACTATAGCACACACTATATA
This sequence comes from Opisthocomus hoazin, assembly GCF_030867145.1. NCBI lineage: Eukaryota > Metazoa > Chordata > Aves > Opisthocomiformes > Opisthocomidae > Opisthocomus > Opisthocomus hoazin. The sequence continues at coordinate 3,249,996 of NC_134447.1, read as the reverse complement.
TGTTACATACTATCAAATGCACACAATACAATACAAAATACAGTAGAAAAGAAATTACAGTACCTACAGCACAAAACACACAACAGAGAGAAGACAATACACACCGCGCAATGCAATACAATGTGTACACAACATACAGTACATACAGTACCTACAGGCTGTACAACCTATACAATCACAGAATCACAGAATCAGAGAATAGTAGGGGTTGGAAGGGACCTCTGTGGTGATCTAGTCCAACCCACCTGCCGAAGCAGGGTCACCTACAGCAGGCAAAATACAATACATACCATAAAATAGAATACAATCGATACAATGCACAACATAAAATACAATGCACACCATACCATACATACCATACCATACAATGCGTACCATACAACACAATTCCCACTGGACTAGAAAATACAATACAATAAATACCATGCCATGTACTACACCCAAAATAATACATAGAATACATACAATAAAATAAATACCGTAACATACATTAAAGAAAACACATAAAATACAGTATAGTACATCAAATACATAAAATTCAATGCAAAATACAGTACAATGCCATACCATACAATGCCAGACCATAAATTACCATACCATACACTACCATACCATACATTACATACCGTATGTTACAATATAATACAAAAAAATACATAAAATACAATAAAAAACAAACCATACAATACAGACAATACTTACAAAAAATAAATACCACACCTTACAATACATTGCATATAATAAAATAAATGCCATACCATAAAATAGAACACCAGACTTACAATACAAACAGTACAATGCAATACAAAAGAGAATCAAACCCCACACAATACACACAACACAACACACAGAACAGACCAAACCCAGTACAACACAAAACCCAGTGTAATACACCGCATACCATACATTCCGTACCATTCTGTATTCTACACACCATACATATAATACAATATGAAATACAATGCAAAACGAAGCACAGCATCCAAAATAAATACAATAGAAACAGTTAGACAACACACTGCATAGAGCACAACAGCATACTACACAATAAATACAGTGCAATTGCAATAGAAAAATAAAATACAAATTAGAAACATACAACATGATGCAGACAATGCCCTACAATACACAAAACACAAAACAATACCCACAGTACCGTACCATGCCTACCATACCACACAATACACACAATACACTACACAAAACAATAAACAATACAGCAGAAAATACATGATAGGATGTAATACAAAAAATAAAATAAATACGGTACAGTACAATGCACACAATACGATACACACTCTATGACACAATACATACCACACAACATATACAACACATACAGTACAATAGATACACACCACACAGCACAGACAATACGACACCATAACAAAACTTGCCTTTCGATATATAGCACACTGTTCATGCCAAACACCATACACCCCAGTGCCACATCCCCAAGACCATACCCCCAACACCAAAACCACAAAATACACCACACTGTACAAAATACACAGCACAGAAACGCCGTACACAGCACTCCGTGCATACATTGAACGCAATGCAAAATCTGACGCCACACAGAATGTAACGCAGACAGCACAGCACCATACCCCATACCATGCCCAGCGCTGTGCCACACGGGCAGTACAAAACTGAATACAATTCTTACAGTACAGACCATACCGTCCCTACCAGACAAAATACCCTACCATACCAAATAAAAAACCGTACTATACCAGATACGAAACCATACCATACAAAATACAATAATACACGATACATACCACACAATACATGCCATGGAGCACACACTGCACCATACAAGGCTTACCATCCTATAGCGTCCTGTACCGTTCAAAATGCCATCCACACCATCCAAAATGCCATCCACACCACAAATACCTTATCATGCACTAAACTCCACACCATGCAGCAGACCCAACACGCAGCAGAGGGTACAGCGCACACCACAGAAGACAGGACACAACACACACCGTCCCAAACAGCGCCGTGGCAGCGCTGAGCTCACCTCCAGCTCTCCCATGGGTGTCCTCCGACCCCTCCATTCCCGCTTAAAGCCCTCTCCGTCCGTCCCGCCGGTTGACCAGGGCCGTACCCACACGCCCGGGGCCTCCTCCCGATCCCACCGAGGTCCCTGGGAGGGTGAGGAGGGTTCCGCCGACAGCCCCGAGCAGTGCCCTGCTGCCGCCCCTGCCCAGCCCTCCACTGAGCCTTGCTCCCGGCACACAGACGGCCCCTGGCCCTGCCGCGCTGGCCGTGCCCACGCCGAGCTGGGCTGTGCGTGCTGCAGATGGCAGAGCCCAGCTCCACGGCTTGGGGTCCCTCCCGGACACCCCTCCGCCTGCCCACCCCCTCCCGCAGCTCGGCCCCCGGGCAGAGCCCCACGTCTGCCTGTGGCACCCCGGCCGGCCGGCTGGCTGTCACCCCTCCAGGAACAGCCCCGCGCACCCCTCCGCCGGACCCCGGGCGGGCGGTTGCCTGCGGGGACAGGCGCTGGGGCCGGGCGGCTGCGGGGGCTCTGCCGGGCGCAGGCAGCCCCGGGGAAGCCGAGGACGCCGCGTTCCGCCCGCTGCCGGCGCCTGCGCTGCCGCGTCCCTGGGCATCGCCGTGCCGACGGGTGTGGCCAGTGCCCGCTGGTGGCCATTGGTTGCCGTTGGTGGCTCCGCCCACTGTGGGCGGTTCCCATTGGTGGCTCCACCCAGTGCTGGCTCGGCCAATCCGCGGCCTGGGCCCGGGGCTGGGGGCCCGCCCCCTGGGCCCCACACAGCACAGCAGCCAGCACAGCACCGACAGTGTCACACAGACCATGGGCACAGGGCAGTCGGTACCACAGAACGCAGCAGCACAGCACAGGGAACGCGACAGAGAGCAGACAGGGCAGTGAATCCCACAGCGCAGCACACGCTGCACACCGCGCAGTGCACAGGAACGCAGCGCAGAAATCAGGAACATGAAATAAAACGAGGAGCTGGCATGTGACTGCTAGTGACATGTGCTGTGACAGTTAACGAGTGCGTCCCGTGTAACACAATTCCTTCAGAGGATGATGTCGGAGTAACCCAGAGGTGTTTTTCTCCCCTCTCCCTGTTCCAGGTTTCCTCCAGTAATCGCCAGTCTGATGCGACTCATCCGACGGAAGCTTGCCAGCAGCCGTCACTGTTCCTGCTTGTGGAGGTGAGTTTCTTGTGACAGGGCTGTCTGCCCCAGCGTTTCCTTTTCAGAAGCATCTGATGTTCAGCTGAAAGAGAAATCAGAAATCTTCCACTAAAATTCACGCTTTTCTTTGTTCGTTCTGGTTGGGTTTATGGTCCTGGATCGTTTATCAGCTGGGTAGGTGCAGGAGCGCGTGTGTAGGAACACGGTGGAAACCCTGGAGCAGTGATGGAGCTCTGGTTTCAGCAGCAATGGAGGGATGTGTCATGCCTGCACCCAGTTTTGAACCAGCGTCGCAGTAACTAAAGTTTTTGCATGTGTTACATGATGGATGTTACATGATGTCCTTCATCTGTTGTGGCTGCTTTAGTTCTTGACTCCATCAAAATCAGCTGTAGTGCTGGAAGTTGCAAAATGTTCTCCTCTTCTTGTGTTATTTGGTGGTTATTCCAACCACCAAACAGCTCTGTGTGGCTGTGCTTTAGCTTTGCAATGTGCAACATTTATGTCAGCAGAGTTCCAGTAATTGCTAGAAATGCAACTGTGGTGTTTGGTTTGGTTGTTGCTTTTTTTTAGAGTATAAACTATTTCCTCAAAGTTTTAGTGGATTTCATTGGCCAAAGTCACAAGGCATGATTGCACCTTGATTTCATTCAAGCTGTTCCAAGGGAAAGTACTGAAAAATGCTACAGAACCTCTTTCAGCTTCCCCTCCTCCCCACCCCGCTACTAAAGCTGCTGTTGCTCTTTCAGACAGAAGGGCTGTCATTTTCACAGGGTGTCTTTGTCAAGTTTGGCAAAAATCCCGTTCCCGGCTGTGCCACTCCTTCCTGGGTCCTGTCTGTGTGCACACACGGCTGCATTCAGTGGGCGGAATTACGGGAAGGGGTTTGCAGCAGGCTGCTGTCGGCCATGGGCAGTGCTATGGAGTAGTTATTTCTGCAGTAGCCAAGTAGAGCTGTGTCCTGGGTTTGGCCAGGACAGGGTTAATTTTCACCAGACACCAGGAAGGGGCACAGCCGGGGGGTGGGGGCTGACCCCACCTGGCCAAACAGAGCCCGGTATTCCATACCATGTGACGTCACGCTGGGTTCCGGTGGGGGGAGCGGCGCGGCGGGAACGCACTCGCGGCTTGGGGCGGGCGCAGCGCCGGTCCGGTTTCGGGAGAGCGGCTGTTGTACGGTTCGTGGTTGTGTTTTCTCCTTATTTGTATCGTTGTTGTTCCTGTTTTCCCTCTGTTTGCTGTTCTGTTAAACTGCCCTTATCCCGACCCACCAGTTTCTGCCTCTTTCTTTCCATTCTCCTCCGCACGCCGGCGGGGGGAGGGGCGGCCGCGTGGCGCTTTTGTTGCCGGCGGCAGCCGAAACCAAAACATTAAATTGGCGCCCAAACGTGGGGCGGGGATAACGGCAGGGCTGAGCAGCGGGTGTTAAAACTGTTTTCTTAGATTTGCTTAAATTTTGTTATACGCATTTACTGTGTTAGTTAAAGTCGCCGGCAAAAATGTTTCTGACTTTGATCAAATATCTCTGCTACGTAAATCCTTACTTCCTGTATGTGTTTGTGGCCATGCTGTTTGTTACCTCGGGAAAAAAGATCAGGATGATGATTTTGCTATACTGTACGATATCGACTTATGATATGATAACATCACTGTGCATGAAATTAGTCTTGTATTTGCATGCGGCACTGCGGTCATTTCCGTACCTCGGATCCTATGTCTTAGATTTTGTTAATAATCAAACCCAGTCTGTGGGGAAAGCCGAAGGGGATACCTTCCCCCACTCTTTCGCCCCCCCCCTCTCCCTCAGGCTGGTCCTAACTGCTTTTGAGAATTTCGAGTACCCGTGGGATGCTCAGGGCAGCACTCTCCTTTTGTTCTGCCTCCTGAATGGGTTGCAGGTTTTGTTTAGGGTTAAGCAAGTCGTTAAGAACATCGTGCAGAGACCTGCCCCGGGGCTGGATAGCTGTGAGTGGCTGGGTGTGTGGGACAGCATGGGCAGATGTCTAGAGCAGTGGGCACCTGCGGTGTGTTTTAAACTCACCCCTGAACAAATACAGAATCCGGACAATCTGGTAAAATATCTGAAGAAAGTGTGCTGCCACCCTGGGAATTCCAGAGAGACACAGATCACCACAATGTGCTGGGGTCTTGCCCATGCCTACCGAGCCCTGTTCAACACTGTTCAGTGCCTTAAAGGGGAAAGGGGGGGAAGCAAAGCGGCAGGCGCTGCAACTGGCGCTGCCCCCCCAGCCGGCCCTGCAGCCCCTCCAGCCCAGCAGGCAGTCACAGCCCCCCCGACTGGCACCGCCGCTGCCACAGCTGCAGGGTCTGCCTCGGTTTCCCTGGCAGGAACAGCAGCTGCTCCAGCCCCAGCTCCAGCTGCAGGCAGTGTGGCTGAGCCCAGTGACCAACCTGTGCCCGTAGCAGTCGCCCCTGTAAAACTAAAGAAAGACGCAAAGAGAGCAGATCGCTCTGGGAGGGATGATGATGAGCCAGGGTCATCACGGGAGATAGAGACAGAGATCATCACCCGGTCCCTGTCCCTGGGTGAGCTGCGAGACATGCGGAAAGATTTCAGCCGCCACCCAGGCGAGCACATTGCCACCTGGCTGCTGCGGTGCTGGGATAATGGGGCCAGCAGCTTGGAATTAGAGGGCAAGGAAGCCAAGCAGCTGGGATCCCTGGCCAGGGATGGGGGCATTGACAAGGCCATTGGGAAAAAGGAACAAGTCCTCAGCCTCTGGAGGAGACTTCTGTCGGGCGTGAGGGAGAGGTACCCCTTCAGTGACGATTTTGTATGCTATCCTGGCAAGTGGACCAATATGGAAAGGGGTATTCAGTACTTGAGGGAATTAGCTGTGCGGGAGCTGGTTTACTGTGACACAGACGATGAGCAGGTACCCACAGACCCAGATGAACTCCAGTGCTCACAATCCATGTGGAGGAAGTTTGTGCGGAGCGCACCCTCCTCGCATGCCAACTCACTGGCAGTTGTAAACTGGAAAGGTAAAGACGCACCAACAGTAGACGAGGTGGCTGTCAGACTCCGCCAATATGAGGAAAGTCTCTCTTCCTCCCTTGTCTCAGCCGTGGAGAAACTGGTCAAGCGACTAGACAGGAATATGTCCTACTCCCCACCTGTACGGGCCAGTGTCTCAGCTATTAGGGGCAGGCGTTTCTCTGCTCAGGAGAGGGAATACAGAGGCTATACACCCCGGGGCACCCTGTGGTTCTACCTGCGTGACCACGGAGAGGACATGAGGAAGTGGGATGGAAAACCCACCTCAAGTCTAGAGGCACGAGTACGTGAGTTGCGAGGTAAAACAATCACAAAAGGGGACTCTGTTAGGAAAAATGCCACTCCAGTTTCTAAAAGCCAGCTCTCCAGACCAGGTAGACAGTTTGACCTTGATTCCGATCCTCTGGAGGGGACCTCCAAGTCATTTTTACAGCAGGTGAGCAGCAATTTCTCTGACGAGGATTAGAGGGGCCCTGCCTCCAGCCAGGTGGAGGAAAGGGACAACCGTGTCTATTGGACGGTGTGGATTCGGTGGCCTGGCACGTCAGATCCACAAGAGTATAAAGCTCTAGTGGACACTGGTGCACAGTGTACTTTAATGCCATCAGAGTTCAAAGGGTCAGAGCCCATTTGCATTTCGGGAGTGACAGGGGGGTCCCAAGAGCTGAGTGTACTGGAGGCTGAAGTGAGCCTCACTGGGCAGGACTGGCAGAAGCACCCCATTGTAACTGGCCCCGAGGCTCCGTGCATCCTTGGGATAGACTATCTTAGGAGAGGCTATTTCAAGGACCCAAAGGGGTATCGGTGGGCTTTTGGCATAGCTGCTGTGGAGACGGAAGAAATTAAACAGCTGTGCATTTTGCCTGGTCTCTCGGAGGATCCTTCCGTTGTGGGGTTGCTGAGGGTTGAAGAACAACAGGTACCCATCGCGACCACAACGGTGCACCGGCGACAGTATCGTACCAACCAAGACTCCCTTCTCCCCATTCATCAGCTGGTCCGCCAGCTGGAGGAGTCAAGGAGTGATCAGAAAACTTGCTCACCCTTTAATAGTCCCATATGGCCAGTGAGAAAATCTACTGGAGAGTGGAGACTGACAATAGACTACCGTGGCCTGAATGAAGTCACACCACCGCTGAGTGCTGCCGTGCCAGACATGCTAGAACTTCAGTATCAGCTGGAGTCAAAGGCAGCCAAGTGGTATGCTACAATTGACATCGCTAATGCATTCTTCTCCATCCCTTTGGCAGCAGAGTGCGGGCCACAGTTTGCTTTCACCTGGAGGGGCATCCAGTACACCTGGAATCGACTGCCCCAGGGGTGGAAACACAGTCCCACCATTTGCCATGGACTAATCCAGACTGCACTGGAAAAGGGTGAAGCTCCAGAACATCTGCAGTACATCGATGACATCATTATATGGGGCGACACAGCGGAGGAAGTTTTCGAGAAAGGGGAGAAAATAGTTCAGATCCTTCTGAAAGCCGGTTTCGCCATTAAGCGAAGTAAAGGGACCTGCGCAAGAGATCCAGTTTTTGGGAATAAAATGGCAGGATGGGCGCCGTCAAATCCCAATGGATGTCATCAACAAAATAGCAGCTATGTCTCCACCCACCAGCAAAAAGGAAGCACAGGCCTTCCTGGGTGTTGTGGGTTTTTGGAGGATGCACATCCCAAATTACAGCCAGATTGTAAGTCCTCTGTACCACGTGACCCGGAAGAAGAATGATTTTGAATGGGGCCCTGAGCAACGACAGGCATTTGAACAGATTAAACGGGAGATAGTTCATGCCGTAGCCCTTGGTCCAGTCCGGTCAGGGCAAGATGTTAAAAACGTGCTCTACACCGCAGCCGGGGAGAATGGCCCAACCTGGAGTCTCTGGCAGAAAGCACCAGGGGAGACTCGAGGTCGACCCCTGGGGTTCTGGAGCCGGGGATACAAAGGATCCGAGGCCCGCTATACTCCCACTGAAAAAGAGATTCTGGCAGCATATGAAGGCGTTCGAGCTGCTTCAGAAGTGGTCGGCACTGAAGCACAGCTCCTCCTAGCACCACGATTGCCGGTCCTGGGCTGGATGTTCAAAGAGAGGGTCCCCTCTACGCATCATGCCACCGATGCTACGTGGAGTAAGTGGGTCGCTCTGATCACCCAGCGCGCCCGAATGGGAAACCCCAGTCGCCCAGGAATTCTGGAGGTCATCATGGACTGGCCAGAAGGCAAAGATTTTGGAGCATCGCCAGAGGAGAAGGTGACACGTGCTGAAGAGGCCCCACTGTATAACCAGCTGCCAGAAGATAAGAAACAGTATGCCCTGTTCACAGATGGGTCCTGTCGCATTGTGGGGAAGCAGCGGAGGTGGAAGGCTGCTGTATGGAGCCCTACACGACAAGTCGCGGAAACTGCCGAGGGAGAAGGTGAGTCCAGCCAGTTTGCAGAGGTGAAAGCCATCCAGCTGGCTTTAGACATTGCCAGTCGAGAGAAGTGGCCAGTGCTCTATCTTTACACTGACTCTTGGATGGTGGCCAATGCCTTGTGGTGGTGGCTGCAGCAATGGAAGAAGAACAACTGGCAGCGCAGAGGCAAACCTATCTGGGCTGCCCCATTATGGCAAGATATTGCTGCCCGGCTAGAGCAGTTGGCTGTAAAAGTCCGTCACGTGGACGCCCACGTCCCTAAGAGTCGGGCCACTGAAGAACATCAAAACAACCACCAGGTAGATCAGGCTGCTAAGATTGAAGTGGCTCAGGTGGATCTGGACTGGCAACATAAGGGTGAACTCTTTATAGCTCGGTGGGCCCATGACACCTCGGGCCACCAAGGAAGAGACGCGACATACAGATGGGCTCGTGACCGAGGGGTGGACTTGACCATGGACACTATCGCACAGGTTATCCATGAATGTGAGACATGCGCTGCAATCAAGCAAGCCAAGCGGGTAAAGCCTCAGTGGTATGGAGGACGATGGCTAAAATATAAATATGGGGAGGCTTGGCAGATTGACTACATCACACTGCCACAAACCCGCCAAGGCAAGCGCTACGTGCTCACAATGGTGGAGGCCACCACCGGATGGCTGGAAACCTACCCTGTGCCCCATGCCACCGCCCGGAATACCATCCTGGGCCTGGAAAAACAAGTCTTGTGGCGACATGGCACTCCCGAAAGAATCGAGTCAGACAACGGGACTCACTTTCGCAACAGCCTCATAGACACCTGGGCCAAAGAACATGGTATTGAGTGGGTGTATCACATCCCCTAGCATGCACCAGCCTCTGGAAAGATTGAACGTTACAATGGGCTGCTAAAAACCACTTTGAGGGCAATGGGGGGTGGGACTTTCAAAAACTGGGATACCCATTTAGCAAAGGCCACCTGGTTGGTCAACACCAGAGGGTCCACCAACAGGGCTGGTCCTGCCCAGTCAAAACCTCAGCGCCCAGTAGAAGGGGATAAAGTCCCTGTAGTGCACATGCGGAACATGTTAGGGAAGACAGTTTGGGTTAGTCCTGCCTCGGGCAAAGGCAAGCCCGTCCGGGGGATTGCTTTTGCTCAAGGACCTGGGTGTACCTGGTGGGTAATGCGGAAGGATGGGGAAGTCCGATGTGTACCTCATGGGGATTTAATTTTGGGCGAGAATAGTCCATAAATAAATTGTATAAAGTTAGTTGTTAAATAACCCTGTCACTGTCTGTTATCACTGTTATAATTGTTATATGTTGTACCAGTAGTAGCATAGTAAGAATCGTCCAGATTAAAGAAGGATGGACTTTTTCAATGAAAACCTAGCAGAGCACGGTGATGATGGAACTGGACCTGGTTTTCAACAACTGGCATCCAGCGACTTCATCAAGATCAACATCTCCTGCAGACTGTGGGCACGGGCTGCACCAGATACATCAGCCGTGAGCTCCGGATGCAGCAAGTGACCGCCCATCACCACACATCACCTCTCCCGCCATGGAAGACCATTACGACAGATGGAGCCTGAAGTCATGGATTAAATGAACTCAACGGACACTTTAGAGTGATGATCCATAGATTAAAGGAATGATATCTGGAGACAGGAGAAGTGGTGGTGATCAACTGGACAATGGGGGACCTGGGCATGACGTAGATGGTATGGAATAAGGGGTGGATAATGTCCTGGGTTTGGCCAGGACAGGGTTAATTTTCACCAGACACCAGGAAGGGGCACAGCCGGGGGGTGGGGGCTGACCCCACCTGGCCAAACAGAGCCCGGTATTCCATACCATGTGACGTCACGCTGGGTTCCGGTGGGGGGAGCGGCACGGCGGGAACGCACTCGCGGCTTGGGGCGGGCGCAGCGCCGGTCCGGTTTCGGGAGAGCGGCTGTTGTACGGTTCGTGGTTGTGTTTTCTCCTTATTTGTATGGTTGTTGTTCCTGTTTTCCCTCAGTTTGCTGTTCTGTTAAACTGCCCTTATCCCGACCCACCAGTTTCTGCCTCTTTCTTTCCATTCTCCTCCGCACGCCGGCGGGGGGAGGGGCGGCCGCGTGGCGCTTTTGTTGCCGGCGGCAGCCGAAACCAAAACAAGCTGTGAGGAACTGGGAAGCGTGCTGAGGTCTGACGTGCCTGGAGACATTTGGTGATGTAGACGTAGCATGGGGTTCTTTCTTCCTTACAGCCTCTCATCTGTCTGTCTGTCTGTCCCAAGGGCTGGAGGCGTCAGTTAAACCCAGTGGCTTTCCACCACAGATGGTGAAAATCTCAGGAGTACGACTTTGGTGGGTCCTGTCGGCACGCGGGCAAGGGCACTGGTCTGCCAAGATGATGTGACATCCTCAGAAGAATTTGGTGTCTTTTCTCACTTTTGGAGTGTTGCCAAGTTACACTCTGGGCTTTCTCATTCTGCTCTGATCTTGCAGAAGCTCGGTCCTTCTTTGTCCCTCTCCTGGGTACCTTTCTGGAAAGCCATTCCAGAGGCCCGTGGTGTCTGAGCAGGGGCTGTGTCCCTTTTCGCGGTGGCTGTTGGCGAGCTGCCAGCTCACAGGGGCTGGTGGCTGTCACCCTCCTTGCTGTGTGAGGGACAGGGAGCAGATGGGACCCCGTGCTCTCCTGGGCTGCCTGGATGTGTGCTTGGCAGATGTGAGCAGATGGAGATGGCTGCTTTGTTGAGAAGAAACAAGAGTACCTCTGAGATTTAGTCAGTTAAATGCTCAGCTGTTAGGAAAGAAAGAAAAGGCTTCCAGAGGGTGGAAGGCAGGGTGTGGGGGGGCGCCCCGGGGCATGCTGGGAGCTGTAGTCCTGGGGCCTGCCCTGGGGCAGGGGCTGCTGCTGGCCATGTTGGTTCCCGGGGCATGCTGGGAGCTGTAGGCCCGGGGCAGGGGCTGCTGGGTGGCCATGTTGGTTCCCGGGGCATGCTGGGAGCTGCAGGCCCGGGGCAGGGGCTGCTGGGTGGCCATGTTGGTTCGCGGGGCATGCTGGGAGCTGCAGGCCCGGGGCAGGGGCTGCTGGGTGGCCATGTTGGTGTGGCAGGGACAGGATCCACTGCAGGCCCCGGCTGAGGTGAGGGCTGGGGCTGCCCGTGAGGGGAGCGTGGCCGTGGGGCGGGCACTGGGGGCTGTGCTGCCTGCTGGCCACGCGAGGGGGGCGGGGGGGAGCTCCCCGCTGGAGCTGGGCCCGGCCGGGGCAGCCCCGGGGGGGAGCCCAGAGCTGGGGAGGGGCAGGGGACGGAGACGGAGCCCCTGGGCACAGGCACCAGCGGGCTTGTGGGCTGAGCAAGGGAAGGCAGAGCTGCTTCTCTGTGTGTTGCCTTTCCCTCTGCTCCCTTCTCCCCTCCCTGTGTGTTGCCTTTCTCTCTGCTCCCTCTCCCCTCCCTGTCCCTCGGTGAGGCTGGTGTCCTTCCCTGGTGTCCTTCCCTGGTGAGGTGAGCTCCCAGCCCGGGCTGAGGGAGAGAGAAAAGGGGTGAGGGGGGAGGGGTCGCAGCCCTGAGTGTGCAAGTTTCATACAGACGCCCGGTTCTGAAGATACAGCGTGTGTGTGGGTCAGCGTTACCTGAAGATTTTTTTTCCTGGTTGATTTGATGCAGCGTGGTACATTTTGGTGGGAACACGGGGATGATGTATCCGAAGTTGCTGAAAATGAGGTGATCCTGGTCATAGGTTTTATTTCTTTGCCTGTTCTGGGAGCATCATTCTGCATGTATTGCTAAATGTATGTCTTCATTTCATTGAAACTGCAGTGTAAAACTGGAAATATTGTACCTGCAAAAGAATGGGAACAGCTGTCCTTGTTCGCCAAGGTGAGCAGAGAAGCAGTGGGGAGCAGTTTGCAGGATCAGAACTTCAGCCTGCTCTGGGTGATAGACCCTCAGGTGGGTAAAGAGAAACCTCGCTTTTTGAAATACAACTCTTCCTATCATGGTATTTCTTTTGTTCGGTTGTGTTGGCAGTCAGACTCTAAACATGTGATTAAACTGTTAAAAATCAAGCTATTTAAGGATTCTTTACTGTCTTAAATCCCATTACAAGCAGTGCACTGTGTTGCCCTGTGGATACTGCATTCTCATGAGTGACCTGACTGGAAGTTTTCCTTTTCTTTCTAGTACAGGGATGCATTTATGAAGGCAAATCCAGGGTACAAGTGGTACCCCACAACAAACCACCATGTGACGGCTCAGACATCCCCTGTTGCAAACAGGAGAAATCCATGGGCTTTGCCTCAGACTCTGGGAGAGATTCACTAAGCCTGAGGAAAGAGACTACAAGGTGAAGAAATACCCCAGCGTCACTTCAGCGTGGCAGGTGAGATTTCCACCCATGTTGCTCAAACACAGCAGCTTCAGTTTGTTTGAGGATGCGGCGTTGGAATTGAACTGCAAGAGCAGTTTTCTCTACTGCACGTAGTACTGTAGTGCTGATACCTTTCATGTCCCAAATGCGGTTGCCAAGACTCGAGTTAAAACTCTGCATAACAACCTAAAATTTTCCTTAGTGCATGATTGTTTTGAAGAGTCAAGTCCCGATCTGTGGCATATCATAACGCACACCCTGTATTGGGTCCAGATTTGACTGAAGCTTATTTCAGGGCTATCTGCTGTTGAAGATTTTCATTTTCTAGTCAAAAGGGAAAACGCTGGTTAGAGTGATTCACAGATCCGGTAATAACCTAACAGCACAATGTATGCTGTTAACCAGGTGTCCTTTATTACGGCGCCGGGCACATGGGGGATCTCTCCTCCAAACGTGTGCACCAAACACCCTTTAATTTCAGGTTAAATAGAACTACAATATGCATATTAATCGTTATATTTTTGAGAGCGTATGAATCTATTCCAATTCTCCTTTAGCAGGTGTATTAGAGCTCCTGGGTAGTCTCTGGTGGTCTTAGGTCGTTACTTCATCTCTTTCAGTAGTCTTCCTCATTTGCCCGTGAGTTACATCCGGGGCGCTGCGCATGCTCGGTTCGTTCTATCTCGTTGCAAAACTGCAAAGCTGCTTTTCGCTGGTTCTTGGTCGCAGCTCCTGCTCTTGTCACAGTCTTGTCCTTGCTAAGTTTGCTAATCTATAAGGAGAGCTTGCAACTTCCACACAGGTGCTTTGTTAAAACTAAAACTAGAAAATACCACTGCAGCTAGTTTGGTAAAGTGTCATGTTTCTTATTATTCCTTCTATCAAGAGGTGTTAAAGTTCTTGTGGATGAATGTACCACAGGCGAAAACTTTTTGTATTTAAATCAGTAGAATTGCTATTTAACTTCACTTAAAGAGTGCCCTGTTGTCTATTACATCTTGGAGAGGAAAACATAAAAAAAAAATCAGATCTGTGACTAAGTGTAGGTGCAGTGCCTGAACGAATGAAAAGCAGGTCATCTCTCACTGGTGTCCACAGACAGCAGAACTGTTGCAGTCCTGACCTTGAAATACAGAGACATTGACATTAAATACTGGCACCTTAAGAACCTTGGCTTTTACATTGTCTTTCTACATCTCATTTTAGTTTGCTGCCACTCTTTTGTTTCGTTTGTCCCTTGACTTCCTTCATCCTCCTCCCTACTTAGATCTTGTTGAAGGCTAAGTTTTTGAAATCATTGCCTGTATTTGTAGGTATTGCTTGTTTTGCTGTAGATCTCTAGCTTTTTGCATAGCCTTGCTATGTCTGTGTTCGTGTGCTGCCCTCAGGTTTTTAGGTTTTGCCTTGACTTCCTTAATCTTCCTCCCTAATTAAGTTTTCTTTCAAAGTCGAAGGGTTTCCAGAGTGCCCTTGCTTTCTGCATTGTGTTTCTGCAGCGGATTTAGTTTGCTGCCATGGGTTATTAGATTTGCCCTTCCTATAATCTTCATCCCTATTTCAGTGTTTGTATGAAGTCTGAGGATTTCACATATTGTTGTCTTCAAGAGTTTTGTGTCATTCCTTAGTACCTACCTTTATTGTTCTATTATTTTTTTCTTTTTTCCTTTAATCTCTGTCAGTTTTTCACTTTTTGACATTCATTTCTTGGTCTTCCTTTCTGCTGTAGTCATTCTGTCTTGGTTTGTGTCTTTATGCTGGCTTTTTACATTGTCTTTCCACAGCTGTTTCAGTCTGCTGCCACTCTTTTGTTTAGTATTTCCCTTGACTTCCTTCATCCTCGTCCCTATTGAGATCTTATTGAAGGCTAAGTTTTTGAAATCATTGTGTGTATTTGTAGGTATTGCTAGTTTTGGTGTAGTTCTTTAGCTTTTTGCATATAGCCTTGCTGTGTCTGCCTTAGTGTGCTGCCCTCGGTTTTTACTTTTTGCCTTGACTTCCTGAATCTTCCTCCCTAGTTAAGTTTCTTTCTAAGTCGAAGGGTTTCCAGAGTGCCCTTGATTTCTACATTGCGTTTCTGCAGCGGATTTACTTTGCTGCCATGGTTTATAAGGTTTGCCCTTTACTTCCTTAATCTTCCTTCCTTATTTTAATGTTTGTGTGAAGTCTGAGGATTTCAAATCTGGTTTTCTTCAAGAGTTTTGTGTCATTCCTTAGTACTTACTTGTATTGTTCTATTTTTTTTCCTTTGTTTCTTTAATCTCTGTGGGTTTTTCACTTTTTGACATTCTTTTCTTGGTCTTCCTTTCTGCTGTAGTCATTCTGTCTTTGTTTGTGTCTTTATACTGGCTTTTTACATTGCCTTTCCACAGCTGTTTCAGTCTGCTGCCACTCTTTTGTTTAGTATTTCCCTTGACTTCCTTCATCCTCGTCCCTATTGAGATCTTATTCAAGGCTAAGTTTTTGAAATCATTGCCTGTATTTGTAGGTATTGCTAGTTTTGCTGTATATCTCTAGCTTTTTGCATAGCCTTGCCGTGTGTGCCTTAGTGTGCTGCCCTCGGTTTTTAGTTTTTGCCTTGGTTTCCTGAATCTTCCTCCCTATTTCAAGGTTCATTTGAAGTGTTAACGTTTTGAAATCGCTGTCTTCAAGAGTTTTGTGTCATTCCTTAGGTCGTTAGTATTACAGATTTTCTTTCGAAATCTCTCTTTTAGTTTGTGGTCCTTGTATTTCCCTATAGTTTTTCTTTTGTTCCCTAATCTCTGTTGGTATTTCACTTGTTGACATTCATGTCTTCGTCTTCCATTCTGTTCTAGTCACCTTTTTGTTGTTTTTCCAGAACACCTTGGCTTTGTACATTGTCTTTCTACATCTCATTTTAGTTTGCTGCCACTCTTTTGTTTCGTTTGTCCCTTCACTTCCTTCATCCTCCTCCCTACTGAGATCTTATTGAAGGCTAAGTTTTTGAAATCATTGCCTATATTTGTGGGTATTGCTTGTTTTGCTTTAGGTCTCTAGATTTTTGCATTGTCTTTCTATGTCTGTTTTAGTGTGCTGCCCTCAGGTTTTTAGGTTTTGCCTTCACTTCCTTAATCTTCCTCCCTAGTTAAGTTTCTTTCTAAGTCGAAGGGTTTCCAGAGTGCCCTTGCTTTCTACATTGCGTTTCTGCAGCGGATTTACTTTGCTGCCATGGGTTATAAGTTTTGCCCTTTACTTCCTTAATCTCCTTCCTTATTTTAATGTTTGTGTGAAGTGTGAGGATTTCAAATCTGGTTTTCTTCAAGAGTTTTGTGTCATTCCTTAGTACTTACTTGTATTGTTCTATATTTTTCCTTTGTTTCTTTAATCTCTGTCGGTTTTTCACTTTTTGACATTCACTTTTTGGTCTTCCTTTCTGTTGTAGACATTCTGTCTTGGTTTGTGAAACTCCCCCAGGCACCAGTACAGGCTGGGGCGGCCCTGCTGTAGAGCAGCTCTGCGGAGAGGGACCTGGGTGTCTTGGTGGACGACAGGCTGACCATATGCCAGCAGCGTGCCCTGGCTGCCAAGAAGGCCAATGGCATCCTGGGGTGCATTAGCAGGAGTGTGGCCAGCAGGTCAAGGGAGGTTCTCCTTCCCCTCTACACCCTAGTTAGGCCTCATCTGGAGTGCTCTGTTCAGTTCTGGGCTCCCCAGTTCAAGAAAGATGAGGAGCTACTGGAGAGAGTCCAGAGGAGGGTTAGGAGGATGATGAGGGGACTGCAGCATCTCTCCTACGAGGAAAGGCTGAGGGAGCTGGGCTTGTTCAGCCTGGAGAAGAGAAGGCTGAGAGGGGACCTTAGAAATGCCTCTAAATATCTGCAGGGTGGGGGTCAGGAGGACAGGGCCCAACTCCGTTCAGTGGTGCCCAGCGATAGGACAAGGGGCAACGGGCACAAACTGGAGCAGAGGAAGCTCCAGCTGAACACGAGGAAGAACTTCTTGCCTCTGAGGGTGACAGAGCCCTGGCCCAGGCTGCCCAGGGAGGCTGTGGAGTCTCCTTCTCTGGAGATATTCCAGACCCGCCTGGACGTGATGCTGAGCAGCCTGCTCTGGGTGGCCCTGCTTGGGCAGGGGGTTGGACTAGATGACCCACAGAGGTCCCTTCCAACCCCGAACATTCCGTGATTCCGTGACCCACAGAGGTCCCTTCCAACCCCCAAACATTCCGTGATTCCGTGACCCACAGAGGTCCCTTCCAACCCCGAACATTCCGTGATTCCGTGACTCACAGAGCGCCGTGGCAACCCCCAAACATTCCGTGGTTCCGTGGTTCAGTTGAGTGTGCAGGGAGCGTGCAGGGAGTGTGCAGAGAGGCCAGGCGTGCACAGGGAGCAAGTTGTGAGCGTGGAGCGTGAGCAGTGACCATGCAAGGAGCACGCGGTAAGTGTGCATTAAGCGTGCAGTGAGTGTGCAGACAGGCCAGGAGCGTGCAGGGAGCTTTCTACGATGGCACGACTGGTTGGGTAGAGGAGGGGAGAGCCGTGGGTGTTGTCTGCCTCGACTTCAGCAAGGCTTTCGACACGGTCTCCCATCACATCCTCCTAGGGGAAGCTCAGGCAGTGTGGGCTGGACGAGTGGTCGGTGAGGTGGATTGAGAACTGGCTGAATGGCAGAGTTCAGGGGGTTGTCATCAGCGGCGCTGAGTCTGGTTGGAGGCCGGTAACTAGCGGTGTGCCCCAGGGGTCAGTACTGGGCCCAGCCTTGTTCAACTTCTTCATCAGTGACCTGGATGAAGAGTTAGAGTGTACCCTCAGCAAGTTTGCTGATGACACCAAACTGGGAGGAGTGGTGGATACACCAGCAGGCTGTGCTGCCATTGAGCGAGACCTGGACAGGCTGGGAGCTGGCCAGAGAGGAACCTGATGAGGTTCAACAAAGGCAAATGCAGGGTCCTGCAGCTGGGGAGGAACAACCCCAGGCACCAGTACAGGCTGGGGCGGCCCTGCTGGAGAGCAGCTCTGCGGAGAGGGACCTGGGTGTCCTGGTGGACGACAGGCTGACCATGAGCCAGCAGCGTGCCCTGGCTGCCAAGAAGGCCAGTGGCATCCTGGGGTGCATTAGCAGGAGTGTCGCTAATTGGGGCGCCCTCGTTAGCAGCGCTAATGTAGAGCGGGGCGCTGATTGCACCGGCTGCGAGGGGGGCGGGATTTGGGGGGGCTTGGGGGGTCCCGACCCCCCCGCTGTGGCCCCACTGGCACTTTGGGGGGGGGGCACACCCGAACTGCGGGGAGGGGGGCGGAGCGTGACGCGGTGCCCGGGAGGGGCGGGGCACTGGGGGGCGGGGCGATGGCGGCTCGGGAGGGGGCGAGCAGCCAATAGGCGGTGCGGGCGCTGATGTCATGCGCAGCCATTGGCCGAGGCACCGCCGCTCGGCGCGTGCGTTCTGAGCCCGGGTCGGCATCAAGCGATACGTGGGGTGGGGGGAGGGGAGGGGGGGACACCCACGCCGTGACAGGCTCCCACGGTGCCACCCAGCCGGGGTGGGGCCGCGGTGGGGGGGGCTGTGCTGTGACCCCATGCCGCGCGCAGGCCTCGCGGCTGAGCACCGCCCCGCTCGTGACATGTGTGGGCTGTGGGGAGGGGGGAACCCGGGGGGTGTCCGTGGGGCTCCCCGCACCCCGCCCAGTGCGGCCAGGGGGGGGCTGTGGGGGTCCCCGCCCCTGGTCGCAGCGTGGGGGGTGGGGTGGGGGTGTGTCCCCGCGGGGGGGCGGTGTCACACGGCGGGGGCGGGGTGGGGGGCGGAGCCGCCGCCATAAAGCTGCGGGGGGGGGGGCAGGGGCACGTCCCCTCCCGGCGGTGCGGAGCGATGCGGAGCGGAGCGGGCTGCGGTACCCCCGGCAGCGGCGGCTCTGCGGGGCCGGTGAGCGCCGGGGGGGTTTTGGGACCAGGGGGGCTCCGTGCGGGCCCCGTGCGGGCCACAGCCCCCTGACACCCGCCCCCCCGGTCTCCTCTCTCCACAGGTCTCGGCCTACCCTCGGCCCCCTCCCGATGGCTCTGCCCGCCCCTCCGCATCCCTCCCCCCCCTCCCGGTTTATTTTCCTGTTTTTGTTGGTTGGTTGGTTGGGCTTTTTCCTACCCCGCACCCCTCCCTTCTTTCTCCCTTCCCCCCGCCCGCAGCAAGATGGTGCAGAAGGAATCTGAGATCCCCGGTTTCCACCGCTCCTTCAAGGTAAGGGGGTGCTCCCCGCCCCCGTGATGCTCCGGGGGGGGGGGAGGGGGTTGGGGTGCTCCGGGGGGGATGGGAGGGTGCGGGGTTGGGGTGCGGGTCTGCGGCGGTTGGATCCCCTGCCCGGAGTGGGGGGGGGGGGCACGGACACACATCAGCGACCTCCCCCTTCCCGCCCCCCCCCCCGAGGAGGGAGGGGAGCGCTCAGGGTGCTGCCACCCAACCCGGGCCGCAGGACCCACATGTCCCGTTGGCCCGGGGGTCGGGGTGCTCCCCGAGGGGGGTCAGACACCCCCCCCACACACCCCCCCCACAGCAAGGCTTTGCTCACCCCGCTGCAGCTCCCACGGGTGTCCGCCGTGGGGTGGGTCAGTGGGTGGGCTGCATGTTCCCCCCCCCCCAGCTGCACTCATTCACCGCACGTCTGCGAGCAGGGGGTGGGGGGCTGCCGGGCCCAGCCCGGGACCTGTTGTGCGAGGGCCAGATCCTGGCAGGGGGGCTGTGGCCGGGGCACCAGGACCCCCGTCCCTCCCGGCCGCTGTCGTGCGAGGGGGGGGTCTGGGTCCCCCAAACGCTGGCTCTCGTCAGCCGGGCACCTTCGTGGGAGCTTTGTTTAGTTTGGCTCCCGGGGCTGCGAGGGATGCAGGGACCTCACCCGAAACCTGCCTGGCTTATTTTAGCTGACACCTAATCCTGCTTTGAGGACTTCTGGCTGGGGTTTGGGCCCCCCCTCCATCCCCCCCTCCCATCCCCCCCTCCATCCCCCCCTCCATTCCCCCACCCCGGGTGGTTGGGGACCAGGACGGGGGGGACACGGGGGACACCTCGGATGCGCTGCCGGAGCCGCCGCGCAGCGTCTGCCCTGTGTGTCCCATCCCCCAAACCTTTTGTGTGCCGGTGCTGCGGCAGCGGGCAGGGCCCCCTGTCCCCCGTGTACACCCCTGGTGCCCCCCCCGGGAGGCCTCATCCTGCCCGTGGTGCAGGGACTTGGGCCCGAGCCGTTCATCCCCGCCATGACATGGGGGCCTTGGGGGGGGCTGGAGGGTGACACCGCACTCCGCAAACCCTGATACTGTCTTTTTTTAGGGGGGTGGGGGGGGAATCTGGCCAAACGCTGTGCAGGAGCGTTTTCAGGCATCAGGAGTGGTGCTTGGTTGGGGGAGATGCTCGTGGCATCCCCGCACCGCGATGGGGACCCCCCGGCCCCTCGAGAGCCGCCCCGGCAGCAAACAGGCGCTTTCGGGGTGTTTCTGGCGGCGGTGGCCGGGGCTGGCTGCTCCCGCGCCGCGCTGGGGCTGGCAGCCGGCCCGGGCACCGGGGCACCGGGGCGGGTTGGGGAACGCCGCCGGGAGCTGCTGCCTCCACCCAAACAGATTTCGTAACCCCGCGGAGGACGGGGCCCTTTCGCCTCGCGGCCGGGTGCCCCCGGCACTGCCCCGTCCCGCGGTGGGGTGGCTCGGGGGGGGCTGAAGTTCCCCATGTCCCCTTTGGGGTGCTGGGGGCGGAGGCGCTGGGTTTGGGGTGGGGGAGGCAGTGGTTCCCACACCCATCACCCATGCGGGGTGCAGGGAGGGTTGGGAGCGGGGCCCGATCCTGCCAAGTCACAGGCATCACGCAGCCACGGGCACGGCGCTCACCGGAGCGGCGCTGAGTGGGCTCCGGCCCCCCGTGACCTTGCGGGGAGGTGGGAGGACGCGGTGCGGTGGCTCCGGAGCCCGTCCTGCCCTGTGGCTCTTCGTCCTCCCCCCCTCGCTGTAGTTCAGGTCAGGGTGGATGTTCGGGGCTGGGTTGGTACGCGCAGCCCCAGTCCCTCTCATCATCGCCCGCGTGCCGGCCTGGGGCTGCTGGCACAGAGGCATGACCCCACGGCAAAATCCCCGGCAGGAGACGTGGTCAAACCCTTCCTCCTCCTCCTCCTCCTCCTCCTCTTCCTCCGGCTCTGCTGCATCCCTCTGGCAGCAGCGCCGTGAGCCGGTGCCCTGCACGAGCAGAGCGTGTGCCAAGGCCAGCGGCATGCCTGGACCGGGCGGGCGGCGGCGGCTGGTCCAGCAGCTGCCGTCTCACTCGTGTTCTTGGCCCTTGCAGGAACAAAACCCCTTCGAGCTGGCGTTTGACCTGGAGCCCGTCTTCGAGTGCCCTGGACCTCGGGATGTCGGCCCTCTGCATTCCCTCGAAGGCGTTGGGGGGCTGCCCCAGGGGTGGCGATGCTGGGGGGAGCGCAGGGTGGCTGGGGGTGACTCAGGCCAGTGGCTTTGCTCCGGCGCAGATGTGCCTTTGAGTCAGCCCATCGACATCCCCAGCACCAAGAAAAGGAACAAGAAGCAGCACTGCAGAGCCACCGACAGCTTCTCCGGCAGGTTCGAAGGTGAGCGGGGCTGCCCAGGGACCCCAGGGGCTTCCCCCCCAGGCTGCGGCAGGGCTGGGGCCCTCCTGGTGTCCCCAGGCTCGGGGACAGCCGTGGTGTCCCGTGCCGCGGTGGGGCCGGCAGCTCAGGCGCCCTCTCTCCTGCCAGATGTTTACTGGCTGCACGACGAGGTGCTGGGAGAAGGGGCCCAAGGCAGAGTCCAGTCCTGCGTTAACCTCGTCACCAACAAGGAGTACGCAGTGAAGGTAAAGCTCTGCGGCTTGGGGCTGCAGAGCCGGCTCCTGCCCACCCCCTGTCTCAGTTTCCCCTTCTGCCCTCCACATCCTGGGCTCCTGGCTCTCCTGGCTGTGCGGAGCTGGCACAGGACGACGGTTTCACGGGGTAGAGGGGATGGAGAGGGGCAGGAGCGGGGCAGGGCCAGGCCACGCAGGTGGAACACTGTCCTCTGCCACCGCCCAGCTGCAGGACCTTGGTCAACCCCCTTAGCCACGCTCCTATCCCTGTAAATTAGGGCAGACACGAGATTAAATTAACGCTTGCGCCGCGTCTAGGGACTTGGGGCAAGCAGGGGCATGTGGTGCGGCAGGGTGGCCAGCCCCCGCTCGCCCCAGGGAGGTCTTCGTGCCCCTGTGAACAATAGAGGGGTCAGGGGATGAGCCAGCTGCTTTGGGGTCGGGGATGGTGGTGCCGCATCCCTGCACCCCACAGGCTCCCAGTCACGGCGTGGGGGGGCTGGGACAGGCCCTGTGTCCAAACGCAAGGGGCACTTGGCTTCCCCTGTTGCCCCGGGGTGCTTTTGGGTGCCCAAGGAGGGAAACTGAGGCAGGGGGAGGGCTGCATGGTGGTTGGGTGTTCAGTGTGCCCCGAAGGGCTGGGGGTCAGTGAGACCACCCAGCTCTCCCCCGCGGGTGGAGACCCCCTGCTCACCCCATGGCACGTCCACCAGGCACCCGCTGTGCCAGCGCCCGGCGGGGCGAAGGGCCGTGCTCCGCTGCCGGGGCGGCTGCGCCGGGGCTCGGCCGCAGAGCTCGCCTTGGCTGCGGGCCCCGGGAGGGAGCGGCTTGGCCCTGCTGCCGGGAACAGCCTCTTCTGCTGCCTTAACCCCTTCGGGCACCCCCCGCCTGCCTCTGCCCGGCCCCGGGGGTCCCCAGCGCCGGGTGGGTTGGGGCGCGGTGGTTGCCGGCCCCGGTCCCTCCCCAGCAGCGGTGCCTCTCCCTGAGTCTCGCCCGCTTTGCCTTGCAGATCATCGAGAAGCGCCAGGGCGACGTCTGCAGTGGGGTCTTACGGGAGTTGGCGATGCTGAATCTGTGCCAGGGACACAGGTACCGCAGGGCAGCCGCCGTCCCCATCCCCCACCGTGGGCACAGGGCGCGGGCTGAGACCGGGCTGACGCTCGAGACACCCATGGGCGGCAGGCAGGCCGCCCTCCTGCGCGGCTCTCCCTCCGCGTGGCCTCGCCGGGAGCATCCCGAGGCGACGTGGAGCCGCTTGCCATGACGACGGGGCCGCGGCGGCCGAGTTGGAGCAGTGCCGAGGGGCGAGCCGAGCTGCCGCCGCGGCGTTCGCCGTCCCGCCGCGGAGAGCTGCTGAGCGGGGCTGTTTCTGGAGCGGGGCGAGCGAGCCAGGAGGGTCTGCGAGCAATTAGGGAGCAGGGCCCGGCGCTGGAAGCCCCTCTCCCCACTGGAATGTGGCCGGGGGCCCCAGCCGCGTGGTTTCAGTCGCTGGAAACCCGATTTTCTCCTCCGTTGGCCCTGCCCCGGGGAGCCGTGTGGGGTGAGGGGCTGCGGGGAGCGGGGGACCCCGCGATCTTTTTGGGGGGATGCCAGGCTGACGCCGCTGTCCCCGCAGGAACATCCTGCAGCTGATCGAGTTCTTCGAGGAGGAGGAGAGGTTTTACCTGGTGCTTGAGAAGATGAGGGGAGGTGAGTGCGGTGCCGGGCCGGGGGGAGCGGGGGCGGCAGGAGCCCCCCCAACACCCACGAGCCCCCACTCCGCTCTCGCCCGGCCGCAGGCTCCATCCTGACCCACATCCAACAGAGAAGCCGCTTGAACGAGCTGGAGGCCAGCACGGTGGTGCGGGACATCGCCAGCGCCCTGCACTTTTTGCACAGCAGAGGTGAGCCGAGCCACCCCGGGGTGCAGCCGTGCTCCCCCCAGCCGGGGGGTGCTGCCCCCCCCTCCTGCCCGGGGAGCAGGGGCCGGTGCCGGCCGCGGGCGCGCAGGGTCAGGCCCGGCTGCATCGTGTTGTCGCGGTGCGGAGTCTGCTCCTCCGGTTTGGCCGGGACTCGGGGCCAGCAGCAATTTGTGCCCTTCGCCATGACGCGGGCGGTGATTTGGGGTGGGGAGGGAGAGGTCCCTGCGCCGCCCCCAGACCTTCTGCTGTGGAAATCTTGGGGGGGGGGGGGGGCAGGCTTTTCCACTCATCGCCTCTTCTCCCCCCTCCCAGGAATTGCTCACAGGGATCTAAAACCGGGAAATATTCTGTGCGAGCGCCTGGACCAGGTGAGCGGGGAGCAGGGGGTGGTGCCGGGGCTGGGGGGGCCCTGGTTCCCCGCGGGGGATGCTGCTGCGGCAGCTGGGGCGCGAACGCGGGGCTGAGGGTACCCGGGGGCTGCTGGGGGGGGTCACTGACCGCTGCTCCCCCCCTCCCCAGGTCTCCCCGGTGAAGATCTGTGACTTCGGCCTGGCAAGTGGCATCAAACTGAAGGGGAATTGCTCCCCCATTTCCACCCCGGAGCTGCTCTCGCCGGTAAGCGTGCAGACCATGGGGCAGGGGGGGTATAATGTCGATGGGGGGGGTCCTGGGGGAGGGGTGGGTGTTGTGGAATGTCCATGGAGGGGGGAATGTCCCTGGTGGGGCTCCCCCAGGCTTTGGGGCTGCGTGCAGCCCCCTGCTGCTCGTTGCTCCCGTCGCTGTGGGACCCCCCTCGGCGGCGGTGGGCGAGATGCAGTTCCGTAACGCGGGGGGGCCGGGCAGCGCAGGGGGGGCTGGCGCAGAGCCCGGGCTGCCGTGAGCCTTAGCAACAGCCGGCCCCGGCGGAGGCAGCTGCGCAGAGGCTGTGCTTTCGGGGAGAAGTGGGTCAGGCGAGGGGCTGGGGCGGCCACCGTGATCCCCCCCACTCCGGTTGTGGGTGAGAGGGGGCTGGGGCTGCTTGCGTGCGGTGCAGCCCCTGCAGGGTGGGCACCCTGAAAGCTTCTGGGGTGCCCCTGCGTTGCAAGGAGCTGTCTCACATTTGGGGGGGGGCACATACCAAGCCTGCCCCCCCCTGCAGAAAGCCCTGCTCCCCTTATCACCAGCAGCAGGGCCCCCCCCCGTGCAGGTGTTGCCCTGTGCCCCGCTGTTTTCGGGGTGTTCACGGTGTTTCCAGGGTGCTCACGTGCTGGGGGGGGGCAGACCCTGGCCCACGCGGGGTGCCCAACAGCAGAGGGGGGGCCAAAACACCCCCCCCCCTTGTTCCTCCGCGTTTCCCCTCCCCCAGGGGGAGGACCTGAATTTCTGAGGTGTCCCGAGTTTCCCGTTCTCAGCAGCGGGGGCAGAGGGGGGTGGGTGCTGTGGTCCCTGCCGGGTGGAAGCCCATGCAGGGTGCTGCGGGTTGGGCTTGCGTGGGTGTTTTTCTTCTTCTTGCGGTGGCATCAGCTGCCGAGGCCGGCGAGGCGTCTCGTTTGGAGGCCTCTCGTTATGTTACGGGGTGATTATCTGCTGGCTGCAGCTCTGCTCTCCCCTGGTCACGAGGTGGTGCGGGCTGCAGGTTGGGTCACGTGCGCTGGAAAGCCCCAGAGCCCTGGGAGCCGTGGGGGAACCATGGGGGAACGGGACCGCTGGCTCTCACCTCGCGCCAGCGTTAACTCCTCCGGCACCGGATCCGGCGCCCGCTGCGGCGGCCCTGCCCGCGTCAGGCGGGGGAACAGGCAGAGCCGGCTCCGTCCCCGCCGCCCGCCCGCCATGTCCCGGGCGATGGGACGGACGCTGCCCCGCTGAGCCGGCCCGGTGGCGGCAGTGCTGGGGGTGGTCCGGGGGGGTGTTGCACCCCTTTAGGGTTTTATTTTTTTTGGGGTGGCAGGGCTGTGACATCCCCCGCATGGCGATGGGAAACCTGGCCGGGATGATCTGCCCTGCCAGGACCAAACCCGGGAAGCGGCCGTGTCTGCACCCTCATTTTGGAGGGGGTAGCCCCTTAGTTCTGGCAGACACCCCCCCCCCTGCCTCTCAGCTCTGCCCCATCGCTCCCCTGTCCTTTGGGGCTCACCCCCGCCTCTCCCCGCAGTGCGGCACCCCCGAGTACATGGCCCCGGAGGTGGTGGACGCTTTTTACAAGAATGAGGAGGCACCCACCTACGACAAGCGCTGCGACCTGTGGAGTCTGGGCATCCTCCTGTACTTCATGCTGAGTGGGTACCCCCCCTTCGTGGGCCACTGCGGCTTCAGCTGCGACTGGGACGACGGCCAGGCGTGCTACGTGTGCCAGGTGCGTGGCGGACCCCAGCAGTGTCGAAACCCGCCGCTGGTTTGGCAGCACCCCTCCCAGCTCAGCCCCTTTTTTATTTGCCCCCCCAACCAGGGTATGCTCTTCAGGAACATCCAAGTAGGGAAGTACGAGTTTCCTGACAAGGACTGGGCGCACATCTCCTTTGGGGCCAAAGATCTCATTTCCAGGTTGTTGGTGCGAGATGCCAAGAAGCGGCTCAGTGCGGCCCAGGTCCTGGAGCACCCCTGGGTGCAGGGGGTGAGTGCTGCTACCCCCCCTCCCCCCCCTCCACTCCCCAATGCCGGGGTGGGGGGACACCCCATTGCGGGGTCCTCAGCTCTGACCCGGCTGCGTTTTGTTGCAGTGTGCCCTGGATAACAGCCTGCCGACCCCCATCATCTTGTAGAGGTGAGCGTGGGTGGCCCTGGGGTGGGGGTGGGGGACACATTCCAGCCCCCCAAATCCTGGCTCCTCTCCCCAGTGAGCTGCTCTCAGCTCTGCTTGGCTGCAGCTCTCGCCATCTGGGCAGCGGTTGCAGCACGTGATTCGGGCTGGAGCCGTGTTTTTGGTGCCTGACCCATCTGGCGTGGCATGCGCGTGAGGGGACACCCCGATATTTGCCCCCCAACCTCCCTGCAGCCCCCCGCATCCCACCCTGAGCCGCTTTCTCCCCGCAGGAAGAGCAGTGCCAAAGAGCTCACCTCCTTCGCCGCAGAGGCCATCGCCGTCAACCGCCAGCTGACATGGTGCGACAAGGATGAGGAAGAGGAGGCGGAGGAGGAAGCACGGCCCGTCACCATCAGTGCTACCTCATGGGCCATGCAGCTCTACCCCCTCCTGAGTCCAAGCTGGTGGCCAAGCGGCGGCAGAAGAGCAACCTGGTCAAGGCGGTGGCTGCTGGGCAGCACCTGGTAGCCCCCGTGGTCGTGGTGGCTGACCAAGCGTGAGCTGCACCCCTCGGACCTGCTGTACCCCACGTCCCCCCCATCCTCCTTCTTTCTTCCCTCCCCCCCCAACCCCCACCATTTCTGGCTAGTGACAAGATCAGGACTCGTCCCTGTGGCTGGTTTCCAGGGTTTTGCTGATCTTGTAGGTCTGGGGTTGGGAGGGTTTCTTGAAGATCTGTTTTTTAAGTTATTAAATCATTAAGGTTGCTTCACCCAGGACATCTGACTGACACACGGACTTTTGTTTCCCCGACTCTTGGTTTCTCCTCTGAGATTTTTTCCTCCCTCCCTGACACCAAAGGACTCTTTGTATCCGCGGCCGCTTTGCCGAGTTCAGCTCATTTCATGCTGTGAACAAAAGGCCCTCGGTCGCGTTTTCGACAACGGGAGTTGCATTTTAACCTCGTCCCTCCCTTCGGAGCTGCGGGTCTTTCTCCGATGTTGGGGTCGATCCCACAAACCCCCCCTCCCGGGGGTCTGGGAGGCATCTCCCGGGCGCAGGGACCCCCGCCGTCCCGTGCTCGGGGGCATCCCCGGCTGCGCTTCGAGGGGCTGCGGCGGGCAGGGAGCAGCTCGGGCCGGGGAGAGACAGTGCCAGCGAGGGAGCAGCTCCCCGTCCCACTGAGCCGCCCTCTCTCCTCGGCAGCCTGCTTTCAGAGTAAGCTGTTCACCCCTTTTTTTTCTTTTTTTTTTTTCTTTTTTAATTGTTTTTAAACTGCTAGCTGTGCTTTTCTGCAGGGCATGGAGAAATGTCTTCCTTTCCCCCCGCGCTCTGGCCGGCGGCTCCCCGGGGGTAAGGTCAGAGCCGGGGAGATGCTCAGGCGCCTGGGGCCGTGCTCTTGCGCTGGGTCGGGCGTTGCACCCCTGTTTGTGGAGGGGGGGGCTCACCAGTGGCTGGTGGAGGTGCAGGGCAGGATGAGGTCTCCAGGGGGGCTGGAGCAGCCAGAAAATATTACCCCTGCGGGAATAGCGGGGTGCTCTGTGGGAAGGGAAGGACCCCCCTCTAAAGAGCGCTGGGACTTGTTGCAGGGCAGTGTGACCTGGCGTGGCTTCGAGCTGTCCCCGAGGCTGCCGTGGCCGGAGGGTCTGGGGGTGCCGAGGGTGCCGAGTGCCCCAGGATGTGCCGGTGGGCGAGCGGCCGGGCTGGCGGCAGCACCCGAGGGCCACGACACTGGGGAGCAGCTTGGGAAGGGCTCGGGATGCGGGGCCGGAGGGTTTGGGGTCGCGGCGGCAGCGCCTGGGCAGTGCAGTGTGGGACGGGTGGCTGGGGAGAGCTGGGCATGCGTGTTCATGTGTGTGCATCTGTGTTCATGTGTGTTCATGCATGGAGTCACGCTTTCCTCGGAGCTTGCTTTGGGGAAGGGAGGGAATGCTCGCGGGGGAGGGCCTGGGGGTGCTGAACTGGGACGAGGCCCTTGGCTGGTTTCTGCGGAGCGGGGCCGGATCCATCCGGGTGAGCCAGCAGCGCCCGTGCTGGGGGCCGGGCTGGCCTCCAGCTCGTCCGAACCCCCCCTGGCACCACGCCGGAGGGGCAAAGCCCCGCTGCCTACCACGCGTCGTGCCACCGAGCTGCGCCCGCCGCCGTCCCCGCGCCTCACCGGGAGGGAGGGTGCCCCTTCGTTAGCGATCTCCTCTCCCTTCCAGCTGAATGCTTTGAGCTGTATACTCTGAAAAAGCAGCCTCGGCCCATGGCGTGCACAGGGGAAGGCTTTGGGAGCTTGCTGTGAGCCGGGGAAGAGACTCCCCCCAGGTCTTCAGCCGAGGACAGTCACTGTCTCTGGAAGCAAAACAAAGTTCTCCTTTTTGTTTGAAGACTGCTGACAGCAAAACTATGCAATATCTGTTGTTTTTTGTTTCAGGGAGGTGTGTGTGAGTGAGCTTGGGACATGGTGATCTCGGGTGTTGATGGAGCTTGGGGCAGGGACCGTCTTTTCTGGCCCTTCCCGGCCCTTCTGCCGAGCGGCGTCGGTGGGTTGGGAGGGTGCTCCCCCCAAAACCGCCTCTGCCTTCTCCCCTGGGTGCCCCCGGTCCCACCACACAGGGTGGGGAGGAGCAGGGCAGCAGCGAGGGGAGACCCCCAGCACAGGCACCGCGACACCCCAGAGAAGCCTCCTTTAAAGGAAAAAAAAGAAATCCATCTTGATTGTACATTGTTACTTTTTATAGCTTATTTTGTCTTATCAGTTGTCGATAATTCCTTATTGTCTTATAGTAAGAAATACCGAACGCTGTACAGTACGCGATGCCTTGAGCTGGTGTTGTGGAAGCTGTTGTTAATGCTGCACGCTGCAGCCTTTTTTAAAAAAGAAAAAAGTCTCGGGAAGGGGATGGCAGGGGGAAGTCTCTCCCGTGTTTTTTTGGCCCCCGTGCTGGTGTTGGCAGACTGAATTTCCCTCTCTTCCCGTGCGTAAGGCCAAGCTCTTCCACAGAGAAATGCAGTACACGCTCTGCCTGCGGCGGGTGCGTGGCCGGGGGGCCGCGTGCTGGGCCGGAGCTCGTCCCCGTTGCCCATGCGCGGGCATCCTCGGCTGGGCCTTTGCGGCGAGGCGGTGGACGTGCCGGCGAGCATCCGAGCTCTTCGCTGGTCGCTCGGCCCAGGCTTGGCTTTGTGTTGCGGCTCGGGGGGGTCGGTTTTGGACCCGGCGCTCCTGGCGTGGCACTCGGGGTCTGGAGGGGACCTGTGCCGCGGGGCTGGCGAGCTCCTGGCAGCTCCGGCGTGCGGGGCAGGGTCGGCGTCTCTAGAGAAGTTTTAAGGAAGGGAAGGGACCGGCATGGCTGAGCCGAGACCGTCTGGTCAGACCAAAGGGCAAGAGGGAACTGCCCTGGCAGTGGAAGCAGGGACAGGTGTCTTGGGAAGAGTATAGGGATGCTGCCCGGTTGTGCAGGGACGGGGTCAGGAGGGCCAGGGCGTGGCTGGAGCTGAACTTGGCAAGGGATGCACAGAATAACCAGAAGGGCTTCTACAGGTACGTCAGCCAGAAAAGGAAGGTTAAGAAAGCGTACCCCCCTGATGAACAAGAGTGGTGACCCCGTATCAACAGACGAGGAGACGACTGAGGTACTCAGCAACTTTTTTTGGCTCAGTCTTCACTGGCAGCCTCTCTGCTTGCCTGTCCCGAGTCCATGGACTGCAAGACGGGGACCGGAGGGGCAAAGCCCCCCCCACTCTGAGGAAAGGTTCGTGACTACCTGAGGAACCTGAACAGACATAAGTCTATGGGACCTGATGAGATGCATCCCAGAGTCCTGAGGAAATTGGCTGCTGTAGTTACCAAGCCACTCTCCATCATATTTGCAAGGTGATGACAATCACATGAAGTCCCTGGTGACTGGAGGATGGGAAACATGGTGCCCTTTTTTGAAAAGGGTAGAAAGGAGGACCCTGGGAACTACTGACCTGTTGGCCTCGCCTCTGTGCCTGGGAAGATCATGGAACAGATCCTCCTAGCAGCTATGCTAAGGCAGGTGGGGTCAGGGAGGTGATTTGAGACAGCCAGCATGGCTTCACCAAGGGCAAGTCCTGCCTCACCAACCTAGTGGTTGGTCTTTCTATGGTGGAGCGACTGCATCAGCGGACAAGGGGATGTCATCTACCTGGGTTTCTGTAAAGCCTTCGACACGGTCCCCCACAACATCCTTCTCTCTAAATCAGGGAGGTATGGATTTGACGGGTAGACCGTTCAGGTAGATAAGGAGTTGGTTGGAAGGCTGCAACCAGAGGGTGGTGGTCAATGGCTCGATGTCCAGATGCACAGTGGTGACAAGTGGTGTCCCTCAGGGGTCTGCACGGGGACCGGCACTGTTTAATATTTTCATCAATGGCTTAGAGAGATCGAGTTCTCACTGAGCAAGGTTGCAGACAACACCAAGCTGAGTGGTGCAGCTGACACGGCACAAGGACGGGATGCCGTCCAGAGGGACCTGGACAAGCTGGAGAAGTGGGCCTGTGTGAACCTCATGAGGTTCAAGAAGGCCAATTGCAAGGTCCTGCACCTGGGCCAGGGCAAGTCCCCGCTATCAACACAGGCTGGGGGATGAAGGAATTGAGAGCAGCCCTGTGGAGAAGGACTTGGGGGTCCTGATGGATGAAAAGCTGGACGTGATCTGGCAGTGTGCGCTGGCAGCCCAGAAGGCCAACCGTGTCCTGGGCTGCATCAAAAAAGGGTGGCCAGCAGGGTGAGGGAGGGGATTCTGCCCCTCTACTCTGCCCTGGTGAGACCTCACCTGGAATCCTGCATCCAGCTCTGGAGCCCCAGCACAAGAAGGACATGGACCCGTTAAGGCTGGGTTGGACGGGGCTCTGAGCAAACTTCTCCAGCTGAAGATGTCCCCGCTCATTGCAGGAGTTTGGACTTGATGAGCTTTAAAGGCTCCTTCCAACCCAAAAGGTTCTATGATTGTGTGATGTCTAAGGACTCTTGTCCCTGTCCAAGAAATTGCTAAGAGTGAAATCACCAGGATCTTCCCGCAACCCCTTACAAAAATTCGAAATAGAATATAATCGAATAATTCCGGCTGGAAAGGAAGCTGAAACCATCATCTAACGCGGCTGCCTGACCGCTGCAGGGCTGGCCGCAGGCTGAAGCCTGTTGTTCAGGTCACTGGAGACCGCAGCACCGGGAAGAGGGGGCGGGAGCAGCGCTGGTGCCATCGTGAATAGCACCGGGCGGCGGGCGCTGCGCCTCGGCCCGCGGCTGCCCGGCGCCGGCTGCCCCGGGGCCCGCGGCGGGTGAGGGAGGGGCGGCCCGGGCTCCGGCCGGAGCCGCGCGGCGAGAGGGCCCGGCTGGCGGCCGGAGGGCCCGGCGGGGAGCGAGGGCGGCCGAGCCGGGGCGGTGCGCGGCGCCTGCGGGAGCGGGTCCCGGCGAGGGCCGGGCGGCCGGGCCGGGGGGCCCTTCCCCGGCGGGGGCTCCGTGCCCCGGGCCCGGCGTGTTCCTCCGGGGCCCGTTCGCCTGGGGAGGCCGCGGGCGGGGCGGGGCGGGGGAGGCGTTCGCTGCCGCCGGGCCGGGGCTTGGTGAGGGGGGGGAGCGCTCGCCGGTGCGGCCGGCGGCTGCGGGAGCGCGGGAAGGCGGCGAGCGGCGACGGGCGCTGCCCCGCGGCTTCCGGCCCCGCGCGCTGCCGCGGGGGGTTCGGTTCCCGCCGGCGTGCGGGGCGCGGGGCGTCTGCGGCGCGGGTGGGCGGGAAAAGGTTTCGAACTGAGATGGTTCGGGGTGGGCGCCGCAGGGGCGAGGGTTGGCGGGGCTCTCGAGTTATGGTGATTGATCTGCGGTGCGGTCCTGGGGTGTGTAGGGCAAAATAAGTGACGGCAGGCGTGGGGGGATTGTTTAAATTCATGGAGTTGTTAGTGTTTAGCGTTACGGAATGCATTTTAAATTAAAAATTTGTACTCCGTAATGCAGCAAAATGAGTTGAAGATTTCTGTTTTCTGTTTGCTGATAGGAGGAAGAAGAAATGGTGCCATAATGGCGGTGAAAGCAGTGCGGTTGAAGAAAGGATTCTTATTTCACCTGAAACTGGAGGAAGAGATCTTATTTTTAAAGTTCAGAGGATAAGGTAACGTAACGATAGCAGATTAGTGGGGGAGAAGCTGGAATTGCGAGTATAGAAAATGCTTCCCGCAGGTCGGCACAGACAGCATGGCCAGAAGTTTCCAGCAATTGGGAGGAAGAATTCGGGGTTCAGTTCCCCGTGGTGCTTTTGTAGGTTATGTACAGCTGAGCAGGTCTGGCTTTCGTGTTGAAGTTTATCTGTCAGTGCACGGGAAACAGTATTTCTTGAATATTTTTATATCAGTGGGACTTTGTTTTGTAAGGCATGTTGAAGCCTTTAGGGTTTTTGTCCTAATTAATGAGAAGCCGTAGTGAGTCCGTGATGTCTTCTGGGTTTAAAGCTGCTCATGTGCTGTCCGGATTGAACCAGAATCCCAATACACCGTTAGCTTTTCAAAGTTTGAGCTGCATCCCAGTTTTGTGCGCTTGGTTTTTGTGGTTTTTCATCATTTTTTCTTCTCGGTTGAGTCTCTGGGAACGCTACTGTGGTTGCAAGCCACTAGTCTTGACCCCTTTTAGACTCCGGAGAGAGTATGAGTGTCTGTGCTGTTAGAAAAACCTCCTGGTAAGTGGCCGTGGTGTTTTGTTTTTTTAATCTTTCCTAGAACTGCTGTGCATGTTGTGTCTTTGTCTGATTTGGGAATTTTAATAGCTTTTCTGGTCTGGTAATAATTGTAATTTCATTCAGCAAAGGGTGTGTTCAGTAGATTAGTGGCTCGTGTCACTGTGTGTTTTCTGTAGCAGCCGTGCTGCCTTTCGTGTACAAGCATTCAAAACACACAAGTTTCACAGCGTGCTGCTGTCGACTGCAGTCCAAAAGATGCTCGTGGAGGACTGCCCAAACCATCGCATGAGTCCAAATTAAGTTTACTAGCTAATCAAATCTCTGGCTTCACTTCATAGCTCTTTTAGTTTACGGGAGTGATTAAATTAATGGACATTTACTTCTTCATTTCAGCAATCACATGATGGCCATGATTCCGGCAGACCATTCCAGAGCAGCATTTTATTGCGTGCACCGAGTGTTACTCATCGGACAACCAAAAGTGTGGATTCAAGTGATGAAAGCTTTTCTGAATCTGCTGATGACAGCTGTTTGTGGAAAGGAAAACGGCAGAAATGTTTCAGCTTTCCTCCTGCGAAATCTGAGCCTTTTCAGCTTGGCCAGAACCACCAAAACCAAACTGCTCTCGGTGGGTGTGGTGCTCCAGGAGCAGAATCGGGATGCAGTGGCTACTGAGCTTGGGATTCTAGGCATGGATGGTAGTACTGACAGAAGCAGGCAGCCTGAGACTTACAGTTATTTCTTGGCTAAAAAGCTGATGAAGGAAGCTCAGCAAAAGGAGGCAGACACTTTAGGTAAAGAACTGGATGAATACATGCACGATGACAAGACAACATTGCCAGTGGAAGAGGAAAATGGGCAAGGCTTTCTCAAACGGGAGCGGCCTGTGAAAGATAGACTGGGTGAAAGACAAGAAATGAAATATAAAGGAAGGTATGACACAACAGAAGAAGATTCAGAGGAAAAAGTGGCAGATGGCTTATCGGTAAGTTTAGTAACCCCATATCTTCACTTCCTTAAGTACTGGTAAACTGCTGATGGAGTAGTAGTTTTCCCCCTCTTGGGGGAAAAAAGCTTTCTTTCTGCTAAATATGTAAGGTGTCTTACCAGATTACAAAAAGTGTGAGTGCCTTGTGTGTATTTCCAAAATCTGGGATTAAAATGCAGCATTAGGGCTGGTACCTTGTAGAAGCATCCAATAGTACTGTTCTAATTTCTTTTTTTTTTTTAAAGATCCACCAGATAGTTTGTTATTTGAGAACAGTGGCAAGGAAAAACATTGTTTGTCACGATACAGATTTAGTAGTGACATTTTTAGGAAACACCCCGTGAGTAAAGATGTGTGTTTGGAGTTGGACACCAGTGAACACCTGCAGTGGTCACCATGAAAGTCTGGCTAAGTTATAAACCTTTGGAACTGTAGGTGACTGGGCCTGTGTACTGTTTTGGAGAGCACAGCTTCTGAAATCCCTGTTCTTTACGTGGAACCTGCTTGTCTGAACAAAATGTTTTGCTGCTGTAGTAATGAAGGGCTGCACCAGGATGAGACAGCAGAACTGAAATCCAGCCTTGCCTCTGCTCTGTTGAGAAGCTGAGCTGCAGTTCTGTGCTAGGTCATGGAAGCCGCTGTTGGGGTTACCAAGCTCCAGCCGTGTGCGCGCTTGCCGCGCTCCAATTCTTTTTCACAGTCCTGCTATTGAGTTGTTGTACACTGAGCTGAGTCAGAAAACTGAACTGTCCAAAAGCCTGTTGCTTTTTTTAAGGAGTTAGTTTGGAGAGAGATTTGTTTCCTTACCCAATTTGCTGTACAGTTTCCTTAGAGCTGGCACTGGCAGCGCTGGTGGTGTGAGAGAGGGCACCTGACTGCAGTCGTTCTTCCTTAGATTGACTTAAACAGCCACACAATCCTTTTTCGGTGGTTCAGGGGAAGAAAATGATGTTAAACAGGGGAAAAGCAGTTACAGGATTTACTGACCATAAGTTTGATGTTTAGATGAAAGCTGGGTTTATTGATCATTGTTGATTTCTTACATGGGATACATAGTATTGCCAGATGCTGAAATACAGCAATTAGACCATTATTGAATTATTGATGCTGTTATCAGTTCTCGGTAGCTTCTCCTTTATGGATTTGGAAAGTTTGAGTATGTCTCTTGTAATAAACTCTTCTTTGTTGTATTGAGCTTCATCAAAATAGGGCAGAAGGCTCTTTTTTTCTGATTGTTTATAGCAGTAGTGGCACTGAATAGCATCAGTAGGATTGTGTTTATAGGCATCACAGCACTGTTGCTTGATCTGTGCTGCACCGTCTGTGCCTGGATTCCTGACCTTTTGTTGTGGTGGCCCACACAGTGAACTGAAATCAAAGGGGTTTTCTGACTGTCTGTTGCAATGTTTTGCCCTTTCTCTTGTTTTCCTGTTGCAGTGCACAGCTGCTTGTTTAAAGCAGCGTACGGGAGGGTTGCGCAGGGCCACAATGAGCGCGGGGTGGGGATTTGACTGTTTAAGCTGCTGCTGCTACTAACAGAAGGTCTATTTCACCAGCTCTCTGAGGACTCCTGGTTATCTTAAAGTTCTCTCCATCTTTGAGAAATGTTTCCATCTCTTCCAATAATTCATAATTTAGAACTCAATCCTATAAATATGTAAGAAAGCATGTACATGCTGGTGCCTGATCATTCATTGAACTCGGTGAGATTAAACACAAAGTGTAAAGTTGAGCGGGTTGGGTAATCCTTTTGTGATGAGGACAATTGTCACTAAAATGTGAGTTTTAACATTTAATTTCAGGTAACTTCAATCATACGGTTGAAGCTAGGCTGGTTGTTCACATCTGCGGTCAGATCCCTTCTGTTATGCAGTCACTGTAATGTATGCAGCTGTAGACCATGGCAATGTCATCTGAAGCAAGGAGGCCAGACAGCAGTCTTCAAGAAACTTAGGAGGTGGTGGTGGCCTGTTGGTCCCTGAAGTGTAAAACCACTGAGCTGTCGTGCTCGGGACTGTGCTTAGTGAGGAGCTTTGCCACTGAGAACATGAGACTTTAGCATCTGAACTCTTGCTCTGGACAGGAGGTGTTGGTGTGTGGGGTGATGATGTTTTCCAGTGGGAGCACGTGCTTCGGCACAGTGAATTGATGCTGTGAGAGCCTCTCCCTTCATGCAGACTGAGGATGAGAACTTTTGTACGAGGACGTTGTTGCTAACAAAAGAACCCAATTTAACTCGGTCATATTGCAGTGTTTTGTTCTTGTTTGCATTTTGTAGGTTGTCATAGATCAGTCAACAGAATGGTTTAATTTTTATTCTGTATGTTTGTCTGAATGGCACACGATACAGGAGAACTTCAACAACTAGCTACAGACAACAGCAAGTGTAGATTTAACTATAAAAGGTGCTGTACTGTCAACTGCTAAATGCACAGCAGACTTTTATAGTTCAATTTCAGAGATTTATACAGGTCTTTAGAGTTTCTCATTTGGTTTAATCTTTCACACATCAATAGAAAATAATAATCACTCAGTGCATTTTAATGGAAACAAATTTTTAAAATGCATGCTTTAGAAAAAGAAATCTGGTTCAAGGAGCCACTGAAACACATTGAAATGTATGGACTCTGTCATTTTAGCACAGTTTTATCTCCCACAGAATGAACTACTCATTATGGAAGTTCCATGGTCAGTTTTACTCACGAAATTATGCTGACAATAAGTGTATCTTTTTTTTCCCCTCCTCTCAGGCTTTGTGAGCCAAAGAAAGATTTAATTGCCCGAGTAGTGAAAATAATTGGGAAGAGAAAAGCTATTGAACTGCTTGTGGAAACAGCTGAAGTGGAACAAAATGGTGGACTGCTCATAGTGGTAAGAAAAATGTGATATTGTGGGTTTGCGGGGACACCCCCCTCCCCCGACTTTTTACTTGTAGAATATTTACGTAGTATGATTGCGCGGCTTTCACATTGTACAGGGTTCTCCCAGAGCCTCGTGGCCTTCCCTCCCCATGAAACTTGCTTAATAAATGCTAATGTAACCTTCCAGCGGGATTTGAGTGAGCAATGAGGTGAATGTGCCTGGAAATTGCCGCACTTTTGTATTGAGATTGGTGTCTGTTCCGCAGTGCTAACGCTGTATCTGTTACTCTGCCCCCCCTCGGGGTCTCTTGCTGGCAGACTGAAGAGTGGAGGGTTCTGAAGCTTGAATCAAAGCTTGTGGTGTTCGGATGGAGGTGAAGCCTCTGGCCCAGTGCTGCCGTGAGTCCGGTGGGTGTTTGGCAGCACGGACAAGCCTGCTGGGTTAATCAGCGTGCCGTCAGAGGCCCGCGGGCCCAGGGAGCATTTCTGATGTCGCATTTGAGGAGTGACTTTCAGAAGGGAATCTGTTAGCTTGATTAGAGAACCATTGGCTTGTGTTATCAGTAGATCAAAGCTCAGTACTGACTTCTGTTACAAATCATGGTAAAAATCCTGTACTTAATGGTTAGGTTTTCAATTTCTCGGTATGTTTTGTGGCTATTAAATAATGAGCCTCTGCAAAAGTTCAGAAACAAAAACAGTGGGAGGAAACTAAGAATTACCTTCGGGCATTTATTCAGAATTTACATCTGTTAAGTTCTGTCACTGGAAGTAGAGAGGAGGAAAAAAGGGGTGGGGGGGGAAAGGCTGTCAAAAACAAAAAAAACCCAGCACAAAAAAATTACCACCTCCCGCCTCAAAAACGAGATATTGAATTGCTGTGACAGAGCTCTGGTGAAGTTCAGGCGGAGCTGGGTGCCGGGAAGGCAGTGAAATTTGTGCACTAAGGACAGGAGAGGAGGAGCGAGCCAGCGCGCAGCCTCCCCCCATCTCCCCCGCTGGCCGAGGGAGCTGAGTTTGTTCCTCGGCCGCTCTGCCGCAGCAGCCGGAGGGGGTTTGGCCCCAGGGATGGGGGCTTCCCCCCCCCCCCCCCCGTACAGGAGGCTGCTCCTGCTGCCGCTCGCGGGGCTCAGCTGCTGCTGCCGGCTGTGCCGGTGCTCGCCCCGCCGGCCCGTCCCCCCCTTCTCTGTCCCAGCGGCTGTCCCGTCGGGTTTCCAGCCGCCGCCTGCCCCCGGTCAAACCCCCGCAGGTGCCTGCGGATCGCCCTCCCCCGCCGCCTGGGTGCGGACACCGCCTCCGCGCCCCGGGGCCGCTGCCGCCCGTCAAGGCCCGGTCCCGGCGGGGGGGCCGAGATGGCGGCGGGGGGGGGCCGGAGCCTCTCCCGGCGCGGGGGCCGCGGGCGCCGGGGCCCGCCCGGCCCGTTGCGGTGCGGAGCGGAGCGGCGGGGAGCGCGGCCCCGTTCGCCGGGCGCCCCGGAGCCGGGCGGGCGCGGCGCGGGCGGTGCCGCCGCCTGCGGGGGTCCCGCGGGTCGGGCCGGGGCCGGGGCCGGGGCGGGAAGGGCCCCCCAGGGCCGGGCCGTCTCCGCTCGGCCGAGCCGCGGGGCCGCGCCGCCCCCCTCCCCGCGGGCTGCGGGGCTGCGGGAGGGGCCCGCCCGAAACGCCTCGGCGGCGGGGCTGGGTGTGCGGCTCTGCGGGGCGGGCTGCGGCCGGGAAAGGTCTTGTCCAGCGCGGGGCGGCGGGGGAGCGGCGGAGACCCGGCTGCGGGCAGCGGCTGTTCCGCTGCTGCGGAGCCGGCGCCGCGGGCGGGGGCCGGGAGCGGAGGCGCGGCCCGGCCCCCCCGGGCTGCGGGCAGGGCGGGCGCGGGAGGCCCCGGCTGGATCAGTGCGATTCCCGTTCGTGTCTGTGTTTCAGCCCTGGAAAGTGCCCCACATCTCTCATCCTGGACCAAGGGCTTTCGGGGAGGATGGTGCGTTAGGCTGGTCCTCCGTCCCTGGGAGTGACTCTCAGGGCTGGGCTGGTTTCTAGGGCTGCTGAATTCTTGTGCAGAGTTCGACCCCTGCACGATTTACTCTTGGTTCTGCAGAGCTCGTAACCAGAGGGAGGGCTGGGTCTCTGCTGGGGGGTAGGTGGGCGCTGAGAGCTCAGCTGTGCCTGTGATGGCTGCTGCTGCGGTTCCTGGGCTCACACATCGATGAAATCTGAACACGGTCTCTGCTAACAGCTGTTCTCGGTCTGCAGGAAAACCAAATGCTGAGCCTGAACTACTGAACCTGAAGCTGCTTTTTCTTCCAGGGAAAATGCAGCATGAGGTTCAAAGCCTTGTCACTGAGGAGCCAAGGTATTGGCTGGATGTTCTCTCCACCTGGAGAAACCTTCACGGGTGTGAGGGGAAGAAAGACAGCGTCTCTCCAGAAGACCGCTTGCCTCTGAAGAGGAAATCGGCAGAAGAGACAAATCCTGCAGCGAAAAGGCAGCAAACGGAACAGGTGAGAGAGCCCGTGCCTGAGGAGGGTTGAGTGGAAGCTGGAGAGAGGTGTGTGGGACCGGAGAGAAAGAGCCCTCAGGGCTGCCGGGCTGCAAGCCAGGCTTCCTTAGGAGACCCTCCCAGAAGCAGGGGGAGAAACCTGCTGCGAATGAGCAGCTTGGCAGCAGTTTCGGAGTTTCTCGTCGCTGTCGCGGGGCGATTGCCAGAATACTTCCTTCACAGGTACGCTCTATGCTAAAGTGTCTGCGTGTTAGAAGGAGGTAGCGAAGGTGAAGAGAGATGTGTAGTTCATTTGTCATTTCAGCTGTGTGTTGTCTGTTTTAGAACAGCAAGCGGATTGAAGCTTTTTCTGCATTTTCTCAGAAAAGCCC
Organism: Opisthocomus hoazin; assembly: GCF_030867145.1. NCBI lineage: Eukaryota > Metazoa > Chordata > Aves > Opisthocomiformes > Opisthocomidae > Opisthocomus > Opisthocomus hoazin. Next base: position 3,210,271 of record NC_134447.1, on the reverse strand, counting down.
TTAACCTGCATTTACCTTAAACAAGTAGAAATCCAAGGGCTGTTGTTAATTTGTGGGCACTGTTACCCTGAATTTGTTTCCAATCAATGCCTGTTATTGTGGACAAGTAAAGGCAAGAGGTTGGGGTGGCCGGGCTCGTGGAGCCTGAGGAGTGATCTGATGGTGGTTTGCAGGTGCTTAAAGGGCCATTGCGAGGACAATGGAGCCGGATTCCTCTCAGTTGTGGCAGACAGTGGAGAAGATGGGGCAAAAGGCAGAATGTGCAGCTTCGCTGTGCTCTGGGTGGGTGTTGGGGAGAACTTGTTCCCCAGGAGGGTGGTGCAGCCCTGGGAGGTGCCCTGGGGGCCAGATGGCATTAGTGGCTGGGAGAGGGTGGTGGCACAGACACCTCCAGGGGCCCTTTCCATGCAGCACTTCACCCACCTACAGTATCTTTCTACTGTGAGGAAAAGGAAAAAAAAATCGAAAAGAAACCCTGTGTGTCTGCAATTTATGCAGATTTCTCTTACTCGAAGAGCTCTCCTGCTCTGAAGGTGTTCAGAGCTTTCTGGATGCCCTAACAGCATTAAAATCGTGAGTTGCAGTTGTGCCTTCACAAGTTTGCTCTTAGGTTATCTGGGTTACAGGCGCCAGAAATATTTTGTGCACCATACACAATTCTAAAACGATGACAGCTTTTGTTGTAGCTTGGGCAGGACTTGAACTTCGGCCTCCTGCGCTGGAGCTGAGTGACCGTCGTTTTGTCCTGCCGTGCCTCTGCTCTGCCCCTGGCTCGCTGGCTGTGCCCTGGGGTGCCTCTTCTGGTCTTTGTACCAATGTTCTTGTAGGGATAAAAGAGACCCTTTCTCTCCCCAGGTGTTTGTGAGGATGGTGCAGGCAAGGCTGTGATCTGTAGTTTTCTTGACCCCGTTATTTCTGCTGCCTGTGCCTGTTCTCTCCCCTGGCAGGAGATGGGAAGAGCCGCTGGCGCAGCGCTCTCAAAGCAGTGTGGGTGGCGGGCTGAGCTGCGGGACCCCGATCTGGAGGTCGTGGTGGACGGCCTGTGGCTGCTTCCAGGGTTGCCCCTGACATCTCTTGCTGTGTGTTCTGCTCCCTTTGCACGTGGGGCCGTGGCCTCTCCCTGTTTGTCTTTGTGCCGCTGAGTTGAGCTAGAAATGATCTGGTAGCGCTGAGCAGAGCTTTTTGGTAGGCGCTGTGTGCGTGCCGTGCAGAGCCCTCAAACACCAGCCCGGCCAGCGTGGGCCTGTACGAGCGGGGCAGGATCCACACAGGCGCCGTCTTGGGATGCTTACGGACTGCTGGGCTCCGCTGAAAACGGAGATGGCCCGAGCCACTGGGCAGCTGGTTCAGCCTCTGTAGGGGAAGAGAGCGGGCAGCAAGGCCATGTTCTTGAGGAACTGGACTTGAGAATGCCCATGGTGGGAGAGCCTCCTCCTAGACCCTCTCCCGAACAAGCAGCTTGCTTAAGGAACCCTCCCTGGTGCCAAGCTGTCTGGAGACCTCGGAGAGGACCGGTTGCTCGTGACAAGCTGTTTCTCCATGCCTGTGCTTGGCGTGTGGAAGCTGCTCTCAGCACTGATGCTGAGGCCGCCTGTGAAAGCTCCGAGTTCATCCACTGGCTCTGGTTTTCCCAGGCTCTGCATCAAATACGGCTTTGCTGAGCCTCAAGTGGGGCTCTTGGTCTTGTCCACATTTTTGCTCTGAAAACGTTCAGGTGCTGAGGACTGGGACGTTTCAAAAGCGTCGTGTTTCTCTGTGGGCTTCCCGGGGAGGGACTGCGGTCATGCAAGACGCGTTGGGGAGCTCAGTCTGCTTTTGGGATGCTCTGAACGGCACAGGAGGACGATTTCTTTGAGGTGCCTGTAATTCTGGAAGGATGACCCACACCTGCCTTCCATCTGAAATATGGCTTGGTGGCACTCATTTTTTGATGGGGGTTTGTTTTGGGGTTTTGTGTGTTTTTTTGAAAAGGGGGTGTATGTGTGAACAGCTCAGTGCTAGTAGCTAGCATAGTGTGAAGAATCTTCTCCTGCTTAGAGTGAGTGGTTTTATAATTAAAAATACCCATTCAGTGTTACAAAACTCAGCTCCCTTAGATTCAAGTGCTTGCTGATGGATTCCTGGCTGACAAAATTCCCCTCCCCGCTTTCTTGGATATTAAATCCTCTTTAAAGTGGCCTTCAGGTTACCTAGTGTGATTTCTTCCAGCTAATCACAATTGTCGAAAGTGTGCATTTTTGTTCTTAAAAAGTAGGATCAGAAGTTTGTAGAAACATCTTCTGTGTCTGGTTTAAATGAGTTAAAGCTGTTGCTGTTTCACGTTGAGGGTTTCTAATGTAATTTTTTTCCTCTTTCCAATCTTTGTACATCTTAATGACATTCACTCTGTGGTGGGGATTCCTCTTTTCAGGTGGGCATTCTCCTCACCAGATTTGTCTAGGCAGTGTCATAACGGGCATAATTTCTAAATACTCTTGCTGTGAGTGTTTGTCTTCTGGTTTAACATTCACTGGACTGTCACACTGGTCTTGTGGTCTGTCTGGAGCTGAGCTGAGCACGTAGGCCAGACTTTGCAGGGTGTTATGGATAAAAATAGAGTGTTGACGTGTGGAAAGCAGACTCCACAATCTGTCAGACTGTAAAGCAGGGATGTTTATTCGGCGCTGGGCAGCACGGGGGGCAGTCCCACCAAAGTCGTGCACGCCGAGCAGCAACGTGTCTCTTCAATTTATACAATCGAATATTACATATACATTAGATTTCCCAATACGCCTATACATATGCATCTATCCTCGTTGCATATCAAAATCAGTTCCGAGAAATAATTTCCGTATTATAATTAGTTCCAAGAAGTAATTTCCATAGACTCCTCCCAGCTGCGCTTGCTCAGTGCCTCCTGGTGGTGGTCGTCGGGGGTCCCAAGATGAAGGCCCATCCTCTTCATCACGGTGTTCGCTGATGGCCCTTTGTTTCTGCGCAAACTCAGTTCTCCCCTGGCTCCCATCCACACAGCAGGGCTGGTCTTGACCGGTTCGAGGCGACTCCCAGCCCCTATCAGGAACTGACCCCTTTGGATGGAGATGCCAGACTCTCTGCTTCAGTTAATTTAGACAATAGATAGGCACTATCAATTCTCTTTAAATGCACAGCAACTATTAGGTAATGCCACTTCTGTTAAAATCCCTTTTAACCCCTTCCTCCTTCAGTTCCCCCTTTTCAAAGAAGTTAGTAAATTCTTTTACTACTCTTAATTCTATTATAGTACATCATTATTCAGCGTCTTCTCAAAATACTTATTGGACTCCAGCTTTCATTGTAGTTGGTTCCTTTTCCATTCACTATAAGAATCTCCCGTACTCCTGCAACACCAAAGGCTACACCTAATCAAAATACACAAAATGATACCTAGCATTATGATCCAAACCATTGTAACAAATAATTGCCTCAGCCATCCTAAATTAGGTAACTAAGAGGTGAGTTTTTCCCATATTTCCGAGAAACCCCAGGATGTATCATCTTGGGCAACAATGTAACACCTTGGTCTTTTCCCAGATTTCATTCAAATCTGTTTCTATTCTTTTATTCTGGTTTACATAGGTGCAACAGGTTTGATTAATAACCATGCACAATCCTCCTTCCTCAGCTAAAAGCATAGCTAATCCCATTCGATTTTGCTTTACCACCTTGCTTAAAGATTCTACTTCTAATTGTATTCCTGGTATGGCATCCAATGTTAAATTTTCCGGAGTTTCGACAGTAGCCGATATATTAACTATAGCTTTCTCTAACTCGCTTACTCCCAAAGAGGGGATTAACCATCGCACAAAGCTATGAAAGCCGGTGCCTCGAATTACCAACGGATTCTCCGCTCTCTTAAAACGAATCCAGGGGGTTCTTAAAAGTCCCGTAAGAGGGGAGGTACCTTTGTGAATGCTTGCTCCAGGCGTAAGGTACGCTCTAGTACAATGTCCTTTCCAGCTTAAAGGTAAGCTCTTTCTAGCCCTTCCGTCACCGCAAAGCCACCAATATCCAGGTCCCATGTTGCATCTTGGACCCTTGTTCTGTTCTCTACCATCTTCCCTACCTTTTTCCTTTCTTGGTGTTTGAATGAGGTATAAACTTGAAGTCAAGTTTAATCTGTTTCAATCTTTCCGCATCAAAAGTGCCTAAATCTTTGGCAGCAGGACAGTCTTTCATATCTATCCATGTTTTGTCTTCGAATCCTAAACAACGACCCAAAATCACTACCTTTTCTGAGAGCGGGAGGTCTAGGTCAAAACTTGGTCCTTCTCTTGTATTCCCCTTCCCATACACACGTGATCCGTTCATGTTCATTCCATTAGTGTAAATGGCCCAATTTCTAGTCGATATTCCTATTAAAGGGAGTTGTAGCCCACCCCGAGGGAGAGTATTGCATATCCAACAATCGGATAAGTTCAGTATTCTTGACATATTTTCAGTTATTTGTAAATAGGTGTTTTGGCTCCAGGCTTCCCCTCTAGGTAATGTCCATCCTAAAAATACAATTTTTATCAATGCCTTGATACTTTGAGCTTCAAGGGTCCAATTTCTCGCGATGCCCGTGGCTGTTTAGGTGCCCTTTTGATTCTGGTGTGATGAATCCAGGCGTTCTGTTCCTTGATCCTGATGGCCGTGAAGGAGGTGAGCAGTACTTGGTATGGTCCTTCCCACTGTGGCTCTGAAGTTTTTTCTGCAAGAGACTTTATATATACATAATCTCCAGGGTGTATATTAAGTACAGGTCCATCTAGACCCCTCCCCCGGGTTCCAACCACATGTTTCCTGATTTTGCTTAATTGTTTGCTCAATGCCACCAAATAAGAAGTCATAATTTCATCCCCAATTTGCGTGGATATCCCCTTCTGTATCCCGTAGGGTCGTGCATACAGGATCTCAAAGGGGCTCAGTCCCTCCCTTGCCCTTGGCCTTGTCCGTATACACAGGAGGGCTAGAGGGAGGGACTGAGGCCATGCCAAATTTGCTTCTTGCCCTAATTTCACAATTTGTTGCTTGATGAAGTGGTTCATTTTCTCCACTTGGCCACTCAACTGAGGGCGGTATGGGGTGTGGAGTTGCCAATCTATACCCAGGTGACGGCTAGTTTGTTGTAGTATTTTTGAAACAAAATGTGGTCCCCTATCAGAAGACATAGTTGCTGGAACCCCAAAATGTGATATTATCTCTTGTATTAATACTTTAGTTACTTGCCGAGCTTTAGCTGTCCTGGTTGGGAATGCCTCCGGCCAACCTGAAAAGGTATCGGTTAATACCAGTGGATATCGGTACCCCGCTTTTCTTGGGAGTTCCGTGAAATCAATTTGCCATTGTTGTCCAGGCCCATTACCTTTTCCAGTCTGACCCATTTCTGGTTTAGGGTTATTTTTTGGATGAGTCTGGAGGCAAAGATTGCACTGCTGAGTCAGCTGTCTCACCGTGGTGTATAGGTTTCTGGCCACAATCTCTCTAATTAGATGTTTATACAGAGCCTCTGTCCCCCAGTGCCTTTTCCTATGTTCTTCCCTTACCAGATGCCATATCAGACAGGAGGGAATGATTAGTTTTCCCTATGGGGTTTGAGCCCACCCCTCCTCATTCTATGACCCTTCTAAATCTGTAATAAGTTTCTGATCTTCCTTAGTATATTCTGGCTTACCTTCTAGGGAGACTCGTCCATCAGGGATTAAAGCCCCTTCAGTTCTTCCCTCTGTTTTAGCCACCTGTTTTGCCTCTCTGTCCGCCAGCTCGTTTCCTTTTTCCAATTTGATGAGCTTCAACAAGGGCAAGTGCAGGGTCCTGCACCTGGGGAGGAACAACCTCATGCACCAGTACAGGCTTGGGGTGGACCTGCTGGAGAGCAGCTCTGCGGAGAGGGACCTGGGTGTCCTGGTGGATGACAGGTTAACCATGAGCCAGCAGTGTGCCCTGGCTGCCAAGAAAGCCAATGGGATCCTGGGGTGCATCAAGAAGAGTGTGGCCAGCAGGACAAAGGAGGTTCTCCTTCCCCTCTACACTGCCCTGGTGAGGCCTCATCTGGAGTACTGTGTCCAGTTCTGGGCTCCCCAGTTCAAGAAGGATGAAGAGCTACTGGAGAGAGTCCAGCGGAGGGCTGCAAGGATGAGGAGGGGACTGGAGCATCTCCACTACGAGGAGAGGTTGAGGGAACTGGGCTTGTTCAGCCTGAAGAAGAGAAGGCTGCGAGGGGACCTTATAAATGCCTACAAATATCTGAAGGGTGGGTGTCAGGAGGATGGGGCCAAGCTCTTTTCAGTGGTGCCCAGTGACAGGACAAGGGGCAATGGGCACAAAGTGAGGCACAGGAAGTTCTGTCTGAACATGAGGAGGAACTTCTTCTCTCTGAGGGTGACGGAGCCCTGGCCCAGGCTGCCCAGGGAGGTTGTAGAGTCTCCTTCTCTGGAGATATTCAAGACCCGCCTGGACAAGATCCTGTGCAGCCTACTGTAGGTGACCCTGCTTCGGCAGGGGGGTTGGACTAGATGACCCACAGAGGTCCCTTCCAACACCAACTATTCTCTGATTCTGTGATTCTGTGAATTCTGAGCTCACTTTCTGGTGCGCCTTAATATGCATGATTGCCACTTTCTCGGGGAGTTGAACTGCCTCCAGTAGTTTCAGAATTTCTTCTGCATGTTTGATGTTTTTCCCTTGAGAGTTCAATAGTCCTCTTTCCTTCCAGATCGCTCCGTGCGCATGCACAGCTCCGAAGGCACACTTCGAGTCTGTGTAGATATTCACCACTTTGCCTTGGGCCAATTCCAAGGCACGGGTTAAAGCAATTATCTCTGCCTTTTGCATGGAGGTGTTTATGGGCAAAGGTCCTGACTCTGTGATTTCTTGACTGGTGGTAACAGCGTGCCCCGCGTGTCTCCTGCCACTCAGAACATAGCTGCTTCCATCTGTGAAGCAGTTTTCTCCGTTTTCCATAGGGCTGTCTCTCAAATCCGGGCGACTTGCATAGGTTGTTTCAGTGGTCTCCAAGCAGTCATGATGCACTGGTTCTCCTGTGTTTCCACTGAGAAAGGCAGCTGGATTGACATTGTTAGTAACTGTAATCTCCACATCATCCTGCTCTGCCAGTATAGCCTGATATCTCAGGAATCTTTGTGGAGAAAGCCAGTGTCCTCCTTTTGCTTCCAATACTGTGGATACCGTGTGGGACACCAAGACAGTCATTTTCTGGCCCAAGGTAAATTTTCGGGCTTCCTGTATATTTAATATTACAGCTGCAACTGCTTGCAGGCATCCAGGCCAACCCTTCGCAGTTGCATCCAGTTGTTTGGAGAGATAGGCAACTGCTCGTCGATACGGACCCAGATCTTGTGCTGATATCCCCAGAGCAATCCCCTGCTTTTCGTGAGAGAAAAGGAAAAACGGCTTACTCACATCTGGGAGCCCTAGGGCAAGGGCCGACATCAGAGCCTTTTTCAGTAGTTCAAAGGCTTGCGTGGTCTCCTTGTTCCATTCAAGGTGATTTTGTCCAGCAGCTGTTAGTGCATACGGTGGTTTAACAAGTAGCCCATAATTATAAATCCACAGCCGGCACCAGCCGGTCATTCCCAAGAAAGTCCGTAGCTCTGTCACTGTCTGAGGTCTCGGAGTTTGGCATATTGCCTCTTTACGGGCCTGTCCCAGAGTTCTTTGTCCAGCACTAATCTCATAGCCCACGTAAATCACCTCGCGCTGCATTATCTGGGCCTTCTTTTTAGATACCCGGTACCCTTGGAGCCCAAGAAATTTAGTAGACTCACCGTCCAAGTGATACAACCACACTGTAGCAATTTCCCTTCTTCAGACGGGATTTCCCAGGACTCCAAGTCTTTTGCAAGTTGATTACCGAAGATGGTAGGACTGTTCTTAAATCCTTGTGGCAGCACCGTCCAAGTGAGCTGAGTCTTTCGACCACTTTTGGGGTTCTCCCATTCAAATGCAAATAATTTCTGACCGGCTTCATGGAGAGGGAGGCAAAAGAAGGCATCTTTCAAATCTAAAACAGTAAACCAGGTTAATTTGGGAGCCAATACGGTCAACAAAGTATATGGGTTTGCTACTACTGGGTAGAGGTCCTCTGTTATTTTGTTTATGGCTTGCAAATCCTGGACCACCCGATACGACCCGTCAGATTTACAGACAGGTAGTATAGGGGTGTTAAAATCCGACTTGCACTCTTTCAATAATCCTAATTGTAAAAATCTTTCTATCTCTGGCTGGATTCCTTCTTTATCTTCCTGTCTTAGGGGATATTGCTTAACTCTTACCAGTTGCCGGCCTTCTTTGAGTCTGACTTCAACGGGTGGAGCATTCTTTGCTCTTCCAGGGACATCAGTGGCCCATACCCCAGGGTACACCTGGTTTAGGATCTCCTCGGGAATTTTTCCTTCTGTGGGAGGACTGGTTAGAAATAGACTCAGTACCTGAATATATTGTGGATCCTTTACCTCCAGAGTAATTCCTCCTTTTTCAAATGTAATTTTTGCACCCAGTTGTTCCAACAAATCCCTTCCCAGAAGTGCCTTTGGGGAGTTGGGCATATACAAGAATTTGTGGATGCCCCATTGTTTTCCTAATTTATACTTCAAAGGTTTACAAAAGTATGCCTTTTCACTGTGGCCAGTTGCCCCTTTTACCACGATATAGTCACTCCCCAGGGGCATCAAGGCTTGATTCAAAAGTGAGTATGTTGCCCCCATGTCAACCAAAAATTCTACCTCTCGTTCCTTCCCTAGCTTCATTATAACCAGTGGATCCGCTAGGGTGGATTCCACAGGTCCCCGTCAATCTTCCTTTACATGGGCTATTTTTTCTATCTGGCGGCCTCGTCCCTTTTCCTTATTTTTTGGACATTCCCTTTTCCAATGACCAAATCTTTTACACAGCGCACGTTGGTCTTTACCCAACCGGGACAATTCCTGTCTAGGCCTTCTTCCTTCCTCTTCCCTAACAACTGTCACTATTCTCTGGCCTTGCCTGCATCCCTCTTCTCTATTGCTAAACACTCTCCATGCTTCATCCAGCAGGACTTTCAAGTTCCTCCTTTTTGTAGGATGCAACTTCTGGAGTTTGCACCTAGTGTCTCCCGTAGACTGACCCAAAAATAGGGAGACTAGTTGTTGTATCCCTGCCTCTGACCCAGGGTCCAGCGGTGTGTTGCGGCGCATTACATCCCTCAGTCGATCCAGGAATTGGGATGGGGACTTGGAAGGACCCTGTTTAACTGCATATAAAGCTGACCGCTTTATAGTTCTGGGAATGGCCCTTTCCATTCCTTTAAAAATCCACTCTTGGTATGCCTGCAGTCTCTCCGTATGAGCAGACCTGTTAGCATCCCACTTTGGGTCTTGGAGGGGGAAATAATCCTTAACATCACCTTCCGCAGTCTTATAGTGATCTTCAGCCATATCACCTGCAGTTTTTAGAATTAACTGTTTCTCTGTATCGGTTACATATTCTAATGGTAATTGCATATCATTCCAATCTGGATTATGTTGTTTCATTATGAATTTAAAGTGTTTAGCGACACCCACTGGGTCGACCCGATGTTCCCGGGCTACCTTTTTCCAGGCGTCTAAATCGGTGGTGGAAAAAGGTATTTTGATTAGCATAGTTCCACCATCAAGTCCTACTGCCTCTTGGAGAGGTGCTTGTAAGACCATTGTAGCGAATTTCTTCCTAGTCCGGGAAGATACAGGGCTGTCTGAAGGAGTGGGAATTTCATCCGAGTTCGCATCCGGTTCCTGTGGTTGAGGAGGAGGCTTAAACAAGTCAGTCAGATCTTGTTCTGGTGCCTGGTGAATTTTGTCAGCTTTAGTACATCTTTGCCGAATGCTACATGCCGAACAACACCGCCTCAGTTTTCCCCCGAGTTCTTTATTATTTTCTTGCTCGAGTGCGAGTACCGTGGGGTCCTGTGGTGGTATCATTCCACAGTCCCTTTGCCACTCCGGATGGTTTCCGTATCTGCGTATGAAACCTCATCCCGTTTTCCTTCTCTCCTTCAAAACAGCATTAATTGCAAGAGAGTATTATAATCTATTGACCCGTTTAATGGCCACTTGGCCCCATCTTCCAATTTATGTAGAGGCCACTATTAATTGCAATATTTGATAAGGGTCCTTTTACTTTCTGTGCCTCCGGTCCCAGCAATGTCTTTCCAGTGAGTGAGCACACAGCCTAAAGGACTCTTTTTCAAAACTCCTCCCTGATTGTTACCCATTTCGCGACTTATTGCCCCTTTAACTTGCCTTTTGCTATTCTTTTAATAAGTTTCCACGCGAATCGCTTCTTACAATTCACTATAGTTTCTTCCCAATCTTTCTCCCCCACGTCCCAAATTTCCGGAATCAAATTTTCCCTTCCACGCACCAGCTTCACTACCTTTCCCAGCTATAAAACCGTGGGGTCCGGGGAAGGCACTTAGGACACTGCGCTCCTCGCCTCCTAGATACACAGGACCTCTTTTTATCACAAGATTTACACTTCAACAGGACCCAAGCTTGGTGCCAATTCTGATATAATCTAGGAGCTAGCCCACGTGCGAAGCAGGGAATTATTCCTGCTTGCCCCCCAACCCCAGGACTTGTAAGGATTTCTGGAGGTTGTTCCCAATCTAAGGCTACCTGCCACCCGGCGGGAGTCACGTATGCCCCTTTCCAATAAAATCTCTCTTCTCCCCGTTTGTATCCAATTCCCCCCCTCATTCAAATACTCCCAAGGTTCGAGCCCAAACCACCTAAGGAGTGATTTCTTTTGCTCTGCCACTTTAATAATTAACCAGTTCCCACTCCCTGTCACTTAGGAGAGTGATTAGGCACTACCGCAGCCCAAGTTGCACATCAGAAGATTTACAGGCTTTATAATTATTCCAAGCACTTTGTCCGTCTCTGGCCGTGCTCCTCGCGGAGTTACGGAACCGCAGATCGGGACTCCCACTCGCTTCACCGCAGTGCTGTGTCTCAGCCACACATACACACGCACAAAGGCAAAACTTTTCACATAAAATCCCCGGGTATTCAAATTATAATATTATCACTTCAGTTAACATTCGTTTAAAAACCACCCAAACACAATTACAGTTAGCATTCATACAAAAACCACTCAAACGCAGTTGCGTGCAGGTCCGCTTACCTTCTCCTGCTGCTTCTGTGCAAAACCCGCCCGAACGCAGCTGTGCAGAAGTCAGCATTATAAAACCCGCCCGAACGCAGCTGTGCGGAGGTCCGCTTCCCCTTCTGTACCAAACATGTAACCAGTGGGGTGCCCCAGGGGTCAGCACTGGGCCCGGCCTTGTTTAACTTCTTCATCAGTGACCCGGATGAAGAGTTAGAGTGTACCCTCAGCAAGTTTGCTGATGACACCAAACTGGGAGGAGTGGTGGATACACCAGCAGGCTGTGCTGCCATTCAGCAAGACCTGGACAGGCTGGAGAGGTGGCCAGAGAGGAACCTGATGAGGTTCAACAAAGGCAAATGCAGGGTCCTGCAGCTGGGGAGGAACAACCCCAGGCACCAGTACAGGCTGGGGCGGCCCTGCTGGAGAGCAGCTCTGCGGAGAGGGACCTGGGTGTCCTGGTGGACGACAGGTTGATCATGAGCCAGCAGCGTGCCCTGGCTGCCAAGAAGGCCAATGGCATCCTGGGGTGCATCAAGAAGAGTGTGGGCCAGCAGGTCGAGGGAGGTTCTCCTTCCCCTCTACACTGCCCTAGTGAGGCCCCATCTGGAGTACTGTGTCCAGTTCTGGGCTCCCCAGTTCAAGAAAGATGAGGAGCTCCTGGAGAGAGTCCAGAGGAGGGCTACGAGGATGATGAGGGGACTGGAACATCTCTCCTACAAGGAGAGGCTGAGGGAGCTGGGCTTGTTCAGCCTGGAGAAGGCTGCGAGGGGACCTAATAAATGCTTAGAAATATCTGCAGGGTGGGTGTCAGGAGGATGGGGCCAAGCTCTTTTCAGTGGTGCCCAGCGACAGGACAAGGGGCAATGGGCACAAAGTGAGGCACAGGAAGCTCCGTCTGAACATGAGGAAGAACTTCTTCCCTCTGAGGGTGACGGAGCCCTGGCCCAGGCTGCCCAGGGAGGCTGTGGAGTCTCTGCTTCAGTTAATTTAGACAATAGATAGGCACTATCAACGCTCTTTAAATGCACAGCAACTATTAGGTAATGCCACTTCTGTTAAAATCCCTTTAACCCCTTCCTTCACCGCCGCCTCATCCCGCGCTGCCGCTACTTCATCGCGGGCAAACCGGTGTCTGGACCCCGTTAGCCCCTGACTAAACTGGGGAAAAAAAAACCCAAACCACAGATGTCACCCCCCCCGCCCCCGAACCTCGCGGGTGAGGCGGGAACGCCGCGGGCGCTGCCGTCCCTCGCACGCCCTGAGGAGAAGCCCCGCGGCGGGGGTGGCCGGCAGCCGCCGGGCCTCGATGGCGCCGGGCTGGCCGAGCGGGACAGGCCCCGCTGTCACCGGCGTCGTGGGGACATGGGGACCTGCTGCTCCCGGGGGAAGCGTGCGATGGCCCCCGGTGACTTCGCAGCCGCCTCTGTCACAGTCGGGTGGCCGGTGTGGCCATGGCCCCTGAGCCCGTGCCTCACGCGGCGCCTCAGTTTCCCCATTTGCAAAGGGCCGGGCAATGGCAGGAGGGGAGCTGGGCGTCCCTCGGGGCGTCTCGGGCACTGGGGACATGGGGAAAGGGACAGCTGTCACCCCCCAGCTCAGCCCCGGCCACGCAGGGCTCTGGCCGGCCCCTCAGCGCTGGTGCCTGGCTCGGCGGGCGGATGGCTCCCGCTGAGGGGTCGGGGAGAGGCTCGGAGAGCCCGTCGGGAGGGCCGGGAGCCCTCGAACAAGGGCAGGAAAATGCCAAAAGCAGGCTCCTGGCTGCAAAAAGAGCGCGTTCGGGGGGACGGGGTGACGGCAGAGGGTGGCACCGGCTCGTCCCTGGCGCCCGGCCTGGCCCCGGCTGCTCTGCCCTGACCTGGCCTGTGGCTGCTGCTTCCCTCTGCATCCCCCGCTGCCGAGGGACAGGGGGGTGCTTCGGGGGGCACAGCGAGCCCAGGACCGTGGCAGCGAGCCCAGGATCTGCAGAGCGAGCCCAGGATCTCTGGCAACTTTCGATTCTGACCAAGAATGACTCCATCACATCAAGTAGTTTGTTTTTATTTAAAACCACATAAAAAAATAAGACTTCTGAATTCCCCTGTACAACATTATTAACAAAAAAAAATCCCCGCCGGCTCCGCAGTTGGTGACACGTAAAGACTCGACAGTGCAGACAGCCCGGGCCGGCTCCTCCTCTCCAGCCCCGAACAAGACACCTGTGAGGAAAACCAAAACTCAGCTGCGAACGGATCTGCCCGTGGCAAGGAAACCCCAGTGCCCAGCACAGCTGGGAGCAGGCGGGCGCTCCACACCTCCGCCAGACACCCGCCAGAAACACCGCGGGCCTGGGGCTGGACACAGGACAGACACGGAGGGGAGACCCGAACGGAAAACCGGGGCATCGGCAGCTGTAGCAGCAAGGCGTGGGTTGGAAACCCACCGGAATTATAAATAAATAAATAAGTTATCCTACTGGCTAGAACTTTGTTAAAAAAAAAAAAAGACAAATTCCTGAAAATAAATTAAACGACAAAAAGTGGAAAAGAGAAACAATGTAAAATCTTATCACTATTAACAACTGGATATCAGACTTTGCTCCTATGTAACTTTGTACACGTTTCTAGCTCTGCTGCTTTGCACTGTTTGTGCATTCGTGAGGGCACAAAGAAGCAAAGAACCCCAGAAAATCCCCGCGAGATGGAGGCACAGGAGGCGAGCCATCGCCCGCTTGGCTCCCCAGCATCTTCTGACCTGTTTTTTCTTGAAAAGGGAAAAGGAACGGTATAGCCAGGCGAGTCTTGGAAAAGCGGCAGTGCAGGAAAATTCAAGTATTTCCTCCAGCGCAGCCCAGATCGCAACTGAAGGCACTCGAGCACGGTGACAGCGGAGAAGAGACAGCCATTCGGCCGCGGTTCCTGCTCTCCACCCCAACCAGTGCCCCCCCCCCGGCCCCACTGAAGCTTTTCTCGCAATAAGGTGTCCGATCCTCTCGCGGTCCCAAAATTCAGCAGGTCAGGAAGACACCCGGGAGCCTCCAAACACAGAACCAAAACTCAAAAAAAAAAAAATTGACTGGCAAAATACCAGATGAGACAGGGTCATTCAGATGGAGTCCAGGACAGCTGGGTTGGATGGTGGCCACCAGGTCTCCAGCCCAGCTCCAGGACAAGATGTGCGCGTTTCCATCTGATGATCCCTGCTCAGTGCTACGCTCACGAGGAGAAAAATCTGGTGTTCTTTGCTTCTTATGGCCAGGAGCTGTGTGGGGTTGTTACTTGCCAGGCTCCTGGATCCAACTGTGCAGGTGGATCTCGGATGACTCCTAGGGCAGGTGAGTGCCTTGCAGCCAAGGATGGTGGAAGATGTCTTCCAGAGTTGGCCTGTCCGAGGGGCACACGGACAAACACCATCTGATGAGCTGCTGGCACTCTGGGGAGAGAAACCAGAAACCGCCGGTCAGGCAGAGAAGGCTCTTGTCCACCTTGTGCCACTGTCCACGCTGCCCAGGCCATACTGAGTGTGCTCAGAGCTGCACCCAAGCCTCCCAAGTGATTATCCATTTTGGAGAGCAAGATGGGAGGACATGTGCCACCTCATCCAACTAACCGTGGGAGATGAACCTCCTCCTGGGCCATCTCCTCCAGCCACGGAAGATGAACCTCCTCCACAGCCATAAAAGCGGGAGGCTCATGTGCCTGGTGCCATCTCCCAAAACCCGCGATCCCCCCCTCGCCGCGGAGCCGGGTACCCACCTGGAGAAACCCTCCGCCGGAAGGAGAACTGCCCCTGGGCGATGTCGGCGTCCTGCTCGAAGGGGACGTCCCCGCAGACCATGGCGTAGAGCAGCACGCCCAGGGACCAGATGGTGGCCGTGCGCCCGTGGTAGCGGTGGTAGCGCACCCACTCCGGTGGGCTGTACACCCGCGTTCCTGCGGGATACAGGCGGAGCTCGTCAGGCGGACGCTGCGGGCTCCCGGCCCGAGCATCCTCACCCCCGGGGACGCGGGGTGACGGGGACACGGGACACAGCCGGTGTCACCACGTGGCTCTTGTTTACAAACTTTGGGTTGTAAAAAGCAGCCGCCGGTGCTGGAAGAGGTCAGCGCGCGCCCGGGGAAGGCCGGACCCTCACGAGGGTGGGGGAAAAAAACCCCAGACCACCCCACGGGTGGGGAACAACCACGCCTTGCCCCTCCCCACCCCCCTGGCCTTGGCCGAAAAATGAAAGAGAAATAAGCCAAGGCAATCAAAGGGAGCGGAGCAGCCCAGTCCCTTCTGTGGCTGCAGAGCGAGCGGGGCTTTGCAGCCCCCCCCG
Organism: Opisthocomus hoazin; assembly: GCF_030867145.1. Lineage (NCBI taxonomy): Eukaryota > Metazoa > Chordata > Aves > Opisthocomiformes > Opisthocomidae > Opisthocomus > Opisthocomus hoazin. Next base: position 3,194,832 of record NC_134447.1, on the reverse strand, counting down.
GGGCGGTTGTTCTGCTGGGTGGGCTCCCCCCGCCCCAGCGCGGGGCAGGGTGGGGGGCCCAGGCTGCTGGCAGCGCTGGGAGCTGGCTCCCGTTTCACAGCATCCACCCCGGGCCAAAACGCAGCTCGGCAGCCGGCTGAATGTTTAAAAATTCTTCTTCCCCCCCCCAGCAAATGGTGCCCGGGCAGGCTGGGCCGTGCAGTGCCCGGTACCGGCAGCACCCTCCTGGCTGTGGGCTCACCGTCAAATTCGGTGTAGACGGTGTCCTTGAGGAAGGTGCCGCAACCGAAGTCGATGAGCTTGAGCTCGCCGGTGGCCAGGTTGACGATGATGTTCTCGTCCTTGATGTCGCGGTGCAGGACGCCGCAGTTGTTGCAGTGTCGCACGGCCTCCAGCACCTGACGGAAAAGCTCCCGAGCCAGATCCTCGGGCAGGAACTCTCGTTCTGTGATGAAGTCAAAGAGATCCTGCGACGGCTCCGGACGCTCCAGCACCAGCACGTAGCAGTCGGGCAGCTCGTACCAGTCGAGGAGCTGGATGACGCTGCGGAACCCGGAGCCCACCTGCTTCAGGAGCACAATCTCCATCGGCACACGGGTGCCACAGGGCTGCCGGGGGGAACCACAACGCTGTCAGCGGGGCTGATGCTGCGCCGGTGGTCCGGTACCCCCTGCCTGGGATGCTCCGGTGCCCCCCTGCCTGGCCCCAACGCTCCTGGCATCCCTCGGTCCCCGTGACCCCCCCTGCCCGGCCCCAACGCTCCTGGCATCGCCCTGCCCCAGGCATGCTCCAGTGCCCCCCCCTGCCCCGGGGATGCTCCGGTGCCCCCCTCCCCTGCCCCAACGGTCCTGGCATCCCCCTGCCCCGGGGATGCTCCGCGTCCCCCGCTTCCCCCCCTCCCGGGCCCCGGCCTATCCCCCCCGCTGCCGCCCCGCTGCCCCCCCCCACTCACCAGTTCGCCCCACCGGCCGATGCTCTCCCGGGGCACGTGTTTGATGGCCACCTGCAAGCCAAGGGCAGCGCCGGGCTGAGCACGCCGCCCGCCCCGCCGCCTCTCCCCCTCCTTCCTCCTCCTCCTCCTCCTCCTCCTCGCCGCCGTCCCCGCCACTTACCGGGCTGCCGTCGGAGAGCCGGACAGCCGCGTACACGGTGCCGAAGCCGCCGGAGCCCAGCAGCGAGCCCACCCGGTACAGGTGCTCCAGCGGCTCCTTCTCCTGCCCTGCGGGCGAGGCGGCCGTCAGCGCTCCGCCGGGGCCCCAACCGCCCCGCAGCCGTCCCCGGAGGGCGGCACCCGCCCGCTTCTCTCTTACCGGGCTGCCGCTTCCCGCCGCCGAGCTCCCCGCCGCTCCCGGGACGCGGACGAGCCGACGGGGTGGTGTTCGCCGGCAGCGTCCCGACTCGCTCGCCCGGTTTCGCAACCGCTGCCGGCTTCTGCCGAGCCCCTCCGCCTACCGGTAACCCGGTCCCGGCGGGCGCGGGCCAGCGCCGGGGGGGGGCAGCGGCGGCGGCGGCGGCGGCGGGGCGGCTGCCGGGCGCGGTGCCGGGCTCCCGGGGGGCTCGGCGGGGCCCGGCCGGCCCCGGCTGGAGCAGGGCCCGGGGGCGGGCCGCCCGCGGGCGGAAGGCGGTGCCGCCATGGCAGGCCCAGCCGCGGCGGCCCGCCCAGCGCCGCCAGAGCCAACAGGGGGAGCGGCGGGCGGAGGCGCGGCCGCGGCGGAGGGCGGCCGGGCGGGACGGAGCAGGCGCCGAGGGCGCGGGGGACGCGGCGGGCGCCGTCCCGGCGGCTTCGGGGGGAAGCGGGAGGCGGGCGAAGGGGTCCGGCGGGCCGTGGGGAGCGGCTGCGCGGCGAGCGTCCGTCCGTCCGCGGCCGCGTTCCGAGCTCGAGTCCCGCCGCGTCCCGCGCTTGCAACGGATCACGGTGGAACGCGAGGCTGTCCGTTAAGCGCGCGGCTGCGGGGCGCGAGGGGGAGCGGAGCGGAGCCCACCCGAACGGCGCTGCGGGGGCGCGCGGGGCTCGGCGCGAGGATGCGGCCGCTGCGGGAGCGGGCGGGCCGGGGCCGGGGCCATGGCGGGGAGAGGCTCGGAGAGCCCGTCGGGAGGGCCGGGAGCCCTCGAACAAGGGCAGGAAAATGCCCAAAGCAGGCTCCTGGCTGCAAAAAGAGCGCGTTCGGGGGGGCGCGGTGACGGCAGAGGGCGGCACCGGCTCGTCCCTGGCGCCCGGCCTGGCCCCGGCTGCTCTGCCCTGACCCGGCCTGTGGCTGCTTTGCAGACTTTGCAGGGGGTTATGGATAAAAGCAGAGTGTTGACGTGCGGAAAGCAGACTCCCCAATCTGTCAGACTGTAAAGCAGGGATGTTTATTCGGCGCCGGGCAGCACGGGGGGCAGTCCCACCAAAGTCGTGCACGCCGAGCAGCAACGTGTCTCTTCAATTTATACAATCGAATATTACATATACATTAGATTTCCCAATACGCCTCTACATATGCATCTATCCTCGTTGCATATCAAAATCAGTTCCAAGAAATAATTTCCATATTATAATCAGTTCCAAGAAGTAATTTCCATAGACTCCTCCCAGCTGCGCTTGCGCAGTGCCTCCTGGTGGTGGTCGTCGGGGGTCCCAAGATGAAGGCCCATCCTCTTCATCACGGTGTTCGCTGATGGCCCTTTGTTTCTGCGCAAACTCAGTTCTCCCCTGGCTGCCATCCACACAGCAGGGCCGGTCTTGACCGGTTTGAGGCGACTCCCAGCCCCTGTCAGGAACTGACCCCTTTGGATGGAGATGCCAGACTCTCTGCTTCAGTTAATTTAGACAATAGATAGGCACTATCAATTCTCTTTAAATGCATAGCAACTATTAGGTAATGCCACTTCTGTTAAAATCCCTTTTAACCCCTTCCTCCTTCAGTCCCCCCTTTTCAAAGAAGTTAGTAAATTCTTTTACTACTCTTAATTCTATTATAGTACATCATTATTCAGCATCTTCTCAAAATACTTATTGGACTCCAGCTTTCATCGTAATTGGTTCCTTTTCGATTCACTATAAGAATCTCCCGTACTCCTGCAACACCAAAGGCTACACCTAATCAAAATACACAAAATGATACCTAGCATTATGATCCAAACCATTGTAACAAATAATTGCCTCAGCCATCCTAAATTAGGTAACCAAGAGGTGAGCTTTTCCCATATTTCCGAGAAACCCCAGGATGTATCATCTTGGGCAACGATGTAACACCTTGGTCTTTTCCCAGATTTCATTCAAATCTGTTTCTATTCTTTTATTCTGGTTTACATAGGTGCAACAGGTTTGATTAATAACCATGCACAATCCTCCTTCCTCAGCTAAAAGCATAGCTAATCCCATTCGATTTTGCTTTACCACCTTGCTTAAAGATTCTACTTCTAATTGTATTCCTGGTATGGCATCCAATGTTAAATTTTCCGGAGTTTCGACAGTAGCCGATATATTAACTATAGCTTTCTCTAACTCGCTTACTCCCAAAGAGGGGATTAACCATCGCACAAAGCTATGAAAGCCGGTGCCTCGAATTACCAACGGATTCTCCGCTCTCTTAAAACGAATCCAGGGGGTTCTTAAAAGTCCCGTAAGAGGGGAGGTACCTTTGTGAATGCTTGCTCCAGGCGTAAGGTACGCTCTAGTACAATGTCCTTTCCAGCTTAAAGGTAAGCTCTTTCTAGCCCTTCCGTCACCGCAAAGCCACCAATATCCAGGTCCCATGTTGCATCTTGGACCCTTGTTCTGTTCTCTACCATCTTCCCTACCTTTTTCCTTTCTTGGTGTTTGAATGAGGTATAAACTTGAAGTCAAGTTTAATCTGTTTCAGTCTTTCTGCATCAAAAGTGCTTAAATCTTTGGCAGCAGGACAGTCTTTCATATCTATCCATGTTTTGTCTTCGAATCCTAAACAACAACCCAAAATCACTACCTTTTCTGAGAGCGGGAGGTCTAGGTCAAAACTTGGTCCTTCTCTTGCATTCCCCTTCCCATACACACGTGATCCATTCGTGTTCATTCCATTAGTGTAAATGGCCCAATTTCTAGTCGATGTTCCTATTAAAGGGAGTTGTAGCCCACCCCGAGGGAGAGTATTGCATATCCAACAATCGGATAAGTTCAGTATTCTTGACATATTTTCAGTTATTTGTAAATAGGTGTTTTGGCTCCAGGCTTCCCCTCTAGGTAATGTCCATCCTAAAAATACAATTTTTATCAATGCCTTGATACTTTGAGCTTCAAGGGTCCAATTTCTTGCGATGCCCGTGGCTGTTTAGGTGCCCTTTTGACTCTGGTGTGATGAATCCAGGCGTTCTGTTCCTTGATCCTGATGGCCGTGAAGGAGGTGAGCAGTACTTGGTATGGTCCTTCCCACTGTGGCTCTGAAGTTTTTTCTGCAAGAGACTTTATATATACATAATCTCCAGGGTGTATATTAAGTACAGGTCCATCTAGACCCCTCCCCCGGGTTCCAACCACATGTTTCCTGATTTTGCTTAATTGTTTGCTCAATGCCACCAAATAAGAAGTCATAATTTCATCCCCAATTTGCGTGGATATCCCCTTCTGTATCCCGTAGGGTCGTGCATACAGGATCTCAAAGGGGCTCAGTCCCTCCCTTGCCCTTGGCCTTGTCCGTATACACAGGAGGGCTAGAGGGAGGGACTGAGGCCATGCCAAATTTGCTTCTTGCCCTAATTTCACAGTTTGTTGCTTGATTAAGTGGTTCATTTTCTCCACTTGGCCGCTCAACTGAGGGCGGTATGGGGTGTGGAGTTGCCAATCTATACCCAGGTGACGGCTAGTTTGTTGTAGTATTTTTGAAACAAAATGTGGTCCCCTATCAGAAGACATAGTTGCTGGAACCCCAAAATGTGATATTATCTCTTGTATTAATACTTTAGTTACTTGCCGAGCTTTAGCTGTCCTGGTTGGGAATGCCTCCGGCCAACCTGAAAAGGTATCGGTTAATACCAATGGATATCGGTACCCCGCTTTTCTTGGGAGTTCCGTGAAATCAATTTGCCATTGTTGTCCAGGCCCATTACCTTTTCCAGTCTGACCCATTTCTGGTTTAGGGTTATTTTTTGGATGAGTCTGGAGGCAAAGATCGCACTGCTGAGTCAGCTGTCTCACCGTGGTGTATAGGTTTCTGGCCACAATCTCTCTAATTAGATGTTTATACAGAGCCTCTGTCCCCCAGTGCCTTTTCCTATGTTCTTCCCTTACCAGATGCCATATCAGACAGGAGGGAATGATTAGTTTTCCCTATGGGGTTTGAGCCCACCCCTCCTCATTCTATGACCCTTCTAAATCTGTAATAAGTTTCTGATCTTCCTTAGTATATTCTGGCTTACCTGCTAGGGAGACTCGTCCATCAGGGATTAAAGCCCCTTCAGTTCTTCCCTCCGTTTTAGCCACCTGTTTTGCCTCTCTGTCCGCCAGCTCGTTTCCTTTTTCCAATTCTGAGCTCACTTTCTGGTGCGCCTTAATATGCGTGATTGCCACTTTCTCGGGGAGTTGAACTGCCTCCAGTAGTTTCAGAATTTCTTCTGCATGTTTGATGTTTTTCCCTTGAGAGTTCAATAGTCCTCTTTCCTTCCAGATCGCTCCGTGCGCATGCACAGCTCCGAAGGCACACTTCGAGTCTGTGTAGATATTCACCACTTTGCCTTGGGCCAATTCCAAGGCACGGGTTAAAGCAATTATCTCTGCCTTTTGCATGGAGGTGTTTATGGGCAAAGGTCCTGACTCTGTGATTTCTTGACTGGTGGTAACAGCGTGCCCCGCGTGTCTCCTGCCACTCAGAACATAGCTGCTTCCATCTGTGAACCAGTTTTCTCCGTTTTCCATAGGGCTGTCTCTCAAATCCGGGCGACTTGCATAGGTTGTTTCAGTGGTCTCCAAGCAGTCATGATGCACTGGTTCTCCTGTGTTTCCACTGAGAAAGGCAGCTGGATTGACATTGTTAGTAACTGTAATCTGCACATCATCCTGCTCTGCCAGTGTAGCCTGATATCTCAGGAATCTTTGTGGAGAAAGCCAGTGTCCTCCTTTTGCTTCCAATACTGTGGATACCGTGTGGGACACCAAGACAGTCATTTTCTGGCCCAAGGTAAATTTTCGGGCTTCCTGTATATTTAATATTACAGCTGCAACTGCTTGCAGGCATCCAGGCCAACCCTTCGCAGTTGCATCCAGTTGTTTGGAGAGATAGGCAACTGCTCGTCGATACGGACCCAGATCTTGTGCTGATATCCCCAGAGCAATCCCCTGCTTTTCGTGAGAGAAAAGGAAAAACGGCTTACTCACATCTGGGAGCCCTAGGGCAAGGGCCGACATCAGAGCCTTTTTCAGTAGTTCAAAGGCTTGCGTGGTCTCCTTGTTCCATTCAAGGTGATTTTGTCCAGCAGCTGTTAGTGCATACGGTGGTTTAACAAGCAGCCCATAATTATAAATCCACAGCCGGCACCAGCCGGTCATTCCCAAGAAAGTCCGTAGCCCTTTCACTGTCTGAGGTCTCGGAGTTTGGCATATTGCCTCTTTACGGGCCTGTCCCAGAGTTCTTTGTCCAGCACTAATCTCATAGCCCACGTAAATCACCTCGCGCTGCATTATCTGGGCCTTCTTTTTAGATACCCGGTACCCTTGGAGCCCAAGAAATTTAGTAGACTCACCGTCCAAGTGATACAACCACACTGTAGCAATTTCCCTTCTTCAGACGGGATTTCCCAGGACTCCAAGTCTTTTGCAAGTTGATTACCGAAGATGGTAGGACTGTTCTTAAATCCTTGTGGCAGCACCGTCCAAGTGAGCTGAGTCTTTCGACCACTTTTTGGGTTCTCCCATTCAAATGCAAATAATTTCTGACCGGCTTCATGGAGAGGGAGGCAAAAGAAGGCATCTTTCAAATCTAAAACAGTAAACCAGGTTAATTTGGGAGCCAATACGGTCAACAAAGTATATGGGTTTGCTACTACTGGGTAGAGGTCCTCTGTTATTTTGTTTGTGGCTCGCAAATCCTGGACCACCCGATACGACCCGTCGGATTTACAGACAGGTAGTATAGGGGTGTTAAAATCCGACTTGCACTCTTTCAATAATCCTAATTGTAAAAATCTTTCTATCTCTGGCCGGATTCCTTCTTTATCTTCCTGTCTTAGGGGATATTGCTTAACTCTTACCAGTTGCCGGCCTTCTTTGAGTCTGACTTCAACGGGTGGAGCATTCTTTGCTCTTCCAGGGACATCAGTGGCCCATACCCCAGGGTACACCTGGTTTAGGATCTCCTCGGGAATTTTTCCTTCTGTGGGAGGACTGGTTAGAAATAGACTCAGTACCTGAATATATTGTGGATCCTTTACCTCCAGAGTAATTTCTCCTTTTTCAAATGTAATTTTTGCACCCAGTTGTTCCAACAAATCCCTTCCCAGAAGTGCCTTTGGGGAGTTGGGCATATACAAGAATTTGTGGATGCCCCATTGTTTTCCTAATTTATACTTCAAAGGTTTACAGAAGTATGCCTTTTCACTGTGGCCAGTTGCCCCTTTTACCACGATATAGTCACTCCCCAGGGGCATCAAGGCTTGATTCAAAAGTGAGTATGTTGTCCCCATGTCAACCAAAAATTCTACCTCTCGTTCCTTCCCTAGCTTCATTATAACCAGTGGATCCGCTAGGGTGGATTCCACAGGTCCCCGTCAATCTTCCTTTACATGGGCTATTTTTTCTATCTGGCGGCCTCGTCCCTTTTCCTTATTTTTTGGACATTCCCTTTTCCGATGACCAAATCTTTTACACAGCGCACGTTGGTCTTTACCCAACCGGGACAATTCCTGTCTAGGCCTTCTTCCTTCCTCTTCCCTAACAACTGTCACTATTCTCTGGCCTTGCCTGCATCCCTCTTCTCTATTGCTAAACACTCTCCATGCTTCATCCAGCAGGACTTTCAAGTTCCTCCTTTTTGTAGGATGCAGCTTCTGGAGTTTGCACCTAATGTCTCCCGTAGACTGACCCAAAAATTGGGAGACTAGTTGTTGTATCCCTGCCTCTGACCCAGGGTCCAGCGGTGTGTTGCGGCGCATTACATCCCTCAGTCGATCCAGGAATTGGGATGGGGACTTGGAAGGACCCTGTTTAACTGCATATAAAGCTGACCGCTTTATAGTTCTGGGAATGGCCCTTTCCATTCCTTTAAAAATCCACTCTTGGTATGCCTGCAGTCTCTCCGTATGAGCAGACCTGTTAGCATCCCACTTTGGGTCTTGGAGGGGGAAATAATCCTTAACATCACCTTCCGCAGTCTTATAGTGATCTTCAGCCAGGTCACCTGCAGTTTTTAGAATTAACTGTTTCTTTGTATCGGTTACATATTCTAATGGTAATTGCATATCATTCCAATCTGGATTATGTTGTTTCATTATGAATTTAAAGTGTTTAGCGACACCCACTGGGTCGACCCGATGTTCCCGGGCTACCTTTTTCCAGGCGTCTAAATCGGTGGTGGAAAAAGGTATTTTGATTAGCATAGTTCCACCATCAAGTCCTACTGCCTCTTGGAGAGGTGCTTGTAAGACCATTGTAGCGAATTTCTTCCTAGTCTGGGAAGATACAGGGCTGTCTGAAGGAGTGGGAATTTCATCCGAGTTCGCATCCGGTTCCTGTGGTTGAGGAGGAGGCTTAAACAAGTCAGTCAGATCTTGTTCTGGTGCCTGGTGAATTTTGTCAGCTTTAGTACATCTTTGCCGAATGCTACATGCCGAACAACACCGCCTCAGTTTTCCCCCGAGTTCTTTATTATTTTCTTGCTCGAGTGCGAGTACCGTGGGGTCCTGTGGTGGTATCATTCCACAGTCCCTTTGCCACTCCGGATGGTTTCCGTATCTGCGTATGAAACCTCATCCCGTTTTCCTTCTCTCCTTCAAAACAGCATTAATTGCAAGAGAGTATTATAATCTATTGACCCGTTTAATGGCCACTTGGCCCCATCTTCCAATTTATGTAGAGGCCACTATTAATTGCAATATTTGATAAGGGTCCTTTTACTTTCTGTGCCTCCGGTCCCAGCAATGTCTTTCCAGTGAGTGAGCACACAGCCTAAAGGACTCTTTTTTCAAAACTCCTCCCTGATTGTTACCCATTTCGCGACTTATTGCCCCTTTAACTTGCCTTTTGCTATTCTTTTAATAAGTTTCCACGCGAATCGCTTCTTACAATTCACTATAGTTTCTTCCCAATCTTTCTCCCCCACGTCCCAAATTTCCGGAATCAAATTTTCCCTTCCACGCACCAGCTTCACTACCTTTCCCAGCTATAAAACCGTGGGGTCCGGGGAAGGCACTTAGGACACTGCGCTCCTCGCCTCCTAGATACACAGGACCTCTTTTTATCACAAGATTTACACTTCAGCAGGACCCAAGCTTGGTGCCAATTCTGATATAATCTAGGAGCTAGCCCACATGCGAAGCAGGGAATTATTCCTGCTTGCCCCCCAACCCCAGGACTTGTAAGGATTTCTGGAGGTTGTTCCCAATCTAAGGCTACCTGCCACCCGGCGGGAGTCACGTATGCCCCTTTCCAATAAAATCTCTCTTCTCCCCTTTGTATCCAGTTCCCCCCCTCATTCAAATACTCCCAAGGTTCGAGCCCAAACCACCTAAGGAGTGATTTCTTTTGCTCTGCCACTTTAATAATTAACCAGTTCCCACTCCCTGTCACTTAGGAGAGTGATTAGGCACTACCGCAGCCCAAGTTGCACATCAGAAGATTTACAGGCTTTATAATTATTCCAAGCACTTTGTCCGTCTCTGGCCGTGCTCCTCGCGGAGTTACGGAACCGCAGATCGGGACTCCCACTCGCTTCACCGCAGTGCTGTGTCTCAGCCACACATACACACGCACAAAGGCAAAACTTTTCACATAAAATCCCCGGGTATTCAAATTATAATATTATCACTTCAGTTAACATTCGTATAAAAACCACCCAAACACAATTACAGTTAGCATTCATACAAAAACCACTCAAACGCAATTGCATGCAGGTCCGCTTACCTTCTCCTGCTGCTTCTGTGCAAAACCCGCCCGAACGCAGCTGTGCAGAAGTCAGCATTATAAAACCCGCCCGAACGCAGCTGTGCGGAGGTCCGCTTCCCCTTCTGTACCAAACATGTAACCAGTGGTGTGCCCCAGGGGTCAGCACTGGGCCCGGCCTTGTTTAACTTCTTCATCAGTGACCCGGATGAAGAGTTAGAGTGTACCCTCAGCAAGTTTGCTGATGACACCAAACTGGGAGGAGTGGTGGATACACCAGCAGGCTGTGCTGCCATTCAGCGAGACCTGGACAGGCTGGAGAGGTGGCCAGAGAGGAACCTGATGAGGTTCAACAAAGGCAAATGCAGGGTCCTGCACCTGGGGAGGAACAACCCCAGGCACCAGTACAGGCTGGGGCGGCCCTGCTGGAGAGCAGCTCTGCGGAGAGGGACCTGGGTGTCCTGGTGGACGACAGGCTGACCATGACCCAGCAGCGTGCCCTGGCTGCCAAGAAGGCCAGTGGCATCCTGGGGTGCATCAAGAAGAGTGTGGGCCAGCAGGTCGAGGGAGGTTCTCCTTCCCCTCTACACTGCCCTAGTGAGGCCCCATCTGGAGTACTGTGTCCAGTTCTGGGCTCCCCAGTTCAAGAAAGATGAGGAGCTCCTGGAGAGAGTCCAGAGGAGGGCTAAAAGGATGATGAGGGGACTGGAACATCTCTCCTACGAGGAGAGGCTGAGGGAGCTGGGCTTGTTCAGCCTGAAGAAGAGAAGGCTGCGAGGGGACCTAATAAATGCTTATAAATATCTGCAGGGTGGGTGTCAGGAGGATGGGGCCAAGCTCTTTTCAGTGGTGCCCAGCGACAGGACAAGGGGCAATGGGCACAAAGTGAGGCACAGGAAGCTCCGTCTGAACATGAGGAAGAACTTCTTCCCTCTGAGGGTGACGGAGCCCTGGCCCAGGCTGCCCAGGGAGGCTGTGGAGTCTCTGCTTCAGTTAATTTAGACAATAGATAGGCACTATCAACTCTCTTTAAATGGACTGCAACTATTAGGTAATGCCACTTCTGTTAAAATCCCTTTAACCCCTTCCTTCACCGCCGCCTCATCCCGCGCTGCCGCTACTTCATCGCGGGCAAACCGGTGTCTGGACCCCGTTAGCCCCTGACTAAACTGGGGAAAAAAAACCCAAACCACAGATGTCAGCCCCCCCGCCCCCGAACCTCGCGGGTGAGGCGGGAACGCCGCGGGCGCTGCCGTCCCTCGCACGCCCTGAGGAGAAGCCCCGCAGCGGGGGTGGCCGGCAGCCGCCGGGCCTCGATGGCGCCGGGCTGGCCGAGCGGGACAGGCCCCGCTGTCACCGGCGTCGTGGGGACATGGGGACCTGCTGCTCCCGGGGGAAGCGTGCGATGGCCCCCGGTGACTTCGCAGCCGCCTCTGTCACAGTCGGGTGGCCGGTGTGGCCATGGCCCGTGAGCCCGTGCCTCACGCGGCGCCTCAGTTTCCCCATTTGCAAAGGGCCGGGCAATGGCAGGAGGGGAGCTGGGCGTCCCTCGGGGCGTCTCGGGCACTGGGGACATGGGGAAAGGGACAGCTGTCACCCCCCAGCTCAGCCCCGGCCACGCAGGGCTCTGGCCGGCCCCTCAGCGCTGGTGCCTGGCTCGGCGGGCGGATGGCTCCCGCTGAGGGGTCGGGGAGAGGCTCGGAGAGCCCGTCGGGAGGGCCGGGAGCCCTCGAACAAGGGCAGGAAAATGCCCAAAGCAGGCTCCTGGCTGCAAAAAGAGCGCGTTCGGGGGGACGGGGTGACGGCAGAGGGTGGCACCGGCTCGTCCCTGGCGCCCGGCCTGGCCCCGGCTGCTCTGCCCTGACCCGGCCTGTGGCTGCTGCTTCCCTCTGCATCCCCCGCTGCCGAGGGACAGGGGGGTGCTTCGGGGGGCACAGCGAGCCCAGGACCGTGGCAGCGAGCCCAGGATCTGCAGAGCGAGCCCAGGATCTGCACAGCGAGCCCAGGACCGTGGCAGCGAGCCCAGGATCTCTGGCAACTTTCGATTCTGACCAAGAATGACTCCATCACATCAAGTAGTTTGTTTTTATTTAAAACCACATAAAAAAATAAGACTTCTGAATTCCCCTGTACAACATTATTAACAAAAAAAAATCCCCGCCGGCTCCGCAGTTGGTGACACGTAAAGACTCGACAGTGCAGACAGCCCGGGCCGGCTCCTCCTCTCCAGCCCCGAACAAGACACCTGTGAGGAAAACCAAAACTCAGCTGCGAACGGATCTGCCCGTGGCAAGGAAACCCCAGTGCCCAGCACAGCTGGGAGCAGGCGGGCGCTCCACACCTCCGCCAAACACCCGCCAGAAACACCGCGGGCCCGGGGCTGGACACAGGACAGACACGGAGGGGAGACCCGAACGGAAAACCGGGGCATCGGCAGCTGTAGCAGCAAGGCGTGGGTTGGAAACCCACCGGAATTATAAATAAATAAATAAGTTATCCTACTGGCTAGAACTTTGTTAAAAAAAAAAAAAGACAAATTCCTGAAAATAAATTAAACGACAAAAAGTGGAAAAGAGAAACAATGTAAAATCTTATCACTATTAACAACTGGATATCAGACTTTGCTCCTATATAACTTTGTACACGTTTCTAGCTCTGCTGCTTTGCACTGTTTGTGCATTCGTGAGGGCACAAAGAAGCAAAGAACCCCAGAAAATCCCCGCGAGATGGAGGCACAGGAGGCGAGCCATCGCCCGCTTGGCTCCCCAGCATCTTCTGACCTGTTTTTTCTTGAAAAGGGAAAAGGAACGGTATAGCCAGGCGAGTCTTGGAAAAGCGGCAGTGCAGGAAAATTCAAGTATTTCCTCCAGCGCAGCCCAGATCGCAACTGAAGGCACTCGAGCACGGTGACAGCGGAGAAGAGACAGCCATTCGGCCGCGGTTCCTGCTCTCCACCCCAACCAGTGCCCCCCCCCCGGCCCCACTGAAGCTTTTCTCGCAATAAGGTGTCCGATCCTCTCGCGGTCCCAAAATTCAGCAGGTCAGGAAGACACCCGGGAGCCTCCAAACACAGAACCAAAACTCAAAAAAAAAAAAATTGACTGGCAAAATACCAGATGAGACAGGGTCATTCAGATGGAGTCCAGGACAGCTGGGTTGGATGGTGGCCACCAGGTCTCCAGCCCAGCTCCAGGACAAGATGTGCGCGTTTCCATCTGATGATCCCTGCTCAGTGCTACGCTCACGAGGAGAAAAATCTGGTGTTCTTTGCTTCTTATGGCCAGGAGCTGTGTGGGGTTGTTACTTGCCAGGCTCCTGGATCCAACTGTGCAGGTGGATCTCGGATGACTCCTAGGGCAGGTGAGTGCCTTGCAGCCAAGGATGGTGGAAGATGTCTTCCAGAGTTGGCCTGTCCGAGGGGCACACGGACAAACACCATCTGATGAGCTGCTGGCACGCTGGGGAGAGAAACCAGAAACCGCCGGTCAGGCAGAGAAGGCTCTTGTCCACCTTGTGCCACCGTCCACGCTGCCCAGGCCATACTGAGTGTGCTCAGAGCTGCACCCAAGCCTCCCAAGTGATTATCCATTTTGGAGAGCAAGATGGGAGGACATGTGCCACCTCATCCAACTAACCGTGGGAGATGAACCTCCTCCTGGGCCATCTCCTCCAGCCACGGAAGATGAACCTCCTCCACAGCCATAAAAGCGGGAGGCTCATGTGCCTGGTGCCATCTCCCAAAACCCGCGATCCCCCCCTCGCCGCGGAGCCGGGTACCCACCTGGAGAAACCCTCCGCCGGAAGGAGAACTGCCCCTGGGCGATGTCGGCGTCCTGCTCGAAGGGGACGTCCCCGCAGACCATGGCGTAGAGCAGCACGCCCAGGGACCAGATGGTGGCCGTGCGCCCGTGGTAGCGGTGGTAGCGCACCCACTCCGGCGGGCTGTACACCCGCGTTCCTGCGGGATACAGGCGGAGCTCGTCAGGCGGACGCTGCGGGCTCCCGGCCCGAGCATCCTCACCCCCGGGGACGCGGGGTGACGGGGACACGGGACACAGCCGGTGTCACCACGTGGCTCTTGTTTACAAACTTTGGGTTGTAAAAAGCAGCCGCCGGTGCCGGAAGAGGTCAGCGCGCGCCCGGGGAAGGCCGGACCCTCACGAGGGTGGGGGAAAAAAACCCCAGACCACCCCACGGGTGGGGAACAACCACGCCTTGCCCCTCCCCACCCCCCTGGCCTTGGCCGAAAAATGAAAGAGAAATAAGCCAAGGCAATCAAAGGGAGCGGAGCAGCCCAGTCCCTTCTGTGGCTGCAGAGCGAGCGGGGCTTTGCAGCCCCCCCCGGGGCGGTTGTTCTGCTGGGTGGGCTCCCCCCGCCCCAGCGCGGGGCAGGGTGGGGGGCCCAGGCTGCTGGCAGCGCTGGGAGCTGGCTCCCGTTTCACAGCATCCACCCCGGGCCAAAACGCAGCTCGGCAGCCGGCTGAATGTTTAAAAATTCTTCTTCCCCCCCCCAGCAAATGGTGCCCGGGCAGGCTGGGCCGTGCAGTGCCCGGTACCGGCAGCACCCTCCTGGCTGTGGGCTCACCGTCAAATTCGGTGTAGACGGTGTCCTTGAGGAAGGTGCCGCAACCGAAGTTGATGAGCTTGAGCTCGCCGGTGGCCAGGTTGACGATGATGTTCTCGTCCTTGATGTCGCGGTGCAGGACGCCGCAGTTGTTGCAGTGTCGCACGGCCTCCAGCACCTGACGGAAAAGCTCCCGAGCCAGATCCTCGGGCAGGAACTCTCGTTCTGTGATGAAGTCAAAGAGATCCTGCGACGGCTCCGGACGCTCCAGCACCAGCACGTAGCAGTCGGGCAGCTCGTACCAGTCGAGGAGCTGGATGACGCCGCGGAACCCGGAGCCCACCTGCTTCAGGAGCACAATCTCCATCGGCACACGGGTGCCACAGGGCTGCCGGGGGGAACCACAACGCTGTCAGCGGGGCTGATGCTGCGCCGGTGGTCCGGTACCCCCTGCCTGAGATGCTCCGGTGCCCCCCTCCCCTGCCCCAACGCTCCTGGCATCCCTCGGTCCCCGTGACCCCCCCTGCCCGGCCCCAACGCTCCTGGCATCGCCCTGCCCCAGGCATCCTCCTGTGCCCCCCCCCTGCCCCGGGGATGCTCCGGGGCCCCCCTCCCCTGCCCCAACGGTCCTGGCATCCCCCTGCCCCGGGGATGCTCCGGTGCCCCCCTCCCCTGCCCCAACGGTCCTGGCATCCCCCTGCCCCGGGGATGCTCCGGTGCCCCCCTCCCCTGCCCCAACGGTGCTGGCATCCCCCTGCCCCGGGGATGCTCCGCGTCCCCCGCTTCCCCCCCTCCCGGGCCCCGGCCTATCCCCCCCGCTGCCGCCCCGCTGCCCCCCCCACTCACCAGTTCGCCCCACCGGCCGATGCTCTCCCGGGGCACGTGTTTGATGGCCACCTGCAAGCCAAGGGCAGCGCCGGGCTGAGCACGCCGCCCGCCCCGCCGCCTCTCCCCCTCCTTCCTCCTCCTCCTCCTCCTCCTCCTCCTCCTCGCCGCCGTCCCCGCCACTTACCGGGCTGCCGTCGGAGAGCCGGACAGCCGCGTACACGGTGCCGAAGCTGCCGGAGCCCAGCAGCGAGCCCACCCGGTACAGGTGCTCCAGCGGCTCCTTCTCCTGCCCTGCGGGCGAGGCGGCCGTCAGCGCTCCGCCGGGGCCCCAACCGCCCCGCAGCCGTCCCCGGAGGGCGGCACCCGCCCGCTTCTCTCTTACCGGGCTGCCGCTTCCCGCCGCCGAGCTCCCCGCCGCTCCCGGGACGCGGACGAGCCGACGGGGTGGTGTTCGCCGGCAGCGTCTATTACTACTACTATATTATTATTATTACTGTTACAGAATCACAGAATCACAGAATGTTCGGGGTTGGAAGGGATCACTGTGGGTCATCTAGTCCAACCCCCCTGCCAAAGCAGGGTCACCCAGAGCAGTCCATGGAACCA
The DNA here is from genome assembly GCF_030867145.1 of Opisthocomus hoazin. Classification (NCBI taxonomy): domain Eukaryota; kingdom Metazoa; phylum Chordata; class Aves; order Opisthocomiformes; family Opisthocomidae; genus Opisthocomus; species Opisthocomus hoazin. Next base: position 3,178,789 of record NC_134447.1, on the reverse strand, counting down.
CTATAACAGAGACATGAACTGATTGAAATGAAACAAGCTGCAGAAGTTTGGAAGAGGCCCTTTTGGGGACAGCCTTCTACCATGGAAGCTCATGAATAAGCATGGAGAAAAGTGATACCTGTAGATGTAAAATTTCCACTTACCAGAGTGATTGTAATTAAACTAAACTAGATCCTTGCTGTTTTGAGAAGACAGGAAAGCTCTTAGAGAGGCTCCTCAGTAATTCTACCCCAGACAGCTCAGCCTTGGGAGGGCAGATGCACCAAGCTACAGAGAGAAAGAGGCACCAGGAGGGCAACAAGACCGGAGCAAAACAACCTGGAAGGACACGGGATACGGGATCTTAGAACGGAGTCTGCGCAGAAACAAAGGTCGGCCAGCGGACACTGTGATGAGGAGTATAAGCCTTCGTCTTCAGACCCCCAAAGACCACCCAGGACTCTAACAGACACGCCTGAAAGATATTAACATATGCTAATTCGTTCTTGGAAAAGCCATGAATATGCTAAGCATTTCTCGGAAATATAATGAAGATGTGTATTGTGATTGTGTTTGACCTGAAACGACGGGGTGTTTGGGGTGCCCATTTGGAGGAGAGATCCCCCGTGTGCCCGGCGCCGCAATAAAGAATCCCTGCTTCATAGCCCTCTGACTATGGAGTCTGCAGCTCCGGCTTTTCACGGCGTCACTGCTGGCCCCCCAGATGGGACCAGCTCTGCTCGGCCGCAGGACCCGCTGGGAACAGGACACCCTGGGGTACCCCGGGATTCCCGAGGGACTCCTCGCCTTGCTCAGACCACTGTGGGAGCAGACAAGGACCCGCTCAAGGAGTATTCTCTTTTTTTTCCTTTCTTTCTCTGTTTTGCAGTGTGGGACCGGTCATTTGGGGAGTTCTCCTCAGTCGCAGGAGACGCCCTACGCTGAGCGCTGTGCCCAGGCTCCTGGTGCCGCAGGGTGTGCGGCTCGGTGCGGTGGTGCGGGCACGGGCTGTGCCCTGCACTGCTGTAAGAACGCACTGCTGGTGTCGGTGCGCTTAGGGAACCCGCGGGAGTTGTACTGCTGGCGATGCGGATTTGTTGGCACTGAACTCGGATATGGGATAGCTCGGACACGGCTCGTGAACATCCCGTCCGGCATCGTAAAACGGGCAGCTGAGTGTGAATGAGCGTGAATGCGAGTTAGCTGGTGAGCGAATGCGTGACCAAAAGGCGGTACGGCTGGAAAGTGGGGGTGGGAAAAACAAACAAAGAAAACAACACCAAACTCAAAAATCTGTGCATTTCGCCGTGAACCTCGTTTTCTTATAAATTGTTTTTTTTCTGCAACTAGAATATTAATTGTGACATTTGTGGAACGTGGTCAGAGCGGCACAGAAGGGGATGACAGTTTAAAGTTGTTAAAATAATCTGTGCAAAGACAACAGAAGTACAGAATAAGTAAAGTGGGGGGACAGTAAAGCAGCGGTATTTTAAAGAAAACCCCTTAGGATGTATCCTGGCACATTGGAAAGATTGTAGGACTGTGTGTGAAACCTCTGTGTGAATGACAAAGAACTCAAAGAAGTACAAATAAGGACGAAGCCAGTGTGGAGTTCTGCTCTCCCGTGAGAAAAGCAGCCAGAGACCAATGAAGCAGGGAAAAAAAAAAAAAAAAAGGAAAAAAAAAGAAAAATCACAGAAAAAAAATAAAAGAGAAAAAAAAACAGAACAAGAAAACCCACGTACGTTTGGTATGTTCTGCATTGATTATTTACGGGTTTTGACTTAGGACTGTTGTATTTAGACTCTGATTTATTGGGGCTGCGGTTTATGATTTCTTCAGTATCAGTGCAGGGTCTTCCCATGGGGGGAATTTTGAGAAAGTCTCTCCTAGGATGGTTATTGAAACACTGGGAAAAACGGGGAGAATACAGCTTCATAATGTGTGGGATTTAGTTTGTTTAAAGAGAAATTGGCATGATTTAGGAATCGAATTGGGAACTTGAGAATTGGTTTTAAAATACTTACCAGTTGGTATATATTGTGGGGTTACAAGATCTCTAGTGATTTGCATTGATCGATCACTTTGGGACTCTGGTTTTGGGGTATGTATGAAATACACTGTATATATTGTTTTAAAGGAGCTCTATGTGTATATACATATAAACATATTAGCTGAAGTAATTTACCTGTATATGTTGTTGTACTTGGGGATACACAAGTTGTAAACAGAAGGATTTTACAAGATCCCTTTTGGGGGGGGGGGAGGTGTGCATGTGTTGTGTTAACCGATCGGTGAAGAAATTAAGAAGTTCTTTTTTTGTAACGTGAGCTTCGGGAGGAGGTGATCTCCTCACAAAGAAACAATTAATTGACTTATAATATGCTGTTACAGCTTTATAGACAATTAAGAGGTACAGAAGACAAAAAGTTTAATGTGGTATTGGAAAAAAAAATAAAGTAAAATCCCTCTGGATTTTATGAAGGGTTGTGTAAAGTGATTAAGACAAAATGGTATCAGGGTACCAGGTTCTTTAGCTGCTGCTCTGAATAGAAAAAAAAAAAAAAAAGAGCAGAGGAGAACTTTAAAGTCGAGAGACAGAAATATGGAATGAAAAAGGAGGAGGGCTGAAACAGGGCAGTCTTCCCCAGCAAAAAGGGGCAAAACCTCTACGACAAAAGCAACATCCCTTGAAACTACAGGACCCAAAAGGAATAAAAGGACCAATTAATAACTTTTTACAGCATGGACTACTAGTGGAATGTGAGTCAGAATACAATACACCTATATTACAGGTGAAAAAAAAGCAGATGGAACTTATCAGGCAGTACAGGATGTAAGAGAAGTGAATAAAATTGTTACAGACATACACCCTGTGGTGGCTAATCCCTAGATTTTACTTACTAAATTACGAGATAATCAAGTATGGTTTACAGTATTGGATTTAAAGGATGCATTCTTCTGTCTGCCTTTAGCCAAAGAGAGTCAGAATTTATATGCATTTGAGTGGGAAAATCCTACCACAGGTAGAAAAACCCGGCTTGCCTGGACAGTGTTACCCCAAGGTTTTAAGAACAGCCCAACGACCTTTGGAAACCAACTAGCACGAGAACCTGAAGCATGGAACTCCCCCATCCAGAGGTGGAACTCTTTTACAGTATGTAGACGATTTATTAATAGCAACTGAAACAAAACCTGACTGTATACAGTGGACTATCAGTTTGTGAAACATTTTGGGACTAAATGGGTATCGAGTCTCTCAACAGAAAGCTCAGATGGTGCGCCAGCGGGTAACCTACCTTGGATACGAGCTGTCTGGAGGACAGAGAGAACCAGGAACAGAACAGAAAGCAGCCACCTGCAGGACTCCCCTCCCTCAGACGGTAAAGGAGCTCAGGACCTTTCTGGGAATGACAGGTTGGTGCCGGTTATGGATTTACAATTATGGAATAATAGCGAGACCTTTATATGAACTGTTGAAAAACAACCCCACCCAATTGATCTGGTCCAAAGAAGCTCAAAACGCATTTAGTTGCTTGCTGTGTAGGAAAATGGTACCTTAATTTAATCTTCTGTGTATAGGCAGGTCCTTGCTAATGTTGCTGTGTAGGCACTGAGTATGTGGAGGCCAGGTTTTCTGCCTGTTTGTGACCGATCTTTCTTGTTTCTTTTCATAAGGAAAAGCTCCTGAGGAAAGAAAGAAATGCAAAGAACTGATGAAGAACACGGTGCCAATCAAGGTTTCAGCGCAGGTTAGTTCTGGTTTTAAATTTTCTTGACTGTGTGCTATCCAAAAGCCTTGTCTTAAACGACTGAAACGAGCTGAACTGCTGGGTGTTTTTCATTCCTGCATGGTCATCCTGGATGGTCTCTTGGGTATGAGGCATTTGTCAAGCTACAGTATCTGTAGTAAAATACTTGCCTCTGTCAAAAGCATTTATGTCAACTGCAATTTCACAGCTTGGAAATGGTGTCTCCTGCAAGGCAGAGAAAGTTCATCAACCAGGATGGTCATAGCCTGGATAGTGCTTGCACCAAGCATCCCTACGGGGCAGTGCAGCGTGCTGGAGTTAGAGCCCAAGAGAACTTCTCCTTCGTGGGCCAAGAAGCCACCCATGGCAACAGAGGGATGGGGATAGGCTAGCAGGGGAGCGGCTCTGCATTTTCCAGTGCTTAATGGCTGGCCTTTCCCTTTGGAACCTGCAAAAGGTCTGTCCTTTCTGTGTGCCACTGGGCCTTAATGGCTTTCAAACCCAGGAAGCAGAGGAAAAGTAACCACTGTTTGTCATCCATTTTTCTTAGTACATTAAGAAACATTGCACTTGGCTTTGAAAGAGGGGAAAAAAAGAACTACCCTGGCTCTGTTCACAGCAAGGGGACTGAACAGTCTTATCGGTGGGGCTCTCGTGGTCATGGTCCCTTTCTCACCTCCACCTCCCCAAGGAAATATTCTGCTTACGATGGCCCAATAGAGCAAGTGACACCAGAAGACAAGCACGGCCAAAGGGAGGGATGGTCAGCACAAGCCGACATAAGATTGCCCTGCCACTCTCTGGAGCTACCTCACCTTCCTCACCATCTTCCCACCCCCTTCCTGTATTGGGTGAGCGAGAGCAACACCCACTGAAGACCAGTCCTACAGAAAGGGCTCCTTTTCAGCCAAGAAAAGAAATACAGGGGCAGATGGTTTGAACTGCCCGTTACAAGCAGCCCGCTATTAGCTTGGCTCAACCCTGCCACAAAATGACAGGGTGAGAGATGCAAGGAGGCATCTAAAAGCAGACCAGGTGGGTAGCTGGACGTTCCAGGATCCGCTAACAGAAAGGAAAATGCATACCGCCACTTTCTGGTCTGAGATCCTTCCTGCCAAGGCAGGAAGCTTGGTAAAAGCTGGGTTGTGAACCCAAAAGGAAAGCCTAGGATTTTATACAATCAGACCTCAGCTGAGAAAGGACTGCTGCTTTATTCGCCTGGCCATGCTTTCAGTTTGTCTAGGTCATTCTCTCCTCTTCCCCCATCCTGCCTTGTAGAGAGTATTTGCGTGTGTGGCTCACACATTTCCCTGTCAGGCCTTGTAGAGAGTCTTTGTGCGTGTGGCTCGCACAAGCAGCTCGTTCCTTGCCAGCTGGCGCTGCCATCAGCACTGCCACGGCTTGCACGACAAGCCACAACAGCCTGTGAGGGACAAGCAGAGGACTCGGACTCCCACAGCCTGCACAGGATCGGATTACAGAGCTGGAGAGCGCTGGGAATAAAGCAAACATAAAGCTGACTGACCGGTTAGGATCGCAAACCAAACCCCAAGCCTGTCAAAGGCCACACGGTCCTCTCCATTCCCTGGAGAATATCCGGCAGGAGCTGTATGTCTTTTGTGATCTTGAACTTCTTCCCAAACGGAATATCCGAAATCACAGCATCAAAGCTTTCTGAAGGCACTGGCAACGCTGCAGAATAAAGGCAGGTCTTCACAGCCGACTGTGGGGAAAAACCAACAGCAACTACGCTTCCACTCACCTTACAAAACTGCCTGCCAGCTCTTTCACAGGTTATGCACCCAGATTCGTGGCTCCTTCTGCACCTATCCTCACCAAAAGCACGAGGAAGCCACCAACTCGATGCAGACTGGGAAGAAACAAATGCATGAGAGCACGGTTTAGCTTGCAGATTCCCTGTTACTGGTGATCTGTTTGCCCCAACAGCGCAATTCTCCGAACAGGGACTGCATGGGTCCAAGCTAACTGCCTCTTCTCAACACGCAGCACATCTTTACAAGCAAAAGGCAAAAGAGGAGCTAAGCTTGCAAGCAACTTACTCCAGATGTTCACGTGCACCCGTACGAATGGCAAGGAAACACAAGTTAAATTCCTCTCTGCCCCCATTTTTCCCCCCCAAGAATCTGGTTACAGCCAGAATCCCTTGCATTCTCTCCGAGCTTGCGTCTCTGAAGCATCTCCCCAGAGTCTGTGCACCCTGGGAACAGTCAGTTCTCTTGACCGTGAGGCAGCACTGCATCCCTGCGGTGATGAAGGCCGGCCACACACCATGCTGTGCTGGCCAGAGCGTAGCCAGCACGTGAAAGGACGAGACTATGGGTTCTCCATCCCTCAGCATGCTCCAAACTCGACAGGACAAGGCCCTGAGCAACCTGACCCAGCTTTGGGCTTAGTCCTGCTTCGAGCAGCTGACAGGACTAAAGACCTTCGGCGGTCCCTTCCCACCTAAACTCTGCTGTGATTCTGTGCCAGCCTTTCTAGGTCTGGATGGAGATGCTTCTTGGACCATCCGTGGAGCACCATTTGCAGCATAACAATTCTGTAACAATTTTATCTACAAATGGAAGGGCAAGTTACCTACAGTACTTCTCAAAATATGCAGAAATAATAACAGCTTCTGACCAGTGACAAAGACACAGATTACTTGTTCAGTATTAGAAAAGCCTGACGTCAAAGTACCTTCCATTATCCTAGGAGCCTAGGCCAACTGCAGCTTTTCAGTACAGAAAGAAAGCACTATATATTTTCTTATCAATAAGAAATAATATTTCTTACCATTCTGGTAAGAATAAATATTGCAAGGTGGAAAAAAATGTATACTTCCATCACTCACACACAGGGAAAAACACCCAGCTTTTGTCTGTCAGAAATTTCATACAGGACTAATTTAGACTCAGGCTTTGAGGTCCCAAGTAAGGTCATAAAATTATTACCTTCTCCCCAGACTAGCTCAGGAACTGAGAGTAAGCACGCTCCCTCACATCCAGGAAAAAGGCATCATCATTTAAAATACTCCTACTGCAAAACATTAACAATTTAACACTGAGCTTCAGGAGTCCCTGCTATTCTGCTCTGGTAAACTTAAGTTACAAGCCACATTTGATCTGGATTTGTCCTTGCTGTGTTCCCCTAAGACACAAAAAACTCTCACGTGGTAGGTACTCGTAGTGGTATTCCCACATTCACCATCAAGACAGACAACTACTGCCCACGTCCGACAATTATTTTCATTGTCTTCTGCTGAGTGTATTCTTGCCAAAGTTCAGAGGGGGAGAGAACAAATAATTACCTGTTTGCTAGCGCTACAGCGTCCCTGCTCAGCTACTGGCTGAGAGCTAGCTCTACCACACATCGCCTCAAGAGAACCTACATCACCTGTATAATCCCCAAACCACAAAACACTTCCAGCCTATCTTGCTTGGGAAGCCTACAGGCGTACCTTTCACAGAAGCTTTCAGTAACTCCATCTTCTCCATCAGGCCTGCAGTCCTTCCATTCACATCTGTGCCCTCTAACTGTGAATCGCTTCTATCAGCACCCCAGTAACAGGCTTCCTGGTCAGAGAAAAAACAGAAAAGTCATCTAGTTGCCAAGCAGGTGTATTTATTTTATAAAGCCTTCTCAGAACTGCCCTGCTGCACAGCCCTTCCACCACAAAATCCTTGCTGGGAGATCCAGTACCATTACACAGAGCAATACACAGACCCAGCGGACAGAAGAATGGCTGAAGCCTCTGCTGTCTTCACTCCTTCCATGCTCTGCTCTGCTCAAGACACTTGTAACTTACAGAAATATTGAGGCTACGTCCTAACAGCAAGACCCCAGCCAGCTACAGACAGCCACGCTGCCTCTAACACCGACAACCGAGCGCGCTGTCCCGCTGGCACCTCCGCTCCCAGGACGAGCCCAGGCAGTTTTCAAAGGCCACGGCTGCCTCACGCAGACCCTGCGGTATAAATCCAGGGCTGCCAGCACCTGCCTGCACAGCTACGCAGGACCTTGGTTTATGTTCCCACGGAGGAACATTTGCACTAGGACACTTCTGCTCACGGGCCACTCTTTGGCAGCTTCCAGCAGTACGGTCCCCAGCCCACACACGGGATCCAGCACAAAGGCACCCACCTGCACAAACAAAGGGGTTACGGCGTCCCACGCAAGACAGACTCCTCTCCCGGGACAGAGCCTCCTCAGGGACGCACAGGTCACCTACAAACTCCCACTGAATCCAGCCTAGGTAACAACCACCACTGGTTTACCGGGCCAAACCTGCCCATAAGAGAGCAGAGCAGAAAGCATCGACAGTTTCGCTAAAGCCAGTGCATCAGTGCCTCTAGCCTGGAGGTGACGTTTAGAGAAATGAATTACGAGCGGACTGCAGACAGGTATTGGCACCAAATTCATCTGTGGAAAACATCACACTTGCTTCTGTTCTCTTTTGGGAGAACAACCCCAAACACGGTTTGAAGCCCGCACAGTGAAAAACTCTTGCCATTTCGACATACACACCCATACAAGGATATATGGATCCTGAGGAGGACCCGGGAATACAGCAGATATCTGGCTGAACAGCAGGTGACAGCGCGCTCTGACCACAGGTAAGGCAAACCCTGCCCACAGCCATCAGAGCGCGGGGCATTAAAATCACCACACTTCTCCCAAGCTTCCAGCACCAGCCCTGACAAGCAGCAACCCCCTTCTTCATTCAGGACTCCACATCTTTGCCACGAGCACCCACTGACGCTGATTTCAGCCAGAGATGCCATGGCCCACACAGCTGTGGACCGCAGCCCTGCCGGTTTGATATACTCTCCGTTTGCCAGCGGAAGCCTGCAGACAGCAAAAAATCAAGGGAAGATAACGGTACAACCACCCAGAAAAGCCCCTGTAATAAGAACGACCAAATGAACTGGACAGATCTGCAGACAGACAGATAGAAACCACAGTCTGCTTCTATCCATAACTCCCTGCAAAGTCTGGCCTACATGCTCAGCTCAGCTCCAGACAGACCACAAGACCAGTGTGACAGTCCAGTGAATGTTAAACCAGAAGACAAACACTCACAGCAAGAGCATTTAGAAATTATGCCTGTTCTGACACTGCCTAGACAAACCCAGTGAGGAGAATGCCCACCTGAAAAGAGGAATCCCCACCACAGAGTGAATGTCATTAAGATGTACAAAGATCGGAAAGAGGAAAAAAATTACATTAGAAACCCTCAACGTGAAACAGCAACAGCTTTAACTCATTTAAACCAGACACAGAAGATGTTTCTACAAACTTCTGATCCTACTTTTTAAGAACAAAAAAGCACACTTTCGACAATTGTGATTAGCTGGAAGAAATCACACTAGGTAACCTGAAGGCCACTTTAAAGAGGATTTAATATCCAAGCAAGCAGGGAGGGGGATTTTGTCAGCCAGGAATCCATCAGCAAGCACTTGAATCTAAGGGAGCCGAGTTTTGTAACACTGAATGGGTATTTTTAATTATAAAACCACTCACTCTAAGCAGAAGATTCTTCACACTATGCTAGCTACTAGCACTGAGCTGTTCACACATACACCCCCTTTTCAAAAAAACACACAAAACCCCAAAACAAACCCCCATCAAAAAATGAGTGCCACCAAGCCATATTTCAGATGGAAGGCAGGTGTGGGTCATCCTTCCAGAATTACAGGCACCTCAAAGAAATTGTCCTCCTGTGCCGTTCAGAGCATCCCAAAAGCAGACTGAGCTCCCCAACGCGTCTTGCATGACCGCAGTCCCTCCCCGGGAAGCCCACAGAGAAACACGATGCTTTTGAAACGTCCCAGTCCTCAGCACCTGAACGTTTTCAGAGCAAAAATGTGGACAAGACCAAGAGCCCCACTTGAGGCTCAGCAAAGCCGTATTTGATGCAGAGCCTGGGAAAACCGGAGCCAGTGGATGAACTCGGAGCTTTCACAGGCGGCCTCAGCATCAGTGCTGAGAGCAGCTTCCACACGCCAAGCACAGGCATGGAGAAACAGCTTGTCACGAGCAGCCGGTCCTCTCCGAGGTCTCCAGACAGCTTGGCACCAGGGAGGGTTCCTTAAGCAAGCTGCTTGTCGGGGAGAGGGTCTAGGAGGAGGCTCTCCCACCATGGGCATTCTCAAGTCCAGTTCCTCGAGAACATGGCCTTGCTGCCCGCTCTCTTCCCCTACAGAGGCTGAACCAGCTGCCCAGTGGCTCGGGCCATCTCCGTTTCCAGCGGAGCCCAGCAGTCCGTAAGCATCCCAAGACGGCGCCTGTGTGGATCCTGCCCCTCTCGTACAGGCCCACGCTGGCCGGGCTGGTGTTTGAGGGCTCTGCACGGCACGCACACAGCGCCTACCAAAAAGCTCTGCTCAGCGCTACCAGATCATTTCTAGCTCAACTCAGCGGCACAAAGACAAACAGGGAGAGGCCACGGCCCCACGTGCAAAGGGAGCAGAACACACAGCAAAAGATGTCAGGGGCAACCCTGGAAGCAGCCACAGGCCGTCCACCACGACCTCCAGATCGGGGTCCCGCAGCTCAGCCCGCCACCCACACTGCTTCGAGAGCGCTGCGCCAGCGGCTCTTCCCATCTCCTGCGAGGGGAGAGAACAGGCACAGGCAGCAGAAATAACGGGGTCAAGAAAACTACAGATCACAGCCTTGCCTGCACCATCCTCACAGACACCTGGGGAGAGAAAGGGTCTCTTTTATCCCTACAAGAACATTGGTACAAAGACCAGAAGAGGCACCCCAGGGCACAGCGGGCGAGCCAGGGGCAGAGCAGAGGCACGGCAGGACAAAACGACGGTCACTCAGCTCCAGTGCAGGAGGCTGAAGTTCAAGTCCTGCCCAAACTACAACAAAAGCTGTCATCATTTTAGAATTGTGTATGGCGCACAAAATATTTCTGGCGGCTGTAACCCAGATAACCTAAGAGCAAACTTGTGAAGGCACAACTGCAACTCACAATTTTAATGCTGTTACGGTGTAACCAAGGTGATGGAATTAGTTAATCATAAAACACGAACAATGCTGCTATGTCCTTGTACAGCCCTGCCCATCTGGACATTAGGTCTGGGAACAGAGGGTTTAGTCCCTAGGTAGTCATTAATGTTAAACAATAATGGTGAAGGGGATTTTTAATAGAAATAGCGTTACCAAATGGTTGCAGGTGTATTTGTGGTACCTATCTATTGTGTGAATTAATTGAAGCAAAAAGTCATACATCTCCCCCCAAAGAAGTTAGTTTCAATTAAAACCAGCAGGTGCCTAGAACTGGTCAAGACGACCCGTGCCGCAGGGACAAGAGCCAGAAGAGGACTGAGTTTGCACAGAAACTGTGACGAAGAGGATAAGCCTTCATCTTGGGACCCCCGACGACCACCACTAGGAGGCACTGCGCAAGCGCGGGTGGGAGGAGTGTATGAAAATGGACTGATTTGACTACGAAAGAAAGGGCTTATGTAATCAGATGAATATGTATATTTTGATCTGTATAAACTGCACGGAAAGGGTATGGGGTATGCACGCTTGGTGGAATTATCCCCCGTGCATCCAGCGCTGCAATAAAGAATGCTGCCTTTTAACACTACATTGGTGTTACGACGTTTTCTTCCCGGATTTTCGGTGACAGTTTCTGGCACCCCAGATGGGACCCTGCTTGTGAAAACCGACGGATCCGCGGGATCACGGGACCTGCAGCCGGCATCGAGGGATTCTCGAGGAGAACCTCTGATGCCCGGACCGAAGGATTCCAAGTAAGTCCCCTGGAATTTAATTAAGGCATTCTTTAAGTATAATATACGCCTGCTCGTAAATCGCGGTGAAAACCTCGTAGAGTTGGGCTGAAAGGTACCTTTGTGGAAAGACTCTGCTCGGTGAAAGCCGGTGGAGCGGGGCCCAAGGGGGAGGTCTTCAACAGGGGGTTGAAGTCTCCAGGATCTCAGCAGGGGTCTGGGATCCCAAAAGGGAGCTCCAACAAGGGTTGGGGTCCCTCTGATTAGTGTTTGTGATATAGTGCACAGTCACTACCACTGATCATTTGAAGGATGGGCACCTTTCCGAGTAAAAGACCCATCCCAAGGGGCACGCCTTTGGGATGTATTTTAAAACACTGGAAAGAGCTGGGGGGAGACCCTTTAACTCGGAAACAGTTAATTGAATATTGTAATCCTTGGTGGCCGTTATATACTCTGGATGACGGGGAGAAGTGGCCGGAGGACGGGACACTGTGTTAGAATACCACTTTGCAGTTGATGTTGTTTTGTAAAAGGGAAGGTAAATGGGAAGAAATGACCTATGTAGATTTGTTTTTCTCGTTGAGAAATCATCCGGAATGGCAAAGGCAGTGTGGGATACATCCGCATAGTTCTATGGTAATGGCTTTGGGAAAGGGAAAATGTAAGAAAGGTTCAAAGAAATGCTGCGCCGCTTGTAGCGTCGGGAAAGAATGTTTGAAGTTTGAGTCTGAGGAGGATGATGTCGAGCTAATGGTGGCACCGCGTCGGAAATGGGGGGATAATCATGCAGAGGGATCCGAGATCGGTAGCCCTTCCACCTCCCCTCTGGGGGAGGGTGCGGGAGAATTTAGCCCGGTTTCGGGAAGAACGCGGGGAAGGACGGGGGGGGCAGCGGAGCCAGCTCCCCTCCAGGCCCCTCTCCGAGAAGCAGTAGGAAATACTGGTCCGGTGACAGTAAAGGTTCCGTTTTCGATAACTGATTTAAGGTCGTGGAAGGAAATAGCAGGCACTTATCGAGAAGACCCTGAGAGAGTAGCAAAGGTCTTTGAGACAATAATTAGGACCCAGGATCCTGACTGGAATGATTTGCAGGTGATTTTAGATACTTTGCTTGATGGCACAGAGAAAAGGATGGTGCTGAATACTGCTAAGAAACAGGTAGAGGGAGCTCACGCCCATGGAGATTTGCAGGGACCGGTAGATCAGAACTTTCCCTCTTCAGATCCTGACTGGGACCCGAATCAGCCGGGACCCAGAGGAATGTTGACCAGATATCAGAGGTGGATTTTGTTCGGTGTTAAACATGCAATGCCAAAGGCGATAAATTGCTCAAAAATTTATGAAATAAGGCAGGAGCTAAATGAGTCTCCTTCAGCTTTCATGGAGAGACTGAAGGAAACTGCCCGAAAGTATACTAATTTGGACCCAGAACAACCAGACGAAGCAATACAATTGGCCTCCATATTCATGGGTCAATCGGCTCCCGATATTAGGAAAAAGCTCCAAAAATTGGAAGGACCTGAATCTAGAGATTTGGGAAAAATGCTTGAAGTAGCATGGACTGTGTATAATAACAGAGAAAAAGAGAAGGAAGGAAAACAGGCTCGGAGAGATGGAAAGTTATTGGCGGCTCTAGCTGGGAATAATAGGAAAGGCAGAGGAAGAGGAAGAGGAAGAGGGATGAATATTGGAGAAAGGGAAAGGATAAATCTTCGATTAGCACCAGACCAATGTGCTATTTGTAAGGAACGTGGGCACTGGAAAAGAGAATGTCCTAAGGCCGGGGAGTTAGATCCGACTCTTCGCGCGATTAAATTGATGACTTTAGATGAGGAATCACGAAGAGGACCGGGGGAGTCAACCCTAGCTGAACCCCTGGTTACACTAGAGCTAGGGAATGAAGAAGTAGAATTTTTAGTAGATACGGGAGCCACTTATTCGGTATTGAACACATGTAGAGGAAAATGCAGTCATCATTCGGTAGATGTCGTTGGTGCGACAGGACAAAGGGAAAATCGGCCTTTTCTGGAACCATTAAAATTTAAATTGGGAAAACAGTGGGTAACACACCAGTTTTTATATATGCCCGAATGCCCTTTGCCTTTGTTAGGGCGAGACTTGTTAAGTAAATTGGAGGCACAAATAACTTTTAAAAATGGGGAAACTGAATTATTGATACCGGAATCAAAAGCCATAGAGGCGAAAGTATTTATGTTACAGGATTCTTTTAAAGAAGAACGAATTCCAGAAGAGGTGGAAAATGCTGTAACCCCCTTGGTTTGGGCAAGTGAGGTTCCAGGACGATCGAAACTGGCAGAACCGGTAAAAGTGACCTTAAAAGCCGGATCCAAACTGGTAAGACAAAACCAGTATCCTATTAAGTGGGAGGCATGAAAAGGATTAGAGGGGTTAATCATGAAATTTTTGGAATATGGGCTTTTGGTAGAATGCGAGTCAGAATATAACACACCTATATTGCCGGTAAAGAAACCTGGGGGACGGGAATATCGACTAGTCCAGGGTCTAAGAGCTATAAATCAAATAGTTCAAGATATGCACCCAGTAGCAGCCAATCCCTATAGTTTATTGACATCCCTGAAAGAGGAGCATAAATGGTTTACTGTACTAGATTTAAAGGAGGCCTTCTTTTGCGTACCTCTGGATGCACAAAGTCAAAGCATATTTGCTTTTGAATGGGAGAGCCCTGCAACAGGACGAAAGATGCAACTGACGTGGACTGTACTTCCACAAGGATTTAAAAAGAGCCCCACAGTATTTGGAAACCAGTGGGCAAAGGAATTAGAAATATGGAAGAGACAAAACCAGGAAAAGGGGACATTGTTACAATATGTGGATGATATTCTGATAGCAGCAGAAAGCAAAGAAGAATGTTTTGAAATTACTATCAGTTTGTTGAATTTTCTGGGCCAAGGAGGATATAGAGTCTCCAGAAATAAGGCCCAGATAGGAAGAGAAGCAGTGATTTATCTGGGATTTGAAATATCTCAAGGGCAAAGGCAACTAAGCAACGAAAGGAAGGAAGCCATTTGCCAAATCCCAGAACCTAACAGTCCAAAGGAGCTGAGAACCTTTTTGGGAATGATTGGATGGTGTCGGCTTTGGATTCCAAACTATGGACTATATGTGAAGCCACTCTACAACGCTTTAAGAGAATCCAAACACTTGTATCTGACATGGTCACCTGAATGCCAAAAATCATTTAAAGAACCTAAAAAAGCATTGATGATGGCCCCTGCTTTGGCTTTACCTAATTTAACCAAACCTTTTGAACTGTTTGTCCATGAGAGGCAGCATCTGGCCCTTGGAGTGCTGGCACAACGTCTGGGATCCTGGAAGCGGCCAGTAGGATATTTCTCTAAACAACTTGACAACGTGAGTAAAGGATGGCCGGGATGTTTGCGCGCTGTGGCAGCGACGGTATTGCTGATTCAGGAAGCTCGAAAATTGACTATGGGCCAAAAGATGGTGGTGTATGTACCACACATGGAGGTAACTGTTCTAGAACAAAAGGGGGGTCATTGGCTGTCCCCCAGCAGAATGCTGAAATATCAAGTTGTCTTACTGGAGCAAGATGATGTGGAATTAAAAACCACAAACATCGTAAATCCAGCAATGTTTCTGTCGACGGAGAATCCGACAGAAAATCTAGAACATGACTGCCTGCTAACTGTCGAACAAGTCTATTCCAGCAGACCGGACCTGAGGGATGAGCCTCTGGAGAACCCTGATCTGGACTTGTTCACGGATGGGAGCAGCTTTGTGAAAGAAGGAAGACGAACGGCCGGATACGCTGTTGTCACCACCACCGAGGCACTGGAGTCAGGAACGCTGCCTGCAAATCCCTCGGCACAGAAAGCAGAACTGGTGGCGTTGAGGCAAGCCTTGCGAATGGCAGAAGGAAAAAGGGTAAATATATGGACTGACTCTAAATATGCATTTGGTGTGATTCACGCTCATGGAGCCATCTGGAAAGAAAGAGGACTGCTCTCAGCCCAAGGTTCATCGATAAAACACAAAGAAGAAATCCTTCAGCTCCTCGAAGAGGCGCAGAAACCAAAGGAAGTGGCAGTGATGCACTGCAAGGCTCATCAATTTGGTCAGACAGCTGTAAACATAGGTAATCGATTGGCAGACAAAACAGCAAAGGAGGCTGCTGAACAAGGTATCCTTGCTCTAGTACCAGTAAAACAAATAAAAATCCCAAATCCGAAACCAAAATACAGTAAATTGGATGAACAATTAGCAGAACAATTGAAAGCATCACAAAATATAGAAGGGTGGTAGGTAACGCCAGAAAAACAGGTAATTGTAACCCCGCAAGTTATGTTAGAACCTGCGAAAGAAAAACATGCACAGACACATTGGGGTGTAGATGCTATGGTCTCGAGCCTAAAATCATCTGTGGTGTGTGTAGGAATGACAGGAGTAATTAAATCCATAGTAACGAAGTGTCCAATTTGTCTCAAAAATAATTCTTTAAATCGGAAAAGGGCACCCCTAGGAGTAACAAAACAGGGTAACATTCCAGGAGATTACTGGCAAGTTGATTTTTCTGAACTCCCCAGGCAGAATGGATTCAGGTATCTATTAGTATTCATTGATACTTTTTCTGGATGGCCGGAAGCCTTTCCTTGTCGCACCAGCAAAGCGAGAGAAGTAGTTAAAATATTGTTGAAAGAAATCATACCAAGGTTTGGGGTACCAATTGGCATGTCTTCCGATAGGGGACCACATTTTGTAGCAGAAATAGTTCAGCAAGTAAGTAAAATTTTAGGGATAAATTGGGATTTACATACCCCCTGGAGGCCACAATCAAGTGGGAGAACTGAAAGAATGAACCAAACATTAAAGCGACAAATAAGTAAAATTTGTCAAGAGGTGTCTTTGAAATGGCCACAAGCTTTACCATTAGCACTTCTGAGAGTCAGAGTTCAACCTAGATCTAAAGATGGTGTAAGTCCATACGAAATTCTGTATGGCAAACCTTATCAGACTCCTTTAATCCCAGGGGATACGAAAATAACAGGGGAAACAGATTTAAAGATGTATTTGATTTCTTTAGGAAAAACACTTGAAGCACTCCGAAAATACGTTGTGCTGACCAGATCGCTTGCTTTGGATACACCTGTGCATCAATATCCACCAGGTGATTTCGTGTGCATAAAGACTTGGAACTCTGAACCACTGCAGGTGAAGTGGAAAGGACCTTTTCAGGTACTGTTAACAACTGACACTGCGATCAAAGTAGAAGGGGTGGAACCGTGGATATACTACACCCGAGTGAAGAAGGCCCCTTCGTGGAGAGTCATCAATAGAGATCCAGAGACTGCAAAACTGACTTTGAAATATATCTAAAAAGAGTAGCTATTGCTGCAAAATGCGGGGAGACTGTATCTCGATCTGGAAACTGATGATAATAGGAGCACTGTTCAGTGTATTGGAAGTAAGAACAAAAGACATTACAACACTGCCAATAAAAGCAGAACAATTAATATACCTCCCAAGGAGGACTCCAGAAGAAAATTTGATGATCGGGCTTATAAAAGAATTTGCAAATTTACAAAACGTGACCCAAATAACTGCGTGTCTTCCAATCCCAAGGGCAGTAGGAGAATCAGTTCCGTGGGGAATCTTGACAACAAATCGAAGTAACAAAGAACCCAACAAGAACGGTACTCATTGTGAACAAGTTCCCGTTGCTGAGTGGCAGGAACGAATAGATTGTGTTAGAAAACAATGGAAAACCCCTGGAAGTAAAGCAAATTGTGAGAAGTTACTAAATTATGTTTTTGTCCAAATAGTTTTTCCCAATATAGGTTGGTGTGCTTATGATGAACCCGTTAAGAAAAATGTTACTCGAACAATCATGAAATGGGAATGCAAAGAGCCCAATCAAACTAAACAAGAGATAACTTTGTGGGATTCAGTATGGTCAATGGCCATCACATCTCAGTTCCAGTACATGGCCAGTGCCCCCTGGTGTTTCACCTGGGATGGGATGATTTTTGCAGCTTTCCCATCGGTCGATGACAAAGGAAGTACTTCCCGGGAAAAGGAAATTGTAGTACCCTGGTGGAATTGTACAAAAATGTATCATTGCAGTACAGTTAGTAAAGCAATCCAAAGTGTTCCACCTTTAGCAGCTGCCTTGAAATATGGATGCCAGTGTAGGGGACTTAGAAATGATTTACAGTTGACTGATAGCTATAAGCCCCAAAGAGGAACATTCTTTAGTTGTAGAAAATCTACAATTCAAAGTCCAGGACACTTAGTTTGGGCAATGAGTGATGGAACCTGGTCCACTCACCTACCGGTTGATGGTAAGGTAAAACAAATTACTTTAGGAATGCCAACATTATGTCCAATTTGGAAAAAGACTCCCTTTAAGGGGAACTCTGAGAATTTGAAATTATTACAAATAAAAAGATCAGAAGTTGAAGAAGATGAAAACTGGAATGAGCCTTCAACAGGAGTAAAAATCGGATGGGCCTTAGAATCTTTATTGACTCCCTTATCGATTTATAGGAAGAAAGCCTGGTTATATAAACTAACTGGTCAAGTAGAAAAATTAGCAAATGTCACAAGGAGAGGATTCAGACAGTTAAACCTACAGTTGCAAGCAACCTCAAGAATGACGCTGCAAAATAAAATGGCCTTAGACATGCTCCTGTTAAAAGAACATGGAGTATGTGAGTACCTAAAAGGTAGGAGAGATCATTGCTGTCTACATATCCCCAGCGTCACTCAGGATGTTGAACATGACTTAAACTTACTAAAACAAATAGAAAAAGACACTCAGGAAGTCCAACAGGACATGCAAGAAAATTGGCTTGATAAAATTTTTAACGGATTAGGGTGGAATATTAGTTCTTGGGTCAAATCTTTAATCGGTACCGGACTGCTTTTACTGGTAGTAGTTTTAATAATACTGCTCATATATTATTGTCTGAAAAAGGAACTCACCAGCAGAACAGCTTTTAATCGAATGATTATTCAGGCTATTGCAAGAAGACAAAACCTTAGTGAGTCGGTTGTTACACTTCCACCACCCTATAGCGAAACAAGTGGACTATAAGTGTAGTGTTGTGATTCTGAAAAAAATATTATAATAATATTTAATCATTATATGATTAAGAAAAATTTAATTATGGAAGTATTGAAAAGAGAATTATTTCAAAACTTCCAAAGCGGGGAAATGTAACCGAGGTGATGGAATCAGTTAATCATAAAACACGAACAATGCTGCTATGTCCCTTGTACAGCCCTGCCCATCTGGACATTAGGTCTGGGAACAGAGGGTTTAGTCCCTAGGTAGTCATTAATGTTAAACAATAATGGTGAAGGGGATTTTTAATAGAAACAGCGTTACCAAATGGTTGCAGGTGTATTTGTGGTACCTATCTATTGTGTGAATTAATTGAAGCAAAAAGTCATACATCTCCCCCCAAAGAAGTTAGTTTCAATTAAAACCAGCAGGTGCCTAGAACTGGTCAAGACGACCCGTGCCGCAGGGACAAGAGCCAGAAGAGGACTGAGTTTGCACAGAAACTGTGACGAAGAGGATAAGCCTTCATCTTGGGACCCCCGACGACCACCACTAGGAGGCACTGCGCAAGCGCGGGTGGGAGGAGTGTATGAAAATGGACTGATTTGACTATGAAAGAAAGGGCTTATGTAATCAGATGAATATGTGTATTTTGATCTGTATAAACTGCACGGAAAGGGTATGGGGTATGCACGCTTGGTGGAATTATCCCCCGTGCATCCAGCGCTGCAATAAAGAATGCTGCCTTTTAACACTACATTGGTGTTACGACGTTTTCTTCCCGGATTTTCGGTGACAGTTTCTGGCACCCCAGATGGGACCCTGCTTGTGAAAACCGACGGATCCGCGGGATCACGGGACCTGCAGCCGGCATCGAGGGATTCTCGAGGAGAACCTCTGATCCCCGGACCAAAGGATTCCAAGTAAGTCCCCTGGAATTTAATTAAGGCATTCTTTAAGTATAATATACGCCTGCTCGTAAATCGCGGTGAAAACCTCGTAGAGTTGGGCTGAAAGGTACCTTTGTGGAAAGACTCTGCTCGGTGAAAGCCGGTGGAGCGGGGCCCAAGGGGGAGGTCTTCAACAGGGGGTTGAAGTCTCCAGGATCTCAGCAGGGGGCTGGGATCCCAAAAGGGAGCTCCAACAAGGGTTGGGGTCCCTCTGATTAGTGTTTGTGATATAGTGCACAATCACTACCACTGGTCATTTGAAGGATGGGCAGCTTTCCGAGTAAAAGACCCATCCCAAGGGGCACGCCTTTGGGATGTATTTTAAAACACTGGAAAGAGCTGGGGGGGGATCCTTTAACTCGGAAACAGTTAATTGAATATTGTAATCCTTGGTGGCCGTTATATACTCTGGATGACGGGGAGAAGTGGCCGGAGGACGGGACACTGTGTTATAATACCACTTTGCAGTTGATGTTGTTTTGTAAAAGGGAAGGTAAATGGGAAGAAATGACATATGTAGATTTGCTTTTCTCGTTGAGAAATCATCCGGAATGGCAAAGGCAGTGTGGGGTACATCCGCATAGTTCTATGGTAATGGCTTTGGGAAAGGGAAAATGTAAGAAAGGTTCAAAGAAATGCTGCGCCGCTTGTAGCGTCGGGAAAGAATGTTTGAAGTTTGAGTCTGAGGAGGATGATGTCGAGCTAATGGTGGCACCGCGTCGGAAATGGGGGGATAATCATGCAGAGGGATCCGAGATCGGTAGCCCTTCCACCTCCCCTCTGGGGGAGGGTGCGGGAGAATTTAGCCCGGTTTCGGGAAGAACGCGGGGAAGGACGGGGGGGGCAGCGGAGCCAGCTCCCCTCCAGGCCCCTCTCCGAGAAGCAGTAGGAAATACTGGTCCGGTGACAGTAAAGCTTCCGTTTTCAATAACTGATTTAAGGTCGTGGAAGGAAATAGCAGGCACTTATCGAGAAGACCCTGAGAGAGTAGCAAAGGTCTTTGAGACAATAATTAGGACCCAGGATCCTGACTGGAATGATTTGCAGGTGATTTTAGATACTTTGCTTGATGGCACAGAGAAAAGGATGGTGCTGAATACTGCTAAGAAACAGGTAGAGGGAGCTCACGCCCATGGAGATTTGCAGGGACCGGTAGATCAGAACTTTCCCTCTTCAGATCCTGACTGGGACCCGAATCAGCCGGGACCCAGAGGAATGTTGACCAGATATCAGAGGTGGATTTTGTTCGGTGTTAAACATGCAATGCCAAAGGCGATAAATTGCTCAAAAATTTATGAAATAAGGCAGGAGCTAAATGAGTCTCCTTCAGCTTTCATGGAGAGACTGAAGGAAACTGCCCGAAAGTATACTAATTTGGACCCAGAACAACCAGACGAAGCAATACAATTGGCCTCCATATTCATGGGTCAATCGGCTCCCGATATTAGGAAAAAGCTCCAAAAATTGGAAGGACCTGAATCTAGAGATTTGGGAAAAATGCTTGAAGTAGCATGGACTGTGTATAATAATAGAGAAAAAGAGAAGGAAGGAAAACAGGCTCGGAGAGATGGAAAGTTATTGGCGGCTCTAGCTGGGAATAATAGGAAAGGCAGAGGAAGAGGAAGAAGAAGAGGGATGAATATTGGAGAAAGGGAAAGGATAAATCTTCGATTAGCACCAGACCAATGTGCTATTTGTAAGGAACGTGGGCACTGGAAAAGAGAATGTCCTAAGGCCGGGGAGTTAGATCCGACTCTTCGCGCGATTAAATTGATGACTTTAGATGAGGAATCACGAAGAGGACCGGGGGAGTCAACCCTAGCTGAACCCCTGGTTACACTAGAGCTAGGGAATGAAGAAGTAGAATTTTTAGTAGATACGGGAGCCACTTATTCGGTATTGAACACATGTAGAGGAAAATGCAGTCATCATTCGGTAGATGTCGTTGGTGCGACAGGACAAAGGGAAAATCGGCCTTTTCTGGAACCATTAAAATTTAAATTGGGAAAACAGTGGGTAACACACCAGTTTTTATATATGCCCGAATGCCCTTTGCCTTTGTTAGGGCGAGACTTGTTAAGTAAATTGGAGGCACAAATAACTTTTAAAAATGGGGAAATTGAATTATTGATACCGGAATCAAAAGCCATAGAGGCGAAAGTATTTATGTTACAGGATTCTTTTAAAGAAGAACGAATTCCAGAAGAGGTGGAAAATGCTGTAACCCCCTTGGTTTGGGCAAGTGAGGTTCCAGGACGATCGAAACTGGCAGAACCGGTAAAAGTGACCTTAAAAGCCGGATCCAAACTGGTAAGACAAAAACAGTATCCTATTAAGTGGGAGGCACGAAAAGGATTAGAGGGGTTAATCATGAAATTTTTGCAATATGGGCTTTTGGTAGAATGCGAGTCAGAATATAACACACCTATATTACCGGTAAAGAAACCTGGGGGACGGGAATATCGACTAGTCCAGGGTCTAAGAGCTATAAATCAAATAGTTCAAGATATACACCCAGTAGCAGCCAATCCCTATAGTTTATTGACATCCCTGAAAGAGGAGCATAAATGGTTTACTGTACTAGATTTAAAGGAGGCCTTCTTTTGCGTACCTCTGGATGCACAAAGTCAAAGCATATTTGCTTTTGAATGGGAGAGCCCTGCAACAGGACGAAAGATGCAACTGACGTGGACTGTACTTCCACAAGGATTTAAAAAGAGCCCCACAGTATTTGGAAACCAGTGGGCAAAGGAATTAGAAATATGGAAGAGACAAAACCAGGAAAAGGGGACATTGTTACAATATGTGGATGATATTCTGATAGCAGCAGAAAGCAAAGAAGAATGTTTTGAAATTACTATCAGTTTGTTGAATTTTCTGGGCCAAGGAGGATATAGAGTCTCCAGAAATAAGGCCCAGATAGGAAGAGAAGCAGTGATTTATCTGGGATTTGAAATATCTCAAGGGCAAAGGCAACTAAGCAACGAAAGGAAGGAAGCCATTTGCCAAATCCCAGAACCTAACAGTCCAAAGGAGCTGAGAACCTTTTTGGGAATGATTGGATGGTGTCGGCTTTGGATTCCAAACTATGGACTATATGTGAAGCCACTCTACAACGCTTTAAGAGAATCCAAAGACTTGTATCTGACATGGACACCTGAATGCCAAAAATCATTTAAAGAACTTAAAAAAGCATTGATGATGGCCCCTGCTTTGGGTTTACCTAATTTAACCAAACCTTTTGAACTGTTTGTCCATGAGAGGCAGCATCTGGCCCTTGGAGTGCTGGCACAACGTCTGGGATCCTGGAAGCGGCCAGTAGGATATTTCTCTAAACAACTTGACAACGTGAGTAAAGGATGGCCGGGACGTTTGCGTGCTGTGGCAGCGACGGTATTGCTGATTCAGGAAGCTCAAAAATTGACTATGGGCCAAAAGATGGTGGTGTATGTACCACACATGGTGGTAACTGTTCTAGAACAAAAGGGGGGTCATTGGCTGTCCCCCAGCAGAATGCTGAAATATCAAGTTGTCTTACTGGAGCAAGATGATGTGGAATTAAAAACCACAACCATCGTAAATCCAGCAATGTTTCTGTCGACGGAGAATCCGACAGAAAATCTAGAACATGACTGCCTGCTAACTGTTGAACAAGTCTATTCCAGCAGACCGGACCTGAGGGATGAGCCTCTGGAGAACCCTGCTCTGGAGTTGTTCACGGATGGAAGCAGCTTTGTGAAAGAAGGAAGACGAACGGCCGGATACGCTCTTGTCGCCACCACCGAGGCACTGGAGTCAGGAACGCTGCCTGCAAATCCCTCGGCACAGAAAGCAGAACTGGTGGCGTTGAGGCAAGCCTTGCGAATGGCAGAAGGAAAAAGGGTAAATATATGGACTGACTCTAAATATGCATTTGGTGTGATTCACGCTCATGGAGCCATCTGGAAAGAAAGAGGACTGCTCTCAGCCCAAGGTTCATCGATAAAACATAAAGAAGAAATCCTTCAGCTCCTCGAAGAGGCGCAGAAACCAAAGGAAGTGGCAGTGATGCACTGCAAGGCTCATCAATTTGGTCAGACAGCTGTAAACATAGGTAATCGATTGGCAGACAAAACAGCAAAGGAGGCTGCTGAACAAGGTATCCTTGCTCTAGTACCAGTAAAACAAATAAAAATCCCAAATCCGAAACCAAAATACAGTAAATTGGATGAACAATTAGCAGAACAATTGAAAGCATCACAAAATATAGAAGGGCGGTAGGTAACGCCAGAAAAACAGGTAATTGTAACCCCGCAAGTTATGTTAGAACTTGCGAAAGAAAAACATGCACAGACACATTGGGGTGTAGATGCTATGGTCTCGAGCCTAAAATCATCTGTGGTGTGTGTAGGAAGGACAGGAGTAATTAAATCCATAGTAACGAAGTGTCCAATTTGTCTCAAAAATAATTCTTTAAATCGGAAAAGGGCACCCCTAGGAGTAACAAAACAGGGTAACATTCCAGGAGATTACTGGCAAGTTGATTTTTCTGAACTCCCCAGGCAAAATGGATTCAGGTATCTATTAGTATTCATTGATACTTTTTCTGGATGGCCGGAAGCCTTTCCTTGTCGCACCAGCAAAGCCAGAGAAGTAGTTAAAATATTGTTGAAAGAAATCATGCCAAGGTTTGGGGTACCAATTGGCATGTCTTCCGATAGGGGACCACATTTTGTAGCAGAAATAGTTCAGCAAGTAAGTAAAATTTTAGGGATAAATTGGGATTTACATACCCCCTGGAGGCCACAATCAAGTGGGAGAATTGAAAGAATGAACCAAACATTAAAGCGACAAATAAGTAAAATTTGTCAAGAGGTGTCTTTGAAATGGCCACAAGCTTTACCATTAGCACTTCTGAGAGTCAGAGTTCAACCTAGATCTAAAGATGGTGTAAGTCCATACGAAATTCTGTATGGCAAACCTTATCAGACTCCTTTAATCCCAGGGGATACGAAAATAACAGGGGAAACAGATTTAAAGATGTATTTGATTTCTTTAGGAAAAACACTTGAAGCACTCCGAAAATACGTTGTGCTGACCAGATCGCTTGCTTTGGATACACCTGTGCATCAATATCCACCAGGTGATTTCGTGTGCATAAAGACTTGGAACTCTGAACCACTGCAGGTGAAGTGGAAAGGACCTTTTCAGGTACTGTTAACAACTGACACTGCGATCAAAGTAGAAGGGGTGGAACCGTGGATATACTACACCCGAGTGAAGAAGGCCCCTTCGTGGAGAGTCATCAATAGAGATCCAGAGACTGCAAAACTGACTTTGAAATATATCTAAAAAGAGTAGCTATTGCTGCAAAATGCGGGGAGACTGTATCTCGATCTGGAAACTGATGATAATAGGAGCACTGTTCAGTGTATTGGAAGTAAGAACAAAAGACATTACAACACTGCCAATAAAAGCAGAACAATTAATATACCTCCCAAGGAGGACTCCAGAAGAAAATTTGATGATCGGGCTTATAAAAGAATTTGCAAATTTACAAAACGTGACCCAAATAACTGCGTGTCTTCCAATCCCAAGGGCAGTAGGAGAATCAGTTCCGTGGGGAATCTTGACAACAAATCGAAGTAACAAAGAACCCAACAAGAACGGTACTCATTGTGAACAAGTTCCCGTTGCTGAGTGGCAGGAACGAATAGATTGTGTTAGAAAACAATGGAAAACCCCTGGAAGTAAAGCAAATTGTGAGAAGTTACTAAATTATGTTTTTGTCCAAATAGTTTTTCCCAATATAGGTTGGTGTGCTTATGATGAACCCGTTAAGAAAAATGTTACTCGAACAATCATGAAATGGGAATGCAAAGAGCCCAATCAAACTAAACAAGAGATAACTTTGTGGGATTCAGTATGGTCAATGGCCATCACATCTCAGTTCCAGTACATGGCCAGTGCCCCCTGGTGTTTCACCTGGGATGGGATGATTTTTGCAGCTTTCCCATCGGTCGATGACAAAGGAAGTACTTCCCGGGAAAAGGAAATTGTAGTACCCTGGTGGAATTGTACAAAAATGTATCATTGCAGTACAGTTAGTAAAGCAATCCAAAGTGTTCCACCTTTAGCAGCTGCCTTGAAATATGGATGCCAGTGTAGGGGACTTAGAAATGATTTACAGTTGACTGATAGCTATAAGCCCCAAAGAGGAACATTCTTTAGTTGTAGAAAATCTACAATTCAAAGTCCAGGACACTTAGTTTGGGCAATGAGTGATGGAACCTGGTCCACTCACCTACCGGTTGATGGTAAGGTAAAACAAATTACTTTAGGAATGCCAACATTATGTCCAATTTGGAAAAAGACTCCCTTTAAGGGGAACTCTGAGAATTTGAAATTATTACAAATAAAAAGATCAGAAGTTGAAGAAGATGAAAACTGGAATGAGCCTTCAACAGGAGTAAAAATCGGATGGGCCTTAGAATCTTTATTGACTCCCTTATCGATTTATAGGAAGAAAGCCTGGTTATATAAACTAACTGGTCAAGTAGAAAAATTAGCAAATGTCACAAGGAGAGGATTCAGACAGTTAAACCTACAGTTGCAAGCAACCTCAAGAATGACGCTGCAAAATAAAATGGCCTTAGACATGCTCCTGTTAAAAGAACATGGAGTATGTGAGTACCTAAAAGGTAGGAGAGATCATTGCTGTCTACATATCCCCAGCGTCACTCAGGATGTTGAACATGACTTAAACTTACTAAAACAAATAGAAAAAGACACTCAGGAAGTCCAACAGGACATGCAAGAAAATTGGCTTGATAAAATTTTTAACGGATTAGGGTGGAATATTAGTTCTTGGGTCAAATCTTTAATCGGTACCGGACTGCTTTTACTGGTAGTAGTTTTAATAATACTGCTCATATATTATTGTCTGAAAAAGGAACTCACCAGCAGAACAGCTTTTAATCGAATGATTATTCAGGCTATTGCAAGAAGACAAAACCTTAGTGAGTCGGTTGTTACACTTCCACCACCCTATAGCGAAACAAGTGGACTATAAGTGTAGTGTTGTGATTCTGAAAAAAATATTATAATAATATTTAATCATTATATGATTAAGAAAAATTTAATTATGGAAGTATTGAAAAGAGAATTATTTCAAAACTTCCGAAGCGGGGAAATGTAACCGAGGTGATGGAATCAGTTAATCATAAAACACGAACAATGCTGCTATGTCCCTTGTACAGCCCTGCCCATCTGGACATTAGGTCTGGGAACAGAGGGTTTAGTCCCTAGGTAGTCATTAATGTTAAACAATAATGGTGAAGGGGATTTTTAATAGAAACAGCGTTACCAAATGGTTGCAGGTGTATTTGTGGTACCTATCTATTGTGTGAATTAATTGAAGCAAAAAGTCATACATCTCCCCCCAAAGAAGTTAGTTTCAATTAAAACCAGCAGGTGCCTAGAACTGGTCAAGACGACCCGTGCCGCAGGGACAAGAGCCAGAAGAGGACTGAGTTTGCACAGAAACTGTGACGAAGAGGATAAGCCTTCATCTTGGGACCCCCGACGACCACCACTAGGAGGCACTGCGCAAGCGCGGGTGGGAGGAGTGTATGAAAATGGACTGATTTGACTATGAAAGAAAGGGCTTATGTAATCAGATGAATATGTGTATTTTGATCTGTATAAACTGCACGGAAAGGGTATGGGGTATGCACGCTTGGTGGAATTATCCCCCGTGCATCCAGCGCTGCAATAAAGAATGCTGCCTTTTAACACTACATTGGTGTTACGACGTTTTCTTCCCGGATTTTCGGTGACAGTTTCTGGCACCCCAGATGGGACCCTGCTTGTGAAAACCGACGGATCCGCGGGATCACGGGACCTGCAGCCGGCATCGAGGGATTCTCGAGGAGAACCTCTGATCCCCGGACCAAAGGATTCCAAGTAAGTCCCCTGGAATTTAATTAAGGCATTCTTTAAGTATAATATACGCCTGCTCGTAAATCGCGGTGAAAACCTCGTAGAGTTGGGCTGAAAGGTACCTTTGTGGAAAGACTCTGCTCGGTGAAAGCCGGTGGAGCGGGGCCCAAGGGGGAGGTCTTCAACAGGGGGTTGAAGTCTCCAGGATCTCAGCAGGGGGCTGGGATCCCAAAAGGGAGCTCCAACAAGGGTTGGGGTCCCTCTGATTAGTGTTTGTGATATAGTGCACAATCACTACCACTGGTCATTTGAAGGATGGGCAGCTTTCCGAGTAAAAGACCCATCCCAAGGGGCACGCCTTTGGGATGTATTTTAAAACACTGGAAAGAGCTGGGGGGGGATCCTTTAACTCGGAAACAGTTAATTGAATATTGTAATCCTTGGTGGCCGTTATATACTCTGGATGACGGGGAGAAGTGGCCGGAGGACGGGACACTGTGTTAGAATACCACTTTGCAGTTGATGTTGTTTTGTAAAAGGGAAGGTAAATGGGAAGAAATGACATATGTAGATTTGCTTTTCTCGTTGAGAAATCATCCGGAATGGCAAAGGCAGTGTGGGGTACATCCGCATAGTTCTATGGTAATGGCTTTGGGAAAGGGAAAATGTAAGAAAGGTTCAAAGAAATGCTGCGCCGCTTGTAGCGTCGGGAAAGAATGTTTGAAGTTTGAGTCTGAGGAGGATGATGTCGAGCTAATGGTGGCACCGCGTCGGAAATGGGGGGATAATCATGCAGAGGGATCCGAGATCGGTAGCCCTTCCACCTCCCCTCTGGGGGAGGGTGCGGGAGAATTTAGCCCGGTTTCGGGAAGAACGCGGGGAAGGACGGGGGGGGCAGCGGAGCCAGCTCCCCTCCAGGCCCCTCTCCGAGAAGCAGTAGGAAATACTGGTCCGGTGACAGTAAAGCTTCCGTTTTCAATAACTGATTTAAGGTCGTGGAAGGAAATAGCAGGCACTTATCGAGAAGACCCTGAGAGAGTAGCAAAGGTCTTTGAGACAATAATTAGGACCCAGGATCCTGACTGGAATGATTTGCAGGTGATTTTAGATACTTTGCTTGATGGCACAGAGAAAAGGATGGTGCTGAATACTGCTAAGAAACAGGTAGAGGGAGCTCACGCCCATGGAGATTTGCAGGGACCGGTAGATCAGAACTTTCCCTCTTCAGATCCTGACTGGGACCCGAATCAGCCGGGACCCAGAGGAATGTTGACCAGATATCAGAGGTGGATTTTGTTCGGTGTTAAACATGCAATGCCAAAGGCGATAAATTGCTCAAAAATTTATGAAATAAGGCAGGAGCTAAATGAGTCTCCTTCAGCTTTCATGGAGAGACTGAAGGAAACTGCCCGAAAGTATACTAATTTGGACCCAGAACAACCAGACGAAGCAATACAATTGGCCTCCATATTCATGGGTCAATCGGCTCCCGATATTAGGAAAAAGCTCCAAAAATTGGAAGGACCTGAATCTAGAGATTTGGGAAAAATGCTTGAAGTAGCATGGACTGTGTATAATAATAGAGAAAAAGAGAAGGAAGGAAAACAGGCTCGGAGAGATGGAAAGTTATTGGCGGCTCTAGCTGGGAATAATAGGAAAGGCAGAGGAAGAGGAAGAAGAAGAGGGATGAATATTGGAGAAAGGGAAAGGATAAATCTTCGATTAGCACCAGACCAATGTGCTATTTGTAAGGAACGTGGGCACTGGAAAAGAGAATGTCCTAAGGCCGGGGAGTTAGATCCGACTCTTCGCGCGATTAAATTGATGACTTTAGATGAGGAATCACGAAGAGGACCGGGGGAGTCAACCCTAGCTGAACCCCTGGTTACACTAGAGCTAGGGAATGAAGAAGTAGAATTTTTAGTAGATACGGGAGCCACTTATTCGGTATTGAACACATGTAGAGGAAAATGCAGTCATCATTCGGTAGATGTCGTTGGTGCGACAGGACAAAGGGAAAATCGGCCTTTTCTGGAACCATTAAAATTTAAATTGGGAAAACAGTGGGTAACACACCAGTTTTTATATATGCCCGAATGCCCTTTGCCTTTGTTAGGGCGAGACTTGTTAAGTAAATTGGAGGCACAAATAACTTTTAAAAATGGGGAAATTGAATTATTGATACCGGAATCAAAAGCCATAGAGGCGAAAGTATTTATGTTACAGGATTCTTTTAAAGAAGAACGAATTCCAGAAGAGGTGGAAAATGCTGTAACCCCCTTGGTTTGGGCAAGTGAGGTTCCAGGACGATCGAAACTGGCAGAACCGGTAAAAGTGACCTTAAAAGCCGGATCCAAACTGGTAAGACAAAAACAGTATCCTATTAAGTGGGAGGCACGAAAAGGATTAGAGGGGTTAATCATGAAATTTTTGCAATATGGGCTTTTGGTAGAATGCGAGTCAGAATATAACACACCTATATTACCGGTAAAGAAACCTGGGGGACGGGAATATCGACTAGTCCAGGGTCTAAGAGCTATAAATCAAATAGTTCAAGATATACACCCAGTAGCAGCCAATCCCTATAGTTTATTGACATCCCTGAAAGAGGAGCATAAATGGTTTACTGTACTAGATTTAAAGGAGGCCTTCTTTTGCGTACCTCTGGATGCACAAAGTCAAAGCATATTTGCTTTTGAATGGGAGAGCCCTGCAACAGGACGAAAGATGCAACTGACGTGGACTGTACTTCCACAAGGATTTAAAAAGAGCCCCACAGTATTTGGAAACCAGTGGGCAAAGGAATTAGAAATATGGAAGAGACAAAACCAGGAAAAGGGGACATTGTTACAATATGTGGATGATATTCTGATAGCAGCAGAAAGCAAAGAAGAATGTTTTGAAATTACTATCAGTTTGTTGAATTTTCTGGGCCAAGGAGGATATAGAGTCTCCAGAAATAAGGCCCAGATAGGAAGAGAAGCAGTGATTTATCTGGGATTTGAAATATCTCAAGGGCAAAGGCAACTAAGCAACGAAAGGAAGGAAGCCATTTGCCAAATCCCAGAACCTAACAGTCCAAAGGAGCTGAGAACCTTTTTGGGAATGATTGGATGGTGTCGGCTTTGGATTCCAAACTATGGACTATATGTGAAGCCACTCTACAACGCTTTAAGAGAATCCAAAGACTTGTATCTGACATGGACACCTGAATGCCAAAAATCATTTAAAGAACTTAAAAAAGCATTGATGATGGCCCCTGCTTTGGGTTTACCTAATTTAACCAAACCTTTTGAACTGTTTGTCCATGAGAGGCAGCATCTGGCCCTTGGAGTGCTGGCACAACGTCTGGGATCCTGGAAGCGGCCAGTAGGATATTTCTCTAAACAACTTGACAACGTGAGTAAAGGATGGCCGGGACGTTTGCGTGCTGTGGCAGCGACGGTATTGCTGATTCAGGAAGCTCAAAAATTGACTATGGGCCAAAAGATGGTGGTGTATGTACCACACATGGTGGTAACTGTTCTAGAACAAAAGGGGGGTCATTGGCTGTCCCCCAGCAGAATGCTGAAATATCAAGTTGTCTTACTGGAGCAAGATGATGTGGAATTAAAAACCACAACCATCGTAAATCCAGCAATGTTTCTGTCGACGGAGAATCCGACAGAAAATCTAGAACATGACTGCCTGCTAACTGTTGAACAAGTCTATTCCAGCAGACCGGACCTGAGGGATGAGCCTCTGGAGAACCCTGCTCTGGAGTTGTTCACGGATGGAAGCAGCTTTGTGAAAGAAGGAAGACGAACGGCCGGATACGCTCTTGTCGCCACCACCGAGGCACTGGAGTCAGGAACGCTGCCTGCAAATCCCTCGGCACAGAAAGCAGAACTGGTGGCGTTGAGGCAAGCCTTGCGAATGGCAGAAGGAAAAAGGGTAAATATATGGACTGACTCTAAATATGCATTTGGTGTGATTCACGCTCATGGAGCCATCTGGAAAGAAAGAGGACTGCTCTCAGCCCAAGGTTCATCGATAAAACATAAAGAAGAAATCCTTCAGCTCCTCGAAGAGGCGCAGAAACCAAAGGAAGTGGCAGTGATGCACTGCAAGGCTCATCAATTTGGTCAGACAGCTGTAAACATAGGTAATCGATTGGCAGACAAAACAGCAAAGGAGGCTGCTGAACAAGGTATCCTTGCTCTAGTACCAGTAAAACAAATAAAAATCCCAAATCCGAAACCAAAATACAGTAAATTGGATGAACAATTAGCAGAACAATTGAAAGCATCACAAAATATAGAAGGGCGGTAGGTAACGCCAGAAAAACAGGTAATTGTAACCCCGCAAGTTATGTTAGAACTTGCGAAAGAAAAACATGCACAGACACATTGGGGTGTAGATGCTATGGTCTCGAGCCTAAAATCATCTGTGGTGTGTGTAGGAAGGACAGGAGTAATTAAATCCATAGTAACGAAGTGTCCAATTTGTCTCAAAAATAATTCTTTAAATCGGAAAAGGGCACCCCTAGGAGTAACAAAACAGGGTAACATTCCAGGAGATTACTGGCAAGTTGATTTTTCTGAACTCCCCAGGCAAAATGGATTCAGGTATCTATTAGTATTCATTGATACTTTTTCTGGATGGCCGGAAGCCTTTCCTTGTCGCACCAGCAAAGCCAGAGAAGTAGTTAAAATATTGTTGAAAGAAATCATGCCAAGGTTTGGGGTACCAATTGGCATGTCTTCCGATAGGGGACCACATTTTGTAGCAGAAATAGTTCAGCAAGTAAGTAAAATTTTAGGGATAAATTGGGATTTACATACCCCCTGGAGGCCACAATCAAGTGGGAGAATTGAAAGAATGAACCAAACATTAAAGCGACAAATAAGTAAAATTTGTCAAGAGGTGTCTTTGAAATGGCCACAAGCTTTACCATTAGCACTTCTGAGAGTCAGAGTTCAACCTAGATCTAAAGATGGTGTAAGTCCATACGAAATTCTGTATGGCAAACCTTATCAGACTCCTTTAATCCCAGGGGATACGAAAATAACAGGGGAAACAGATTTAAAGATGTATTTGATTTCTTTAGGAAAAACACTTGAAGCACTCCGAAAATACGTTGTGCTGACCAGATCGCTTGCTTTGGATACACCTGTGCATCAATATCCACCAGGTGATTTCGTGTGCATAAAGACTTGGAACTCTGAACCACTGCAGGTGAAGTGGAAAGGACCTTTTCAGGTACTGTTAACAACTGACACTGCGATCAAAGTAGAAGGGGTGGAACCGTGGATATACTACACCCGAGTGAAGAAGGCCCCTTCGTGGAGAGTCATCAATAGAGATCCAGAGACTGCAAAACTGACTTTGAAATATATCTAAAAAGAGTAGCTATTGCTGCAAAATGCGGGGAGACTGTATCTCGATCTGGAAACTGATGATAATAGGAGCACTGTTCAGTGTATTGGAAGTAAGAACAAAAGACATTACTACGCTGCCAATAAAAGCAGAACAATTAATATACCTCCCAAGGAGGACTCCAGAAGAAAATTTGATGATCGGGCTTATAAAAGAATTTGCAAATTTACAAAACGTGACCCAAATAACTGCGTGTCTTCCAATCCCAAGGGCAGTAGGAGAATCAGTTCCGTGGGGAATCTTGACAACAAATCGAAGTAACAAAGAACCCAACAAGAACGGTACTCATTGTGAACAAGTTCCCGTTGTTGAGTGGCAGGAACGAATAGATTGTGTTAGAAAACAATGGAAAACCCCTGGAAGTAAAGCAAATTGTGAGAAGTTACTAAATTATGTTTTTGTCCAAATAGTTTTTCCCAATATAGGTTGGTGTGCTTATGATGAACCCGTTAAGAAAAATGTTACTCGATCAATCATGAAATGGGAATGCAAAGAGCCCAATCAAACTAAACAAGAGATAACTTTGTGGGATTCAGTATGGTCAATGGCCATCACATCTCAGTTCCAGTACATGGCCAGTGCCCCCTGGTGTTTCACCTGGGATGGGATGATTTTTGCAGCTTTCCCATCGGTCGATGACAAAGGAAGTACTTCCCGGGAAAAGGAAATTGTAGTACCCTGGTGGAATTGTACAAAAATGTGTAATTGCAGTACAGTTAGTAAAGCAATCCAAAGTGTTCCACCTTTAGCAGCTGCCTTGAAATATGGATGCCAGTGTAGGGGACTTAGAAATGATTTACAGTTGACTGATAGCTATAAGCCCCAAAGAGGAACATTCTTTAGTTGTAGAAAATCTACAATTCAAAGTCCAGGACACTTAGTTTGGGCAATGAGTGATGGAACCTGGTCCACTCACCTACCGGTTGATGGTAAGGTAAAACAAATTACTTTAGGAATGCCAACATTATGTCCAATTTGGAAAAAGACTCCCTTTAAGGGGAACTCTGAGAATTTGAAATTATTACAAATAAAAAGATCAGAAGTTGAAGAAGATGAAAACTGGAATGAGCCTTCAACAGGAGTAAAAATTGGATGGGCCTTAGAATCTTTATTGACTCCCTTATCGACTTATAGGAATAAAGCCTGGTTATATAAACTAACTGGTCAAGTAGAAAAATTAGCAAATGTAACAATGAGAGGATTCAGACAGTTAAACCTACAGTTGCAAGCAACCTCAAGAATGACGCTGTAAAATAAAATGGCCTTAGACATGCTCCTGTTAAAAGAACATGGAGTATGTGAGTACCTAAAAGGTAGGAGAGATCATTGCTGTCTACATATCCCCAACGTCACTCAGGATGTTGAACATGACTTAAACTTACTAAAACAAATAGAAAAAGACACTCAGGAAATCCAACAGGACATGCAAGAAAATTGGCTTGATAAAATTTTTAACGGATTAGGGTGGAATATTAGTTCTTGGGTCAAATCTTTAATCGGTACCGGACTGCTTTTACTGGTAGTAGTTTTAATAATACTGCTCATATATTATTGTCTGAAAAAGGAACTCACCAGCAGAACAGCTTTTAATCGAATGATTATTCAGGCTATTGCAAGAAGACAAAACCTTAGTGAGTCGGTTGTTACACTTCCACCACCCTATAGCGAAACAAGTGGACTATAAGTGTAGTGTTGTGATTCTGAAAAAAATATTATAATAATATTTAATTATTATATGATTAAGAAAAATGTAATTATGGAAGTATTGAAAAGAGAATTATTTCAAAACTTCCAAAGGGGGGAAATGTAACCAAGGTGATGGAATTAGTTAATCATAAAACACGAACCATGCTGCTATGTCCCTTGTACAGCCCTGCCCATCTGGACATTAGGTCTGGGAACAGAGGGTTTAGTCCCTAGGTAGTCATTAATGTTAAACAATAATGGTGAAGGGGATTTTTAATAGAAATAGCGTTACCAAATGGTTGCAGGTGTATTTGTGGTACCTATCTATTGTGTGAATTAACTGAAGCAAAAAGTCATACATCTCCCCCCAAAGAAGTTAGTTTCAATTAAAACCAGCAGGTGCCTAGAACTGGTCAAGACGACCCGTGCCGCAGGGACAAGAGCCAGAAGAGGACTGAGTTTGCGCAGAAACTGTGACGAAGAGGATAAGCCTTCATCTTGGGACCCCCGACGACCACCACTAGGAGGTACTGCGCAAGCGCGGGTGGGAGGAGTGTATGAAAATGGACTGATTTGACTACGAAAGAAAGGGCTTATGTAATCAGATGAATATGTATATTTTGATCTATATAAACTGCACGAAAAGGGTATGGGGTATGCACGCTTGGTGGAATTATCCCCCGTGCATCCAGCGCTGCAATAAAGAATGCTGCCTTTTAACACTACATTGGTGTTACGACGTTTTCTTCCCGGATTTTCGGTGACAGTTTCTGGCACCCCAGATGGGACCCTGCTTGTGAAAACCGACGGATCCGCGGGATCACGGGACCTGCAGCCGGCATCGAGGGATTCTCAAGGAGAACCTCTGATCCCCGGACCAAAGGATTCCAAGCAAGTCCCCTGGAATTTAATTAAGGCATTCTTTAAGTATAATATACGCCTGCTCGTAAATCGCGGTGAAAACCTCGTAGAGTTGGGCTGAAAGGTACCTTTGTGGAAAGACTCTGCTCGGTGAAAGCCGGTGGAGCGGGGCCCAAGGGGGAGGTCTTCAACAGGGGGTTGAAGTCTCCAGGATCTCAGCAGGGGTCTGGGATCCCAAAAGGGAGCTCCAACAAGGGTTGGGGTCCCTCTGATTAGTGTTTGTGATATAGTGCACAATCACTACCACTGGTCATTTGAAGGATGGGCACCTTTCCGAGTAAAAGACCCATCCCAAGGGGCACGCCTTTGGGATGTATTTTAAAACACTGGAAAGAGCTGGGGGGAGACCCTTTAACTCGGAAACAGTTAATTGAATATTGTAATCCTTGGTGGCCGTTATATACTCTGGATGACGGGGAGAAGTGGCCGGAGGACGGGACACTGTGTTAGAATACCACTTTGCAGTTGATGTTGTTTTGTAAAAGGGAAGGTAAATGGGAAGAAATGACCTATGTAGATTTGTTTTTCTCGTTGAGAAATCATCCGGAATGGCAAAGGCAGTGTGGGATACATCCGCATAGTTCTATGGTAATGGCTTTGGGAAAGGGAAAATGTAAGAAAGGTTCAAAGAAATGCTGCGCCGCTTGTAGCGTTGGGAAAGAATGTTTGAAGTTTGAGTCTGAGGAGGATGATGTCGAGCTAATGGTGGCACCGCGTCGGAAATGGGGGGATAATCATGCAGAGGGATCCGAGATCGGTAGCCCTTCCACCTCCCCTCTGGGGGAGGGTGCGGGAGAATTTAGCCCGGTTTCGGGAAGAACGCGGGGAAGGACAGGGGGGGCAGCGGAGCCAGCTCCCCTCCAGGCCCCTCTCCGAGAAGCAGTAGGAAATACTGGTCCGGTGACAGTAAAGGTTCCGTTTTCGATAACTGATTTAAGGTCGTGGAAGGAAATAGCAGGCACTTATCGAGAAGACCCTGAGAGAGTAGCAAAGGTCTTTGAGACAATAATTAGGACCCAGGATCCTGACTGGAATGATTTGCAGGTGATTTTAGATACTTTGCTTGATGGCACAGAGAAAAGGATGGTGCTGAATACTGCTAAGAAACAGGTAGAGGGAGCTCACGCCCATGGAGATTTGCAGGGACCGGTAGATCAGAACTTTCCCTCTTCAGATCCTGACTGGGACCCGAATCAGCCGGGACCCAGAGGAATGTTGACCAGATATCAGAGGTGGATTTTGTTCGGTGTTAAACATGCAATGCCAAAGGCGATAAATTGCTCAAAAATTTATGAAATAAGGCAGGAGCTAAATGAGTCTCCTTCAGCTTTCATGGAGAGACTGAAGGAAACTGCCCGAAAGTATACTAATTTGGACCCAGAACAACCAGACGAAGCAATACAATTGGCCTCCATATTCATGGGTCAATCGGCTCCCGATATTAGCAAAAAGCTCCAAAAATTGGAAGGACCTGAATCTAGAGATTTGGGAAAAATGCTTGAAGTAGCATGGACTGTGTATAATAATAGAGAAAAAGAGAAGGAAGGAAAACAGGCTCGGAGAGATGGAAAGTTATTGGCGGCTCTAGCTGGGAATAATAGAAAAGGCAGAGGAAGAGGAAGAGGAAGAGGAAGAGGGATGAATATTGGAGAAAGGGAAAGGATAAATCTTCGATTAGCACCAGACCAATGTGCTATTTGTAAGGAACGTGGGCACTCGAAAAGAGAATGTCCTAAGGCCGGGGAGTTAGATCCGACTCTTCGCGCGATTAAATTGATGACTTTAGATGAGGAATCACGAAGAGGACCGGGGGAGTCAACCCTAGCTGAACCCCTGGTTACACTAGAGCTAGGGAATGAAGAAGCAGAATTTTTAGTAGATACGGGAGCCACTTGTTCGGTATTGAACACATGTAGAGGAAAATGCAGTCATCATTCGGTAGATGTCGTTGGTGCGACAGGACAAAGGGAAAATCGGCCTTTTCTGGAACCATTAAAATTTAAATTGGGAAAACAGTGGGTAACACACCAGTTTTTATATATGCCTGAATGCCCTTTGCCTTTGTTAGGGCGAGACTTGTTAAGTAAATTGGAGGCACAAGTAACTTTTAAAAATGGGGAAATTGAATTATTGATACCGGAATCAAAAGCCATAGAGGCGAAAGTATTTATGTTACAGGATTCTTTTAAAGAAGAACGAATTCCAGAAGAGGTGGAAAATGCTGTAACCCCCTTGGTTTGGGCAAGTGAGGTTCCAGGACGATCGAAACTGGCAGAACCGGTAAAAGTGACCTTAAAAGCCGGATCCAAACTGGTAAGACAAAAACAGTATCCTATTAAGTGGGAGGCACGAAAAGGATTAGAGGGGTTAATCATGAAATTTTTGGAATATGGGCTTTTGGTAGAATGCGAGTCAGAATATAACACACCTATATTACCGGTAAAGAAACCTGGGGGACGGGAATATCGACTAGTCCAGGGTCTAAGAGCTATAAATCAAATAGTTCAAGATATACACCCAGTAGCAGCCAATCCCTATAGTTTATTGACATCCCTGAAAGAGGAGCATAAATGGTTTACTGTACTAGATTTAAAGGAGGCCTTCTTTTGCATACCTCTGGATGCACAAAGTCAAAGCATATTTGCTTTTGAATGGGAGAGCCCTGCAACAGGACGAAAGATGCAACTGACGTGGACTGTACTTCCACAAGGATTTAAAAAGAGCCCCACAGTATTTGGAAACCAGTGGGCAAAGGAATTAGAAATATGGAAGAGACAAAACCAGGAAAAGGGGACATTGTTACAATATGTGGATGATATTCTGATAGCAGCAGAAAGCAAAGAAGAATGTTTTGAAATTACTATCAGTTTGTTGAATTTTCTGGGCCAAGGAGGATATAGAGTCTCCAGAAATAAGGCCCAGATAGGAAGAGAAGCAGTGATTTATCTGGGATTTGAAATATCTCAAGGGCAAAGGCAACTAAGCAACGAAAGGAAGGAAGCCATTTGCCAAATCCCAGAACCTAACAGTCCAAAGGAGCTGAGAACCTTTTTGGGAATGATTGGATGGTGTCGGCTTTGGATTCCAAACTATGGACTATATGTGAAGCCACTCTACAACGCTTTAAGAGAATCCAAAGACTTGCATCTGACATGGACACCTGAATGCCAAAAATCATTTAAAGAACTTAAAAAAGCATTGATGATGGCCCCTGCTTTGGCTTTACCTAATTTAACCAAACCTTTTGAACTGTTTGTCCATGAGAGGCAGCATCTGGCCCTTGGAGTGCTGGCACAACGTCTGGGATCCTGGAAGCGGCCAGTAGGATATTTCTCTAAACAACTTGACAACATGAGTAAAGGATGGCCGGGACGTTTGCGCGCTGTGGCAGCGACGGTATTGCTGATTCAGGAAGCTCGAAAATTGACTATGGGCCAAAAGATGGTGGTGTATGTACCACACATGGTGGTAACTGTTCTAGAACAAAAGGGGGGTCATTGGCTGTCCCCCAGCAGAATGCTGAAATATCAAGTTGTCTTACTGGAGCAAGATGATGTGGAATTAAAAACCACAACCATCGTAAATCCAGCAATGTTTCTGTCGACGGAGAATCCGACAGAAAATCTAGAACATGACTGCCTGCTAACTGTTGAACAAGTCTATTCCAGCAGACCGGACCTGAGGGATGAGCCTCTGGAGAACCCTGCTCTGGAGTTGTTCACGGATGGAAGCAGCTTTGTGAAGGAAGGAAGACGAACGGCCGGATACACTCTTGTCACCACCACCGAGGCACTGGAGTCAGGAACGCTGCCTGCAAATACCTCGGCACAGAAAGCAGAACTGGTGGCGTTGAGGCAAGCCTTGCGAATGGCAGAAGGAAAAAGGGTAAATATATGGACTGACTCTAAATATGCATTTGGTGTGATTCACGCTCATGGAGCCATCTGGAAAGAAAGAGGACTGCTCTCAGCCCAAGGTTCATCGATAAAACATAAAGAAGAAATCCTTCAGCTCCTCGAAGAGGCGCAGAAACCAAAGGAAGTGGCAGTGATGCACTGCAAGGCTCATCAATTTGGTCAGACAGCTGTAAACATAGGTAATCGATTGGCAGACAAAACAGCAAAGGAGGCTGCTGAACAAGGTATCCTTGCTCTAGTACCAGTAAAACAAATAAAAATCCCAAATCCGAAACCAAAATACAGTAAATTGGATGAACAATTAGCAGAACAATTGAAAGCATCACAAAATATAGAAGGGTGGTAGGTAACGCCAGAAAAACAGGTAATTGTAACCCCGCAAGTTATGTTAGAACCTGCGAAAGAAAAACATGCACAGACACATTGGGGTGTAGATGCTATGGTCTCGAGCCTAAAATCATCTGTGGTGTGTGTAGGAATGACAGGAGTAATTAAATCCATAGTAACTAAGTGTCCAATTTGTCTCAAAAATAATTCTTTAAATCGGAAAAGGGCACCCCTAGGAGTAACAAAACAGGGTAACATTCCAGGAGATTACTGGCAAGTTGATTTTTCTGAACTCCCCAGGCAAAATGGATTCAGGTATCTATTAGTATTCATTGATACTTTTTCTGGATGGCCGGAAGCCTTTCCTTGTCGCACCAGCAAAGCGAGAGAAGTAGTTAAAATATTGTTGAAAGAAATCATGCCAAGGTTTGGGGTACCAATTGGCATGTCTTCCGATAGGGGACCACATTTTGTAGCAGAAATAGTTCAGCAAGTAAGTAAAATTTTAGGGATAAATTGGGATTTACATACCCCCTGGAGGCCACAATCAAGTGGGAGAATTGAAAGAATGAACCAAACATTAAAGCGACAAATAAGTAAAATTTGTCAAGAGGTGTCTTTGAAATGGCCACAAGCTTTACCATTAGCACTTCTGAGAGTCAGAGTTCAACCTAGATCTAAAGATGGTGTAAGTCCATACGAAATTCTGTATGGCAAACCTTATCAGACTCCTTTAATCCCAGGGGATACGAAAATAACAGGGGAAACAGATTTAAAGATGTATTTGATTTCTTTAGGAAAAACACTTGAAGCACTCCGAAAATACGTTGTGCTGACCAGATCGCTTGCTTTGGATACACCTGTGCATCAATATCCACCAGGTGATTTCGTGTGCATAAAGACTTGGAACTCTGAACCACTGCAGGTGAAGTGGAAAGGACCTTTTCAGGTACTGTTAACAACTTACACTGCGATCAAAGTAGAAGGGGTGGAACCGTGGATATACTACACCCGAGTGAAGAAGGCCCCTTCGTGGAGAGTCATCAATAGAGATCCAGAGACTGCAAAACTGACTTTGAAATATATCTAAAAAGAGTAGCTATTGCTGCAAAATGCGGGGAGACTGTATCTCGATCTGGAAACTGATGATAATAGGAGCACTGTTCAGTGTATTGGAAGTAAGAACAAAAGACATTACTACGCTGCCAATAAAAGCAGAACAATTAATATACCTCCCAAGGAGGACTCCAGAAGAAAATTTGATGATCGGGCTTATAAAAGAATTTGCAAATTTACAAAACGTGACCCAAATAACTGCGTGTCTTCCAATCCCAAGGGCAGTAGGAGAATCAGTTCCGTGGGGAATCTTGACAACAAATCGAAGTAACAAAGAACCCAACAAGAACGGTACTCATTGTTCCCCTTGTTGAGTGGCAGGAACGAATAGAT
Source organism: Opisthocomus hoazin (assembly GCF_030867145.1). Taxonomy (NCBI): domain Eukaryota; kingdom Metazoa; phylum Chordata; class Aves; order Opisthocomiformes; family Opisthocomidae; genus Opisthocomus; species Opisthocomus hoazin. The sequence goes on along the minus strand of NC_134447.1, from coordinate 3,137,647 downwards.
TGTGTTAGAAAACAATGGAAAACCCCTGGAAGTAAAGCAAATTGTGAGAAGTTACTAAATTATGTTTTTGTCCAAATAGTTTTTCCCAATATAGGTTGGTGTGCTTATGATGAACCCGTTAAGAAAAATGTTACTCGATCAATCATGAAATGGGAATGCAAAGAGCCCAATCAAACTAAACAAGAGATAACTTTGTGGGATTCAGTATGGTCAATGGCCATCACATCTCAGTTCCAGTACATGGCCAGTGCCCCCTGGTGTTTCACCTGGGATGGGATGATTTTTGCAGCTTTCCCATCGGTCGATGACAAAGGAAGTACTTCCCGGGAAAAGGAAATTGTAGTACCCTGGTGGAATTGTACAAAAATGTGTAATTGCAGTACAGTTAGTAAAGCAATCCAAAGTGTTCCACCTTTAGCAGCTGCCTTGAAATATGGATGCCAGTGTAGGGGACTTAGAAATGATTTACAGTTGACTGATAGCTATAAGCCCCAAAGAGGAACATTCTTTAGTTGTAGAAAATCTACAATTCAAAGTCCAGGACACTTAGTTTGGGCAATGAGTGATGGAACCTGGTCCACTCACCTACCGGTTGATGGTAAGGTAAAACAAATTACTTTAGGAATGCCAACATTATGTCCAATTTGGAAAAAGACTCCCTTTAAGGGGAACTCTGAGAATTTGAAATTATTACAAATAAAAAGATCAGAAGTTGAAGAAGATGAAAACTGGAATGAGCCTTCAACAGGAGTAAAAATTGGATGGGCCTTAGAATCTTTATTGACTCCCTTATCGACTTATAGGAATAAAGCCTGGTTATATAAACTAACTGGTCAAGTAGAAAAATTAGCAAATGTAACAATGAGAGGATTCAGACAGTTAAACCTACAGTTGCAAGCAACCTCAAGAATGACGCTGCAAAATAAAATGGCCTTAGACATGCTCCTGTTAAAAGAACATGGAGTATGTGAGTACCTAAAAGGTAGGAGAGATCATTGCTGTCTACATATCCCCAACGTCACTCAGGATGTTGAACATGACTTAAACTTACTAAAACAAATAGAAAAAGACACTCAGGAAATCCAACAGGACATGCAAGAAAATTGGCTTGATAAAATTTTTAACGGATTAGGGTGGAATATTAGTTCTTGGGTCAAATCTTTAATCGGTACCGGACTGCTTTTACTGGTAGTAGTTTTAATAATACTGCTCATATATTATTGTCTGAAAAAGGAACTCACCAGCAGAACAGCTTTTAATCGAATGATTATTCAGGCTATTGCAAGAAGACAAAACCTTAGTGAGTCGGTTGTTACACTTCCACCACCCTATAGCGAAACAAGTGGACTATAAGTGTAGTGTTGTGATTCTGAAAAAAATATTATAATAATATTTAATCATTATATGATTAAGAAAAATTTAATTATGGAAGTATTGAAAAGAGAATTATTTCAAAACTTCCAAAGGGGGGAAATGTAACCAAGGTGATGGAATTAGTTAATCATAAAACACGAACCATGCTGCTATGTCCCTTGTACAGCCCTGCCCATCTGGACATTAGGTCTGGGAACAGAGGGTTTAGTCCCTAGGTAGTCATTAATGTTAAACAATAATGGTGAAGGGGATTTTTAATAGAAATAGCGTTACCAAAAGGTTGCAGGTGTATTTGTGGTACCTATCTATTGTGTGAATTAACTGAAGCAAAAAGTCATACATCTCCCCCCAAAGAAGTTAGTTTCAATTAAAACCAGCAGGTGCCTAGAACTGGTCAAGACGACCCGTGCCGCAGGGACAAGAGCCAGAAGAGGACTGAGTTTGCGCAGAAACTGTGACGAAGAGGATAAGCCTTCATCTTGGGACCCCCGACGACCACCACTAGGAGGCACTGCGCAAGCGCGGGTGGGAGGAGTGTATGAAAATGGACTGATTTGACTACGAAAGAAAGGGCTTATGTAATCAGACGAATATGTATATTTTGATCTATATAAACTGCACGAAAAGGGTATGGGGTATGCACGCTTGGTGGAATTATCCCCCGTGCATCCAGCGCTGCAATAAAGAATGCTGCCTTTTAACACTACATTGGTGTTACGACGTTTTCTTCCCGGATTTTCGGTGACAGTTTCTGGCACCCCAGATGGGACCCTGCTTGTGAAAACCGACGGATCCGCGGGATCACGGGACCTGCAGCCGGCATCGAGGGATTCTCAAGGAGAACCTCTGATCCCCGGACCAAAGGATTCCAAGCAAGTCCCCTGGAATTTAATTAAGGCATTCTTTAAGTATAATATACGCCTGCTCGTAAATCGCGGTGAAAACCTCGTAGAGTTGGGCTGAAAGGTACCTTTGTGGAAAGACTCTGCTCGGTGAAAGCCGGTGGAGCGGGGCCCAAGGGGGAGGTCTTCAACAGGGGGTTGAAGTCTCCAGGATCTCAGCAGGGGTCTGGGATCCCAAAAGGGAGCTCCAACAAGGGTTGGGGTCCCTCTGATTAGTGTTTGTGATATAGTGCACAATCACTACCACTGGTCATTTGAAGGATGGGCACCTTTCCGAGTAAAAGACCCATCCCAAGGGGCACGCCTTTGGGATGTATTTTAAAACACTGGAAAGAGCTGGGGGGAGACCCTTTAACTCGGAAACAGTTAATTGAATATTGTAATCCTTGGTGGCCGTTATATACTCTGGATGACGGGGAGAAGTGGCCGGAGGACGGGACACTGTGTTAGAATACCACTTTGCAGTTGATGTTGTTTTGTAAAAGGGAAGGTAAATGGGAAGAAATGACCTATGTAGATTTGTTTTTCTCGTTGAGAAATCATCCGGAATGGCAAAGGCAGTGTGGGATACATCCGCATAGTTCTATGGTAATGGCTTTGGGAAAGGGAAAATGTAAGAAAGGTTCAAAGAAATGCTGCGCCGCTTGTAGCGTCGGGAAAGAATGTTTGAAGTTTGAGTCTGAGGAGGATGATGTCGAGCTAATGGTGGCACCGCGTCGGAAATGGGGGGATAATCATGCAGAGGGATCCGAGATCGGTAGCCCTTCCACCTCCCCTCTGGGGGAGGGTGCGGGAGAATTTAGCCCGGTTTCGGGAAGAACGCGGGGAAGGACAGGGGGGGCAGCGGAGCCAGCTCCCCTCCAGGCCCCTCTCCGAGAAGCAGTAGGAAATACTGGTCCGGTGACAGTAAAGGTTCCGTTTTCGATAACTGATTTAAGGTCGTGGAAGGAAATAGCAGGCACTTATCGAGAAGACCCTGAGAGAGTAGCAAAGGTCTTTGAGACAATAATTAGGACCCAGGATCCTGACTGGAATGATTTGCAGGTGATTTTAGATACTTTGCTTGATGGCACAGAGAAAAGGATGGTGCTGAATACTGCTAAGAAACAGGTAGAGGGAGCTCACGCCCATGGAGATTTGCAGGGACCGGTAGATCAGAACTTTCCCTCTTCAGATCCTGACTGGGACCCGAATCAGCCGGGACCCAGAGGAATGTTGACCAGATATCAGAGGTGGATTTTGTTCGGTGTTAAACATGCAATGCCAAAGGCGATAAATTGCTCAAAAATTTATGAAATAAGGCAGGAGCTAAATGAGTCTCCTTCAGCTTTCATGGAGAGACTGAAGGAAACTGCCCGAAAGTATACTAATTTGGACCCAGAACAACCAGACGAAGCAATACAATTGGCCTCCATATTCATGGGTCAATCGGCTCCCGATATTAGCAAAAAGCTCCAAAAATTGGAAGGACCTGAATCTAGAGATTTGGGAAAAATGCTTGAAGTAGCATGGACTGTGTATAATAATAGAGAAAAAGAGAAGGAAGGAAAACAGGCTCGGAGAGATGGAAAGTTATTGGCGGCTCTAGCTGGGAATAATAGAAAAGGCAGAGGAAGAGGAAGAGGAAGAGGAAGAGGGATGAATATTGGAGAAAGGGAAAGGATAAATCTTCGATTAGCACCAGACCAATGTGCTATTTGTAAGGAACGTGGGCACTCGAAAAGAGAATGTCCTAAGGCCGGGGAGTTAGATCCGACTCTTCGCGCGATTAAATTGATGACTTTAGATGAGGAATCACGAAGAGGACCGGGGGAGTCAACCCTAGCTGAACCCCTGGTTACACTAGAGCTAGGGAATGAAGAAGCAGAATTTTTAGTAGATACGGGAGCCACTTGTTCGGTATTGAACACATGTAGAGGAAAATGCAGTCATCATTCGGTAGATGTCGTTGGTGCGACAGGACAAAGGGAAAATCGGCCTTTTCTGGAACCATTAAAATTTAAATTGGGAAAACAGTGGGTAACACACCAGTTTTTATATATGCCTGAATGCCCTTTGCCTTTGTTAGGGCGAGACTTGTTAAGTAAATTGGAGGCACAAGTAACTTTTAAAAATGGGGAAATTGAATTATTGATACCGGAATCAAAAGCCATAGAGGCGAAAGTATTTATGTTACAGGATTCTTTTAAAGAAGAACGAATTCCAGAAGAGGTGGAAAATGCTGTAACCCCCTTGGTTTGGGCAAGTGAGGTTCCAGGACGATCGAAACTGGCAGAACCGGTAAAAGTGACCTTAAAAGCCGGATCCAAACTGGTAAGACAAAAACAGTATCCTATTAAGTGGGAGGCACGAAAAGGATTAGAGGGGTTAATCATGAAATTTTTGGAATATGGGCTTTTGGTAGAATGCGAGTCAGAATATAACACACCTATATTACCGGTAAAGAAACCTGGGGGACGGGAATATCGACTAGTCCAGGGTCTAAGAGCTATAAATCAAATAGTTCAAGATATACACCCAGTAGCAGCCAATCCCTATAGTTTATTGACATCCCTGAAAGAGGAGCATAAATGGTTTACTGTACTAGATTTAAAGGAGGCCTTCTTTTGCATACCTCTGGATGCACAAAGTCAAAGCATATTTGCTTTTGAATGGGAGAGCCCTGCAACAGGACGAAAGATGCAACTGACGTGGACTGTACTTCCACAAGGATTTAAAAAGAGCCCCACAGTATTTGGAAACCAGTGGGCAAAGGAATTAGAAATATGGAAGAGACAAAACCAGGAAAAGGGGACATTGTTACAATATGTGGATGATATTCTGATAGCAGCAGAAAGCAAAGAAGAATGTTTTGAAATTACTATCAGTTTGTTGAATTTTCTGGGCCAAGGAGGATATAGAGTCTCCAGAAATAAGGCCCAGATAGGAAGAGAAGCAGTGATTTATCTGGGATTTGAAATATCTCAAGGGCAAAGGCAACTAAGCAACGAAAGGAAGGAAGCCATTTGCCAAATCCCAGAACCTAACAGTCCAAAGGAGCTGAGAACCTTTTTGGGAATGATTGGATGGTGTCGGCTTTGGATTCCAAACTATGGACTATATGTGAAGCCACTCTACAACGCTTTAAGAGAATCCAAAGACTTGTATCTGACATGGACACCTGAATGCCAAAAATCATTTAAAGAACTTAAAAAAGCATTGATGATGGCCCCTGCTTTGGCTTTACCTAATTTAACCAAACCTTTTGAACTGTTTGTCCATGAGAGGCAGCATCTGGCCCTTGGAGTGCTGGCACAACGTCTGGGATCCTGGAAGCGGCCAGTAGGATATTTCTCTAAACAACTTGACAACATGAGTAAAGGATGGCCGGGACGTTTGCGCGCTGTGGCAGCGACGGTATTGCTGATTCAGGAAGCTCGAAAATTGACTATGGGCCAAAAGATGGTGGTGTATGTACCACACATGGTGGTAACTGTTCTAGAACAAAAGGGGGGTCATTGGCTGTCCCCCAGCAGAATGCTGAAATATCAAGTTGTCTTACTGGAGCAAGATGATGTGGAATTAAAAACCACAACCATCGTAAATCCAGCAATGTTTCTGTCGACGGAGAATCCGACAGAAAATCTAGAACATGACTGCCTGCTAACTGTTGAACAAGTCTATTCCAGCAGACCGGACCTGAGGGATGAGCCTCTGGAGAACCCTGCTCTGGAGTTGTTCACGGATGGAAGCAGCTTTGTGAAGGAAGGAAGACGAACGGCCGGATACACTCTTGTCACCACCACCGAGGCACTGGAGTCAGGAACGCTGCCTGCAAATACCTCGGCACAGAAAGCAGAACTGGTGGCGTTGAGGCAAGCCTTGCGAATGGCAGAAGGAAAAAGGGTAAATATATGGACTGACTCTAAATATGCATTTGGTGTGATTCACGCTCATGGAGCCATCTGGAAAGAAAGAGGACTGCTCTCAGCCCAAGGTTCATCGATAAAACACAAAGAAGAAATCCTTCAGCTCCTCGAAGAGGCGCAGAAACCAAAGGAAGTGGCAGTGATGCACTGCAAGGCTCATCAATTTGGTCAGACAGCTGTAAACATAGGTAATCGATTGGCAGACAAAACAGCAAAGGAGGCTGCTGAACAAGGTATCCTTGCTCTAGTACCAGTAAAACAAATAAAAATCCCAAATCCGAAACCAAAATACAGTAAATTGGATGAACAATTAGCAGAACAATTGAAAGCATCACAAAATATAGAAGGGTGGTAGGTAACGCCAGAAAAACAGGTAATTGTAACCCCGCAAGTTATGTTAGAACCTGCGAAAGAAAAACATGCACAGACACATTGGGGTGTAGATGCTATGGTCTCGAGCCTAAAATCATCTGTGGTGTGTGTAGGAATGACAGGAGTAATTAAATCCATAGTAACTAAGTGTCCAATTTGTCTCAAAAATAATTCTTTAAATCGGAAAAGGGCACCCCTAGGAGTAACAAAACAGGGTAACATTCCAGGAGATTACTGGCAAGTTGATTTTTCTGAACTCCCCAGGCAAAATGGATTCAGGTATCTATTAGTATTCATTGATACTTTTTCTGGATGGCCGGAAGCCTTTCCTTGTCGCACCAGCAAAGCGAGAGAAGTAGTTAAAATATTGTTGAAAGAAATCATGCCAAGGTTTGGGGTACCAATTGGCATGTCTTCCGATAGGGGACCACATTTTGTAGCAGAAATAGTTCAGCAAGTAAGTAAAATTTTAGGGATAAATTGGGATTTACATACCCCCTGGAGGCCACAATCAAGTGGGAGAATTGAAAGAATGAACCAAACATTAAAGCGACAAATAAGTAAAATTTGTCAAGAGGTGTCTTTGAAATGGCCACAAGCTTTACCATTAGCACTTCTGAGAGTCAGAGTTCAACCTAGATCTAAAGATGGTGTAAGTCCATACGAAATTCTGTATGGCAAACCTTATCAGACTCCTTTAATCCCAGGGGATACGAAAATAACAGGGGAAACAGATTTAAAGATGTATTTGATTTCTTTAGGAAAAACACTTGAAGCACTCCGAAAATACGTTGTGCTGACCAGATCGCTTGCTTTGGATACACCTGTGCATCAATATCCACCAGGTGATTTCGTGTGCATAAAGACTTGGAACTCTGAACCACTGCAGGTGAAGTGGAAAGGACCTTTTCAGGTACTGTTAACAACTTACACTGCGATCAAAGTAGAAGGGGTGGAACCGTGGATATACTACACCCGAGTGAAGAAGGCCCCTTCGTGGAGAGTCATCAATAGAGATCCAGAGACTGCAAAACTGACTTTGAAATATATCTAAAAAGAGTAGCTATTGCTGCAAAATGCGGGGAGACTGTATCTCGATCTGGAAACTGATGATAATAGGAGCACTGTTCAGTGTATTGGAAGTAAGAACAAAAGACATTACTACGCTGCCAATAAAAGCAGAACAATTAATATACCTCCCAAGGAGGACTCCAGAAGAAAATTTGATGATCGGGCTTATAAAAGAATTTGCAAATTTACAAAACGTGACCCAAATAACTGCGTGTCTTCCAATCCCAAGGGCAGTAGGAGAATCAGTTCCGTGGGGAATCTTGACAACAAATCGAAGTAACAAAGAACCCAACAAGAACGGTACTCATTGTTCCCCTTGTTGAGTGGCAGGAACGAATAGATTGTGTTAGAAAACAATGGAAAACCCCTGGAAGTAAAGCAAATTGTGAGAAGTTACTAAATTATGTTTTTGTCCAAATAGTTTTTCCCAATATAGGTTGGTGTGCTTATGATGAACCCGTTAAGAAAAATGTTACTCGATCAATCATGAAATGGGAATGCAAAGAGCCCAATCAAACTAAACAAGAGATAACTTTGTGGGATTCAGTATGGTCAATGGCCATCACATCTCAGTTCCAGTACATGGCCAGTGCCCCCTGGTGTTTCACCTGGGATGGGATGATTTTTGCAGCTTTCCCATCGGTCGATGACAAAGGAAGTACTTCCCGGGAAAAGGAAATTGTAGTACCCTGGTGGAATTGTACAAAAATGTGTAATTGCAGTACAGTTAGTAAAGCAATCCAAAGTGTTCCACCTTTAGCAGCTGCCTTGAAATATGGATGCCAGTGTAGGGGACTTAGAAATGATTTACAGTTGACTGATAGCTATAAGCCCCAAAGAGGAACATTCTTTAGTTGTAGAAAATCTACAATTCAAAGTCCAGGACACTTAGTTTGGGCAATGAGTGATGGAACCTGGTCCACTCACCTACCGGTTGATGGTAAGGTAAAACAAATTACTTTAGGAATGCCAACATTATGTCCAATTTGGAAAAAGACTCCCTTTAAGGGGAACTCTGAGAATTTGAAATTATTACAAATAAAAAGATCAGAAGTTGAAGAAGATGAAAACTGGAATGAGCCTTCAACAGGAGTAAAAATTGGATGGGCCTTAGAATCTTTATTGACTCCCTTATCGACTTATAGGAATAAAGCCTGGTTATATAAACTAACTGGTCAAGTAGAAAAATTAGCAAATGTAACAATGAGAGGATTCAGACAGTTAAACCTACAGTTGCAAGCAACCTCAAGAATGACGCTGCAAAATAAAATGGCCTTAGACATGCTCCTGTTAAAAGAACATGGAGTATGTGAGTACCTAAAAGGTAGGAGAGATCATTGCTGTCTACATATCCCCAACGTCACTCAGGATGTTGAACATGACTTAAACTTACTAAAACAAATAGAAAAAGACACTCAGGAAATCCAACAGGACATGCAAGAAAATTGGCTTGATAAAATTTTTAACGGATTAGGGTGGAATATTAGTTCTTGGGTCAAATCTTTAATCGGTACCGGACTGCTTTTACTGGTAGTAGTTTTAATAATACTGCTCATATATTATTGTCTGAAAAAGGAACTCACCAGCAGAACAGCTTTTAATCGAATGATTATTCAGGCTATTGCAAGAAGACAAAACCTTAGTGAGTCGGTTGTTACACTTCCACCACCCTATAGCGAAACAAGTGGACTATAAGTGTAGTGTTGTGATTCTGAAAAAAATATTATAATAATATTTAATTATTATATGATTAAGAAAAATGTAATTATGGAAGTATTGAAAAGAGAATTATTTCAAAACTTCCAAAGGGGGGAAATGTAACCAAGGTGATGGAATTAGTTAATCATAAAACACGAACAATGCTGCTATGTCCCTTGTACAGCCCTGCCCATCTGGACATTAGGTCTGGGAACAGAGGGTTTAGTCCCTAGGTAGTCATTAATGTTAAACAATAATGGTGAAGGGGATTTTTAATAGAAATAGCGTTACCAAAAGGTTGCAGGTGTATTTGTGGTACCTATCTATTGTGTGAATTAACTGAAGCAAAAAGTCATACATCTCCCCCCAAAGAAGTTAGTTTCAATTAAAACCAGCAGGTGCCTAGAACTGGTCAAGACGACCCGTGCCGCAGGGACAAGAGCCAGAAGAGGACTGAGTTTGCGCAGAAACTGTGACGAAGAGGATAAGCCTTCATCTTGGGACCCCCGACGACCACCACTAGGAGGCACTGCGCAAGCGCGGGTGGGAGGAGTGTATGAAAATGGACTGATTTGACTATGAAAGAAAGGGCTTATGTAATCAGACGAATATGTATATTTTGATCTATATAAACTGCACGAAAAGGGTATGGGGTATGCACGCTTGGTGGAATTATCCCCCGTGCATCCAGCGCTGCAATAAAGAATGCTGCCTTTTAACACTACATTGGTGTTACGACGTTTTCTTCCCGGATTTTCGGTGACAGTTTCTGGCACCCCAGATGGGACCCTGCTTGTGAAAACCGACGGATCCGCGGGATCACGGGACCTGCAGCCGGCATCGAGGGATTCTCAAGGAGAACCTCTGATCCCCGGACCAAAGGATTCCAAGCAAGTCCCCTGGAATTTAATTAAGGCATTCTTTAAGTATAATATACGCCTGCTCGTAAATCGCGGTGAAAACCTCGTAGAGTTGGGCTGAAAGGTACCTTTGTGGAAAGACTCTGCTCGGTGAAAGCCGGTGGAGCGGGGCCCAAGGGGGAGGTCTTCAACAGGGGGTTGAAGTCTCCAGGATCTCAGCAGGGGTCTGGGATCCCAAAAGGGAGCTCCAACAAGGGTTGGGGTCCCTCTGATTAGTGTTTGTGATATAGTGCACAATCACTACCACTGGTCATTTGAAGGATGGGCACCTTTCCGAGTAAAAGACCCATCCCAAGGGGCACGCCTTTGGGATGTATTTTAAAACACTGGAAAGAGCTGGGGGGAGACCCTTTAACTCGGAAACAGTTAATTGAATATTGTAATCCTTGGTGGCCGTTATATACTCTGGATGACGGGGAGAAGTGGCCGGAGGACGGGACACTGTGTTAGAATACCACTTTGCAGTTGATGTTGTTTTGTAAAAGGGAAGGTAAATGGGAAGAAATGACCTATGTAGATTTGTTTTTCTCGTTGAGAAATCATCCGGAATGGCAAAGGCAGTGTGGGATACATCCGCATAGTTCTATGGTAATGGCTTTGGGAAAGGGAAAATGTAAGAAAGGTTCAAAGAAATGCTGCGCCGCTTGTAGCGTTGGGAAAGAATGTTTGAAGTTTGAGTCTGAGGAGGATGATGTCGAGCTAATGGTGGCACCGCGTCGGAAATGGGGGGATAATCATGCAGAGGGATCCGAGATCGGTAGCCCTTCCACCTCCCCTCTGGGGGAGGGTGCGGGAGAATTTAGCCCGGTTTCGGGAAGAACGCGGGGAAGGACAGGGGAGGCAGCGGAGCCAGCTCCCCTCCAGGCCCCTCTCCGAGAAGCAGTAGGAAATACTGGTCCGGTGACAGTAAAGGTTCCGTTTTCGATAACTGATTTAAGGTCGTGGAAGGAAATAGCAGGCACTTATCGAGAAGACCCTGAGAGAGTAGCAAAGGTCTTTGAGACAATAATTAGGACCCAGGATCCTGACTGGAATGATTTGCAGGTGATTTTAGATACTTTGCTTGATGGCACAGAGAAAAGGATGGTGCTGAATACTGCTAAGAAACAGGTAGAGGGAGCTCACGCCCATGGAGATTTGCAGGGACCGGTAGATCAGAACTTTCCCTCTTCAGATCCTGACTGGGACCCGAATCAGCCGGGACCCAGAGGAATGTTGACCAGATATCAGAGGTGGATTTTGTTCGGTGTTAAACATGCAATGCCAAAGGCGATAAATTGCTCAAAAATTTATGAAATAAGGCAGGAGCTAAATGAGTCTCCTTCAGCTTTCATGGAGAGACTGAAGGAAACTGCCCGAAAGTATACTAATTTGGACCCAGAACAACCAGACGAAGCAATACAATTGGCCTCCATATTCATGGGTCAATCGGCTCCCGATATTAGCAAAAAGCTCCAAAAATTGGAAGGACCTGAATCTAGAGATTTGGGAAAAATGCTTGAAGTAGCATGGACTATGTATAATAATAGAGAAAAAGAGAAGGAAGGAAAACAGGCTCGGAGAGATGGAAAGTTATTGGCGGCTCTAGCTGGGAATAATAGAAAAGGCAGAGGAAGAGGAAGAGGAAGAGGAAGAGGGATGAATATTGGAGAAAGGGAAAGGATAAATCTTCGATTAGCACCAGACCAATGTGCTATTTGTAAGGAACGTGGGCACTCGAAAAGAGAATGTCCTAAGGCCGGGGAGTTAGATCCGACTCTTCGCGCGATTAAATTGATGACTTTAGATGAGGAATCACGAAGAGGACCGGGGGAGTCAACCCTAGCTGAACCCCTGGTTACACTAGAGCTAGGGAATGAAGAAGCAGAATTTTTAGTAGATACGGGAGCCACTTGTTCGGTATTGAACACATGTAGAGGAAAATGCAGTCATCATTCGGTAGATGTCGTTGGTGCGACAGGACAAAGGGAAAATCGGCCTTTTCTGGAACCATTAAAATTTAAATTGGGAAAACAGTGGGTAACACACCAGTTTTTATATATGCCTGAATGCCCTTTGCCTTTGTTAGGGCGAGACTTGTTAAGTAAATTGGAGGCACAAGTAACTTTTAAAAATGGGGAAATTGAATTATTGATACCGGAATCAAAAGCCATAGAGGCGAAAGTATTTATGTTACAGGATTCTTTTAAAGAAGAACGAATTCCAGAAGAGGTGGAAAATGCTGTAACCCCCTTGGTTTGGGCAAGTGAGGTTCCAGGACGATCGAAACTGGCAGAACCGGTAAAAGTGACCTTAAAAGCCGGATCCAAACTGGTAAGACAAAAACAGTATCCTATTAAGTGGGAGGCACGAAAAGGATTAGAGGGGTTAATCATGAAATTTTTGGAATATGGGCTTTTGGTAGAATGCGAGTCAGAATATAACACACCTATATTACCGGTAAAGAAACCTGGGGGACGGGAATATCGACTAGTCCAGGGTCTAAGAGCTATAAATCAAATAGTTCAAGATATACACCCAGTAGCAGCCAATCCCTATAGTTTATTGACATCCCTGAAAGAGGAGCATAAATGGTTTACTGTACTAGATTTAAAGGAGGCCTTCTTTTGCATACCTCTGGATGCACAAAGTCAAAGCATATTTGCTTTTGAATGGGAGAGCCCTGCAACAGGACGAAAGATGCAACTGACGTGGACTGTACTTCCACAAGGATTTAAAAAGAGCCCCACAGTATTTGGAAACCAGTGGGCAAAGGAATTAGAAATATGGAAGAGACAAAACCAGGAAAAGGGGACATTGTTACAATATGTGGATGATATTCTGATAGCAGCAGAAAGCAAAGAAGAATGTTTTGAAATTACTATCAGTTTGTTGAATTTTCTGGGCCAAGGAGGATATAGAGTCTCCAGAAATAAGGCCCAGATAGGAAGAGAAGCAGTGATTTATCTGGGATTTGAAATATCTCAAGGGCAAAGGCAACTAAGCAACGAAAGGAAGGAAGCCATTTGCCAAATCCCAGAACCTAACAGTCCAAAGGAGCTGAGAACCTTTTTGGGAATGATTGGATGGTGTCGGCTTTGGATTCCAAACTATGGACTATATGTGAAGCCACTCTACAACGCTTTAAGAGAATCCAAAGACTTGTATCTGACATGGACACCTGAATGCCAAAAATCATTTAAAGAACTTAAAAAAGCATTGATGATGGCCCCTGCTTTGGCTTTACCTAATTTAACCAAACCTTTTGAACTGTTTGTCCATGAGAGGCAGCATCTGGCCCTTGGAGTGCTGGCACAACGTCTGGGATCCTGGAAGCGGCCAGTAGGATATTTCTCTAAACAACTTGACAACGTGAGTAAAGGATGGCCGGGACGTTTGCGCGCTGTGGCAGCGACGGTATTGCTGATTCAGGAAGCTCGAAAATTGACTATGGGCCAAAAGATGGTGGTGTATGTACCACACATGGTGGTAACTGTTCTAGAACAAAAGGGGGGTCATTGGCTGTCCCCCAGCAGAATGCTGAAATATCAAGTTGTCTTACTGGAGCAAGATGATGTGGAATTAAAAACCACAACCATCGTAAATCCAGCAATGTTTCTGTCGACGGAGAATCCGACAGAAAATCTAGAACATGACTGCCTGCTAACTGTTGAACAAGTCTATTCCAGCAGACCGGACCTGAGGGATGAGCCTCTGGAGAACCCTGCTCTGGAGTTGTTCACGGATGGAAGCAGCTTTGTGAAGGAAGGAAGACGAACGGCCGGATACGCTCTTGTCACCACCACCGAGGCACTGGAGTCAGGAACGCTGCCTGCAAATACCTCGGCACAGAAAGCAGAACTGGTGGCGTTGAGGCAAGCCTTGCGAATGGCAGAAGGAAAAAGGGTAAATATATGGACTGACTCTAAATATGCATTTGGTGTGATTCACGCTCATGGAGCCATCTGGAAAGAAAGAGGACTGCTCTCAGCCCAAGGTTCATCGATAAAACATAAAGAAGAAATCCTTCAGCTCCTCGAAGAGGCGCAGAAACCAAAGGAAGTGGCAGTGATGCACTGCAAGGCTCATCAATTTGGTCAGACAGCTGTAAACATAGGTAATCGATTGGCAGACAAAACAGCAAAGGAGGCTGCTGAACAAGGTATCCTTGCTCTAGTACCAGTAAAACAAATAAAAATCCCAAATCTGAAATCAAAATACAGTAAGTTGGATGAACAATTAGCAGAACAATTGAAAGCATCACAAAATATAGAAGGGTGGTAGGTAACGCCAGAAAAACAGGTAATTGTAACCCCGCAAGTTATGTTAGAACCTGCGAAAGAAAAACATGCACAGACACATTGGGGTGTAGATGCTATGGTCTCGAGCCTAAAATCATCTGTGGTGTGTGTAGGAAGGACAGGAGTAATTAAATCCATAGTAACGAAGTGTCCAATTTGTCTCAAAAATAATTCTTTAAATCGGAAAAGGGCACCCCTAGGAGTAACAAAACAGGGTAACATTCCAGGAGATTACTGGCAAGTTGATTTTTCTGAACTCCCCAGGCAAAATGGATTCAGGTATCTATTAGTATTCATTGATACTTTTTCTGGATGGCCGGAAGCCTTTCCTTGTCGCACCAGCAAAGCGAGAGAAGTAGTTAAAATATTGTTGAAAGAAATCATGCCAAGGTTTGGGGTACCAATTGGCATGTCTTCCGATAGGGGACCACATTTTGTAGCAGAAATAGTTCAGCAAGTAAGTAAAATTTTAGGGATAAATTGGGATTTACATACCCCCTGGAGGCCACAATCAAGTGGGAGAATTGAAAGAATGAACCAAACATTAAAGCAACAAATAAGTAAAATTTGTCAAGAGGTGTCTTTGAAATGGCCACAAGCTTTACCATTAGCACTTCTGAGAGTCAGAGTTCAACCTAGATCTAAAGATGGTGTAAGTCCATACGAAATTCTGTATGGCAAACCTTATCAGACTCCTTTAATCCCAGGGGATACGAAAATAACAGGGGAAACAGATTTAAAGATGTATTTGATTTCTTTAGGAAAAACACTTGAAGCACTCCGAAAATACGTTGTGCTGACCAGATCGCTTGCTTTGGATACACCTGTGCATCAATATCCACCAGGTGATTTCGTGTGCATAAAGACTTGGAACTCTGAACCACTGCAGGTGAAGTGGAAAGGACCTTTTCAGGTACTGTTAACAACTGACACTGCGATCAAAGTAGAAGGGGTGGAACCGTGGATATACTACACCCGAGTGAAGAAGGCCCCTTCGTGGAGAGTCATCAATAGAGATCCAGAGACTGCAAAACTGACTTTGAAATATATCTAAAAAGAGTAGCTATTGCTGCAAAATGCGGGGAGACTGTATCTCGATCTGGAAACTGATGATAATAGGAGCACTGTTCAGTGTATTGGAAGTAAGAACAAAAGACATTACTACGCTGCCAATAAAAGCAGAACAATTAATATACCTCCCAAGGAGGACTCCAGAAGAAAATTTGATGATCGGGCTTATAAAAGAATTTGCAAATTTACAAAACGTGACCCAAATAACTGCGTGTCTTCCAATCCCAAGGGCAGTAGGAGAATCAGTTCCGTGGGGAATCTTGACAACAAATCGAAGTAACAAAGAACCCAACAAGAACGGTACTCATTGTTCCCCTTGTTGAGTGGCAGGAACGAATAGATTGTGTTAGAAAACAATGGAAAACCCCTGGAAGTAAAGCAAATTGTGAGAAGTTACTAAATTATGTTTTTGTCCAAATAGTTTTTCCCAATATAGGTTGGTGTGCTTATGATGAACCCGTTAAGAAAAATGTTACTCGATCAATCATGAAATGGGAATGCAAAGAGCCCAATCAAACTAAACAAGAGATAACTTTGTGGGATTCAGTATGGTCAATGGCCATCACATCTCAGTTCCAGTACATGGCCAGTGCCCCCTGGTGTTTCACCTGGGATGGGATGATTTTTGCAGCTTTCCCATCGGTCGATGACAAAGGAAGTACTTCCCGGGAAAAGGAAATTGTAGTACCCTGGTGGAATTGTACAAAAATGTGTAATTGCAGTACAGTTAGTAAAGCAATCCAAAGTGTTCCACCTTTAGCAGCTGCCTTGAAATATGGATGCCAGTGTAGGGGACTTAGAAATGATTTACAGTTGACTGATAGCTATAAGCCCCAAAGAGGAACATTCTTTAGTTGTAGAAAATCTACAATTCAAAGTCCAGGACACTTAGTTTGGGCAATGAGTGATGGAACCTGGTCCACTCACCTACCGGTTGATGGTAAGGTAAAACAAATTACTTTAGGAATGCCAACATTATGTCCAATTTGGAAAAAGACTCCCTTTAAGGGGAACTCTGAGAATTTGAAATTATTACAAATAAAAAGATCAGAAGTTGAAGAAGATGAAAACTGGAATGAGCCTTCAACAGGAGTAAAAATTGGATGGGCCTTAGAATCTTTATTGACTCCCTTATCGACTTATAGGAATAAAGCCTGGTTATATAAACTAACTGGTCAAGTAGAAAAATTAGCAAATGTAACAATGAGAGGATTCAGACAGTTAAACCTACAGTTGCAAGCAACCTCAAGAATGACGCTGCAAAATAAAATGGCCTTAGACATGCTCCTGTTAAAAGAACATGGAGTATGTGAGTACCTAAAAGGTAGGAGAGATCATTGCTGTCTACATATCCCCAACGTCACTCAGGATGTTGAACATGACTTAAACTTACTAAAACAAATAGAAAAAGACACTCAGGAAATCCAACAGGACATGCAAGAAAATTGGCTTGATAAAATTTTTAACGGATTAGGGTGGAATATTAGTTCTTGGGTCAAATCTTTAATCGGTACCGGACTGCTTTTACTGGTAGTAGTTTTAATAATACTGCTCATATATTATTGTCTGAAAAAGGAACTCACCAGCAGAACAGCTTTTAATCGAATGATTATTCAGGCTATTGCAAGAAGACAAAACCTTAGTGAGTCGGTTGTTACACTTCCACCACCCTATAGCGAAACAAGTGGACTATAAGTGTAGTGTTCTGATTCTGAAAAAAATATTATAATAATATTTAATTATTATATGATTAAGAAAAATGTAATTATGGAAGTATTGAAAAGAGAATTATTTCAAAACTTCCAAAGGGGGGAAATGTAACCAAGGTGATGGAATTAGTTAATCATAAAACACGAACAATGCTGCTATGTCCCTTGTACAGCCCTGCCCATCTGGACATTAGGTCTGGGAACAGAGGGTTTAGTCCCTAGGTAGTCATTAATGTTAAACAATAATGGTGAAGGGGATTTTTAATAGAAATAGCGTTACCAAAAGGTTGCAGGTGTATTTGTGGTACCTATCTATTGTGTGAATTAACTGAAGCAAAAAGTCATACATCTCCCCCCAAAGAAGTTAGTTTCAATTAAAACCAGCAGGTGCCTAGAACTGGTCAAGACGACCCGTGCCGCAGGGACAAGAGCCAGAAGAGGACTGAGTTTGCGCAGAAACTGTGACGAAGAGGATAAGCCTTCATCTTGGGACCCCCGACGACCACCACTAGGAGGCACTGCGCAAGCGCGGGTGGGAGGAGTGTATGAAAATGGACTGATTTGACTATGAAAGAAAGGGCTTATGTAATCAGACGAATATGTATATTTTGATCTATATAAACTGCACGAAAAGGGTATGGGGTATGCACGCTTGGTGGAATTATCCCCCGTGCATCCAGCGCTGCAATAAAGAATGCTGCCTTTTAACACTACATTGGTGTTACGACGTTTTCTTCCCGGATTTTCGGTGACAGTTTCTGGCACCCCAGATGGGACCCTGCTTGTGAAAACCGACGGATCCGCGGGATCACGGGACCTGCAGCCGGCATCGAGGGATTCTCAAGGAGAACCTCTGATCCCCGGACCAAAGGATTCCAAGCAAGTCCCCTGGAATTTAATTAAGGCATTCTTTAAGTATAATATACGCCTGCTCGTAAATCGCGGTGAAAACCTCGTAGAGTTGGGCTGAAAGGTACCTTTGTGGAAAGACTCTGCTCGGTGAAAGCCGGTGGAGCGGGGCCCAAGGGGGAGGTCTTCAACAGGGGGTTGAAGTCTCCAGGATCTCAGCAGGGGTCTGGGATCCCAAAAGGGAGCTCCAACAAGGGTTGGGGTCCCTCTGATTAGTGTTTGTGATATAGTGCACAATCACTACCACTGGTCATTTGAAGGATGGGCACCTTTCCGAGTAAAAGACCCATCCCAAGGGGCACGCCTTTGGGATGTATTTTAAAACACTGGAAAGAGCTGGGGGGAGACCCTTTAACTCGGAAACAGTTAATTGAATATTGTAATCCTTGGTGGCCGTTATATACTCTGGATGACGGGGAGAAGTGGCCGGAGGACGGGACACTGTGTTAGAATACCACTTTGCAGTTGATGTTGTTTTGTAAAAGGGAAGGTAAATGGGAAGAAATGACCTATGTAGATTTGTTTTTCTCGTTGAGAAATCATCCGGAATGGCAAAGGCAGTGTGGGATACATCCGCATAGTTCTATGGTAATGGCTTTGGGAAAGGGAAAATGTAAGAAAGGTTCAAAGAAATGCTGCGCCGCTTGTAGCGTTGGGAAAGAATGTTTGAAGTTTGAGTCTGAGGAGGATGATGTCGAGCTAATGGTGGCACCGCGTCGGAAATGGGGGGATAATCATGCAGAGGGATCCGAGATCGGTAGCCCTTCCACCTCCCCTCTGGGGGAGGGTGCGGGAGAATTTAGCCCGGTTTCGGGAAGAACGCGGGGAAGGACGGGGGGGGCAGCGGAGCCAGCTCCCCTCCAGGCCCCTCTCCGAGAAGCAGTAGGAAATACTGGTCCGGTGACAGTAAAGGTTCCGTTTTCGATAACTGATTTAAGGTCGTGGAAGGAAATAGCAGGCACTTATCGAGAAGACCCTGAGAGAGTAGCAAAGGTCTTTGAGACAATAATTAGGACCCAGGATCCTGACTGGAATGATTTGCAGGTGATTTTAGATACTTTGCTTGATGGCACAGAGAAAAGGATGGTGCTGAATACTGCTAAGAAACAGGTAGAGGGAGCTCACGCCCATGGAGATTTGCAGGGACCGGTAGATCAGAACTTTCCCTCTTCAGATCCTGACTGGGACCCGAATCAGCCGGGACCCAGAGGAATGTTGACCAGATATCAGAGGTGGATTTTGTTCGGTGTTAAACATGCAATGCCAAAGGCGATAAATTGCTCAAAAATTTATGAAATAAGGCAGGAGCTAAATGAGTCTCCTTCAGCTTTCATGGAGAGACTGAAGGAAACTGCCCGAAAGTATACTAATTTGGACCCAGAACAACCAGACGAAGCAATACAATTGGCCTCCATATTCATGGGTCAATCGGCTCCCGATATTAGCAAAAAGCTCCAAAAATTGGAAGGACCTGAATCTAGAGATTTGGGAAAAATGCTTGAAGTAGCATGGACTGTGTATAATAATAGAGAAAAAGAGAAGGAAGGAAAACAGGCTCGGAGAGATGGAAAGTTATTGGCGGCTCTAGCTGGGAATAATAGAAAAGGCAGAGGAAGAGGAAGAGGAAGAGGAAGAGGGATGAATATTGGAGAAAGGGAAAGGATAAATCTTCGATTAGCACCAGACCAATGTGCTATTTGTAAGGAACGTGGGCACTGGAAAAGAGAATGTCCTAAGGCCGGGGAGTTAGATCCGACTCTTCGCGCGATTAAATTGATGACTTTAGATGAGGAATCACGAAGAGGACCGGGGGAGTCAACCCTAGCTGAACCCCTGGTTACACTAGAGCTAGGGAATGAAGAAGCAGAATTTTTAGTAGATACGGGAGCCACTTGTTCGGTATTGAACACATGTAGAGGAAAATGCAGTCATCATTCGGTAGATGTCGTTGGTGCGACAGGACAAAGGGAAAATCGGCCTTTTCTGGAACCATTAAAATTTAAATTGGGAAAACAGTGGGTAACACACCAGTTTTTATATATGCCTGAATGCCCTTTGCCTTTGTTAGGGCGAGACTTGTTAAGTAAATTGGAGGCACAAGTAACTTTTAAAAATGGGGAAATTGAATTATTGATACCGGAATCAAAAGCCATAGAGGCGAAAGTATTTATGTTACAGGATTCTTTTAAAGAAGAACGAATTCCAGAAGAGGTGGAAAATGCTGTAACCCCCTTGGTTTGGGCAAGTGAGGTTCCAGGACGATCGAAACTGGCAGAACCGGTAAAAGTGACCTTAAAAGCCGGATCCAAACTGGTAAGACAAAAACAGTATCCTATTAAGTGGGAGGCACGAAAAGGATTAGAGGGGTTAATCATGAAATTTTTGGAATATGGGCTTTTGGTAGAATGCGAGTCAGAATATAACACACCTATATTACCGGTAAAGAAACCTGGGGGACGGGAATATCGACTAGTCCAGGGTCTAAGAGCTATAAATCAAATAGTTCAAGATATACACCCAGTAGCAGCCAATCCCTATAGTTTATTGACATCCCTGAAAGAGGAGCATAAATGGTTTACTGTACTAGATTTAAAGGAGGCCTTCTTTTGCATACCTCTGGATGCACAAAGTCAAAGCATATTTGCTTTTGAATGGGAGAGCCCTGCAACAGGACGAAAGATGCAACTGACGTGGACTGTACTTCCACAAGGATTTAAAAAGAGCCCCACAGTATTTGGAAACCAGTGGGCAAAGGAATTAGAAATATGGAAGAGACAAAACCAGGAAAAGGGGACATTGTTACAATATGTGGATGATATTCTGATAGCAGCAGAAAGCAAAGAAGAATGTTTTGAAATTACTATCAGTTTGTTGAATTTTCTGGGCCAAGGAGGATATAGAGTCTCCAGAAATAAGGCCCAGATAGGAAGAGAAGCAGTGATTTATCTGGGATTTGAAATATCTCAAGGGCAAAGGCAACTAAGCAACGAAAGGAAGGAAGCCATTTGCCAAATCCCAGAACCTAACAGTCCAAAGGAGCTGAGAACCTTTTTGGGAATGATTGGATGGTGTCGGCTTTGGATTCCAAACTATGGACTATATGTGAAGCCACTCTACAACGCTTTAAGAGAATCCAAAGACTTGTATCTGACATGGACACCTGAATGCCAAAAATCATTTAAAGAACTTAAAAAAGCATTGATGATGGCCCCTGCTTTGGCTTTACCTAATTTAACCAAACCTTTTGAACTGTTTGTCCATGAGAGGCAGCATCTGGCCCTTGGAGTGCTGGCACAACGTCTGGGATCCTGGAAGCGGCCAGTAGGATATTTCTCTAAACAACTTGACAACGTGAGTAAAGGATGGCCGGGACGTTTGCGCGCTGTGGCAGCGACGGTATTGCTGATTCAGGAAGCTCGAAAATTGACTATGGGCCAAAAGATGGTGGTGTATGTACCACACATGGTGGTAACTGTTCTAGAACAAAAGGGGGGTCATTGGCTGTCCCCCAGCAGAATGCTGAAATATCAAGTTGTCTTACTGGAGCAAGATGATGTGGAATTAAAAACCACAACCATCGTAAATCCAGCAATGTTTCTGTCGACGGAGAATCCGACAGAAAATCTAGAACATGACTGCCTGCTAACTGTTGAACAAGTCTATTCCAGCAGACCGGACCTGAGGGATGAGCCTCTGGAGAACCCTGCTCTGGAGTTGTTCACGGATGGAAGCAGCTTTGTGAAAGAAGGAAGACGAACGGCCGGATACGCTCTTGTCACCACCACCGAGGCACTGGAGTCAGGAACGCTGCCTGCAAATACCTCGGCACAGAAAGCAGAACTGGTGGCGTTGAGGCAAGCCTTGCGAATGGCAGAAGGAAAAAGGGTAAATATATGGACTGACTCTAAATATGCATTTGGTGTGATTCACGCTCATGGAGCCATCTGGAAAGAAAGAGGACTGCTCTCAGCCCAAGGTTCATCGATAAAACATAAAGAAGAAATCCTTCAGCTCCTCGAAGAGGCGCAGAAACCAAAGGAAGTGGCAGTGATGCACTGCAAGGCTCATCAATTTGGTCAGACAGCTGTAAACATAGGTAATCGATTGGCAGACAAAACAGCAAAGGAGGCTGCTGAACAAGGTATCCTTGCTCTAGTACCAGTAAAACAAATAAAAATCCCAAATCTGAAATCAAAATACAGTAAGTTGGATGAACAATTAGCAGAACAATTGAAAGCATCACAAAATATAGAAGGGTGGTAGGTAACGCCAGAAAAACAGGTAATTGTAACCCCGCAAGTTATGTTAGAACCTGCGAAAGAAAAACATGCACAGACACATTGGGGTGTAGATGCTATGGTCTCGAGCCTAAAATCATCTGTGGTGTGTGTAGGAAGGACAGGAGTAATTAAATCCATAGTAACGAAGTGTCCAATTTGTCTCAAAAATAATTCTTTAAATCGGAAAAGGGCACCCCTAGGAGTAACAAAACAGGGTAACATTCCAGGAGATTACTGGCAAGTTGATTTTTCTGAACTCCCCAGGCAAAATGGATTCAGGTATCTATTAGTATTCATTGATACTTTTTCTGGATGGCCGGAAGCCTTTCCTTGTCGCACCACCAAAGCGAGAGAAGTAGTTAAAATATTGTTGAAAGAAATCATGCCAAGGTTTGGGGTACCAATTGGCATGTCTTCCGATAGGGGACCACATTTTGTAGCAGAAATAGTTCAGCAAGTAAGTAAAATTTTAGGGATAAATTGGGATTTACATACCCCCTGGAGGCCACAATCAAGTGGGAGAATTGAAAGAATGAACCAAACATTAAAGCGACAAATAAGTAAAATTTGTCAAGAGGTGTCTTTGAAATGGCCACAAGCTTTACCATTAGCACTTCTGAGAGTCAGAGTTCAACCTAGATCTAAAGATGGTGTAAGTCCATACGAAATTCTGTATGGCAAACCTTATCAGACTCCTTTAATCCCAGGGGATACGAAAATAACAGGGGAAACAGATTTAAAGATGTATTTGATTTCTTTAGGAAAAACACTTGAAGCACTCCGAAAATACGTTGTGCTGACCAGATCGCTTGCTTTGGATACACCTGTGCATCAATATCCACCAAGTGATTTCGTGTGCATAAAGACTTGGAACTCTGAACCACTGCAGGTGAAGTGGAAAGGACCTTTTCAGGTACTGTTAACAACTGACACTGCGATCAAAGTAGAAGGGGTGGAACCGTGGATATACTACACCCGAGTGAAGAAGGCCCCTTCGTGGAGAGTCATCAATAGAGATCCAGAGACTGCAAAACTGACTTTGAAATATATCTAAAAAGAGTAGCTATTGCTGCAAAATGCGGGGAGACTGTATCTCGATCTGGAAACTGATGATAATAGGAGCACTGTTCAGTGTATTGGAAGTAAGAACAAAAGACATTACTACGCTGCCAATAAAAGCAGAACAATTAATATACCTCCCAAGGAGGACTCCAGAAGAAAATTTGATGATCGGGCTTATAAAAGAATTTGCAAATTTACAAAACGTGACCCAAATAACTGCGTGTCTTCCAATCCCAAGGGCAGTAGGAGAATCAGTTCCGTGGGGAATCTTGACAACAAATCGAAGTAACAAAGAACCCAACAAGAACGGTACTCATTGTGAACAAGTTCCCGTTGTTGAGTGGCAGGAACGAATAGATTGTGTTAGAAAACAATGGAAAACCCCTGGAAGTAAAGCAAATTGTGAGAAGTTACTAAATTATGTTTTTGTCCAAATAGTTTTTCCCAATATAGGTTGGTGTGCTTATGATGAACCCGTTAAGAAAAATGTTACTCGATCAATCATGAAATGGGAATGCAAAGAGCCCAATCAAACTAAACAAGAGATAACTTTGTGGGATTCAGTATGGTCAATGGCCATCACATCTCAGTTCCAGTACATGGCCAGTGCCCCCTGGTGTTTCACCTGGGATGGGATGATTTTTGCAGCTTTCCCATCGGTCGATGACAAAGGAAGTACTTCCCGGGAAAAGGAAATTGTAGTACCCTGGTGGAATTGTACAAAAATGTGTAATTGCAGTACAGTTAGTAAAGCAATCCAAAGTGTTCCACCTTTAGCAGCTGCCTTGAAATATGGATGCCAGTGTAGGGGACTTAGAAATGATTTACAGTTGACTGATAGCTATAAGCCCCAAAGAGGAACATTCTTTAGTTGTAGAAAATCTACAATTCAAAGTCCAGGACACTTAGTTTGGGCAATGAGTGATGGAACCTGGTCCACTCACCTACCGGTTGATGGTAAGGTAAAACAAATTACTTTAGGAATGCCAACATTATGTCCAATTTGGAAAAAGACTCCCTTTAAGGGGAACTCTGAGAATTTGAAATTATTACAAATAAAAAGATCAGAAGTTGAAGAAGATGAAAACTGGAATGAGCCTTCAACAGGAGTAAAAATTGGATGGGCCTTAGAATCTTTATTGACTCCCTTATCGACTTATAGGAATAAAGCCTGGTTATATAAACTAACTGGTCAAGTAGAAAAATTAGCAAATGTAACAATGAGAGGATTCAGACAGTTAAACCTACAGTTGCAAGCAACCTCAAGAATGACGCTGCAAAATAAAATGGCCTTAGACATGCTCCTGTTAAAAGAACATGGAGTATGTGAGTACCTAAAAGGTAGGAGAGATCATTGCTGTCTACATATCCCCAACGTCACTCAGGATGTTGAACATGACTTAAACTTACTAAAACAAATAGAAAAAGACACTCAGGAAATCCAACAGGACATGCAAGAAAATTGGCTTGATAAAATTTTTAACGGATTAGGGTGGAATATTAGTTCTTGGGTCAAATCTTTAATCGGTACCGGACTGCTTTTACTGGTAGTAGTTTTAATAATACTGCTCATATATTATTGTCTGAAAAAGGAACTCACCAGCAGAACAGCTTTTAATCGAATGATTATTCAGGCTATTGCAAGAAGACAAAACCTTAGTGAGTCGGTTGTTACACTTCCACCACCCTATAGCGAAACAAGTGGACTATAAGTGTAGTGTTCTGATTCTGAAAAAAATATTATAATAATATTTAATTATTATATGATTAAGAAAAATGTAATTATGGAAGTATTGAAAAGAGAATTATTTCAAAACTTCCAAAGGGGGGAAATGTAACCAAGGTGATGGAATTAGTTAATCATAAAACACGAACCATGCTGCTATGTCCCTTGTACAGCCCTGCCCATCTGGACATTAGGTCTGGGAACAGAGGGTTTAGTCCCTAGGTAGTCATTAATGTTAAACAATAATGGTGAAGGGGATTTTTAATAGAAATAGCGTTACCAAATGGTTGCAGGTGTATTTGTGGTACCTATCTATTGTGTGAATTAACTGAAGCAAAAAGTCATACATCTCCCCCCAAAGAAGTTAGTTTCAATTAAAACCAGCAGGTGCCTAGAACTGGTCAAGACGACCCGTGCCGCAGGGACAAGAGCCAGAAGAGGACTGAGTTTGCGCAGAAACTGTGACGAAGAGGATAAGCCTTCATCTTGGGACCCCCGACGACCACCACTAGGAGGCACTGCGCAAGCGCGGGTGGGAGGAGTGTATGAAAATGGACTGATTTGACTACGAAAGAAAGGGCTTATGTAATCAGACGAATATGTATATTTTGATCTATATAAACTGCACGAAAAGGGTATGGGGTATGCACGCTTGGTGGAATTATCCCCCGTGCATCCAGCGCTGCAATAAAGAATGCTGCCTTTTAACACTACATTGGTGTTACGACGTTTTCTTCCCGGATTTTCGGTGACAGTTTCTGGCACCCCAGATGGGACCCTGCTTGTGAAAACCGACGGATCCGCGGGATCACGGGACCTGCAGCCGGCATCGAGGGATTCTCAAGGAGAACCTCTGATCCCCGGACCAAAGGATTCCAAGCAAGTCCCCTGGAATTTAATTAAGGCATTCTTTAAGTATAATATACGCCTGCTCGTAAATCGCGGTGAAAACCTCGTAGAGTTGGGCTGAAAGGTACCTTTGTGGAAAGACTCTGCTCGGTGAAAGCCGGTGGAGCAGGGCCCAAGGGGGAGGTCTTCAACAGGGGGTTGAAGTCTCCAGGATCTCAGCAGGGGTCTGGGATCCCAAAAGGGAGCTCCAACAAGGGTTGGGGTCCCTCTGATTAGTGTTTGTGATATAGTGCACAATCACTACCACTGGTCATTTGAAGGATGGGCACCTTTCCGAGTAAAAGACCCATCCCAAGGGGCACGCCTTTGGGATGTATTTTAAAACACTGGAAAGAGCTGGGGGGAGACCCTTTAACTCGGAAACAGTTAATTGAATATTGTAATCCTTGGTGGCCGTTATATACTCTGGATGACGGGGAGAAGTGGCCGGAGGACGGGACACTGTGTTAGAATACCACTTTGCAGTTGATGTTGTTTTGTAAAAGGGAAGGTAAATGGGAAGAAATGACCTATGTAGATTTGTTTTTCTCGTTGAGAAATCATCCGGAATGGCAAAGGCAGTGTGGGATACATCCGCATAGTTCTATGGTAATGGCTTTGGGAAAGGGAAAATGTAAGAAAGGTTCAAAGAAATGCTGCGCCGCTTGTAGCGTCGGGAAAGAATGTTTGAAGTTTGAGTCTGAGGAGGATGATGTCGAGCTAATGGTGGCACCGCGTCGGAAATGGGGGGATAATCATGCAGAGGGATCCGAGATCGGTAGCCCTTCCACCTCCCCTCTGGGGGAGGGTGCGGGAGAATTTAGCCCGGTTTCGGGAAGAACGCGGGGAAGGACAGGGGGGGCAGCGGAGCCAGCTCCCCTCCAGGCCCCTCTCCGAGAAGCAGTAGGAAATACTGGTCCGGTGACAGTAAAGGTTCCGTTTTCGATAACTGATTTAAGGTCGTGGAAGGAAATAGCAGGCACTTATCGAGAAGACCCTGAGAGAGTAGCAAAGGTCTTTGAGACAATAATTAGGACCCAGGATCCTGACTGGAATGATTTGCAGGTGATTTTAGATACTTTGCTTGATGGCACAGAGAAAAGGATGGTGCTGAATACTGCTAAGAAACAGGTAGAGGGAGCTCACGCCCATGGAGATTTGCAGGGACCGGTAGATCAGAACTTTCCCTCTTCAGATCCTGACTGGGACCCGAATCAGCCGGGACCCAGAGGAATGTTGACCAGATATCAGAGGTGGATTTTGTTCGGTGTTAAACATGCAATGCCAAAGGCGATAAATTGCTCAAAAATTTATGAAATAAGGCAGGAGCTAAATGAGTCTCCTTCAGCTTTCATGGAGAGACTGAAGGAAACTGCCCGAAAGTATACTAATTTGGACCCAGAACAACCAGACGAAGCAATACAATTGGCCTCCATATTCATGGGTCAATCGGCTCCCGATATTAGCAAAAAGCTCCAAAAATTGGAAGGACCTGAATCTAGAGATTTGGGAAAAATGCTTGAAGTAGCATGGACTGTGTATAATAATAGAGAAAAAGAGAAGGAAGGAAAACAGGCTCGGAGAGATGGAAAGTTATTGGCGGCTCTAGCTGGGAATAATAGAAAAGGCAGAGGAAGAGGAAGAGGAAGAGGAAGAGGGATGAATATTGGAGAAAGGGAAAGGATAAATCTTCGATTAGCACCAGACCAATGTGCTATTTGTAAGGAACGTGGGCACTCGAAAAGAGAATGTCCTAAGGCCGGGGAGTTAGATCCGACTCTTCGCGCGATTAAATTGATGACTTTAGATGAGGAATCACGAAGAGGACCGGGGGAGTCAACCCTAGCTGAACCCCTGGTTACACTAGAGCTAGGGAATGAAGAAGCAGAATTTTTAGTAGATACGGGAGCCACTTGTTCGGTATTGAACACATGTAGAGGAAAATGCAGTCATCATTCGGTAGATGTCGTTGGTGCGACAGGACAAAGGGAAAATCGGCCTTTTCTGGAACCATTAAAATTTAAATTGGGAAAACAGTGGGTAACACACCAGTTTTTATATATGCCTGAATGCCCTTTGCCTTTGTTAGGGCGAGACTTGTTAAGTAAATTGGAGGCACAAGTAACTTTTAAAAATGGGGAAATTGAATTATTGATACCGGAATCAAAAGCCATAGAGGCGAAAGTATTTATGTTACAGGATTCTTTTAAAGAAGAACGAATTCCAGAAGAGGTGGAAAATGCTGTAACCCCCTTGGTTTGGGCAAGTGAGGTTCCAGGACGATCGAAACTGGCAGAACCGGTAAAAGTGACCTTAAAAGCCGGATCCAAACTGGTAAGACAAAAACAGTATCCTATTAAGTGGGAGGCACGAAAAGGATTAGAGGGGTTAATCATGAAATTTTTGGAATATGGGCTTTTGGTAGAATGCGAGTCAGAATATAACACACCTATATTACCGGTAAAGAAACCTGGGGGACGGGAATATCGACTAGTCCAGGGTCTAAGAGCTATAAATCAAATAGTTCAAGATATACACCCAGTAGCAGCCAATCCCTATAGTTTATTGACATCCCTGAAAGAGGAGCATAAATGGTTTACTGTACTAGATTTAAAGGAGGCCTTCTTTTGCATACCTCTGGATGCACAAAGTCAAAGCATATTTGCTTTTGAATGGGAGAGCCCTGCAACAGGACGAAAGATGCAACTGACGTGGACTGTACTTCCACAAGGATTTAAAAAGAGCCCCACAGTATTTGGAAACCAGTGGGCAAAGGAATTAGAAATATGGAAGAGACAAAACCAGGAAAAGGGGACATTGTTACAATATGTGGATGATATTCTGATAGCAGCAGAAAGCAAAGAAGAATGTTTTGAAATTACTATCAGTTTGTTGAATTTTCTGGGCCAAGGAGGATATAGAGTCTCCAGAAATAAGGCCCAGATAGGAAGAGAAGCAGTGATTTATCTGGGATTTGAAATATCTCAAGGGCAAAGGCAACTAAGCAACGAAAGGAAGGAAGCCATTTGCCAAATCCCAGAACCTAACAGTCCAAAGGAGCTGAGAACCTTTTTGGGAATGATTGGATGGTGTCGGCTTTGGATTCCAAACTATGGACTATATGTGAAGCCACTCTACAACGCTTTAAGAGAATCCAAAGACTTGTATCTGACATGGACACCTGAATGCCAAAAATCATTTAAAGAACATAAAAAAGCATTGATGATGGCCCCTGCTTTGGCTTTACCTAATTTAACCAAACCTTTTGAACTGTTTGTCCATGAGAGGCAGCATCTGGCCCTTGGAGTGCTGGCACAACGTCTGGGATCCTGGAAGCGGCCAGTAGGATATTTCTCTAAACAACTTGACAACGTGAGTAAAGGATGGCCGGGACGTTTGCGCGCTGTGGCAGCGATGGTATTGCTGATTCAGGAAGCTCGAAAATTGACTATGGGCCAAAAGATGGTGGTGTATGTACCACACATGGTGGTAACTGTTCTAGAACAAAAGGGGGGTCATTGGCTGTCCCCCAGCAGAATGCTGAAATATCAAGTTGTCTTACTGGAGCAAGATGATGTGGAATTAAAAACCACAACCATCGTAAATCCAGCAATGTTTCTGTCGACGGAGAATCCGACAGAAAATCTAGAACATGACTGCCTGCTAACTGTTGAACAAGTCTATTCCAGCAGACCGGACCTGAGGGATGAGCCTCTGGAGAACCCTGCTCTGGAGTTGTTCACGGATGGAAGCAGCTTTGTGAAGGAAGGAAGACGAACGGCCGGATACACTCTTGTCACCACCACCGAGGCACTGGAGTCAGGAACGCTGCCTGCAAATACCTCGGCACAGAAAGCAGAACTGGTGGCGTTGAGGCAAGCCTTGCGAATGGCAGAAGGAAAAAGGGTAAATATATGGACTGACTCTAAATATGCATTTGGTGTGATTCACGCTCATGGAGCCATCTGGAAAGAAAGAGGACTGCTCTCAGCCCAAGGTTCATCGATAAAACACAAAGAAGAAATCCTTCAGCTCCTCGAAGAGGCGCAGAAACCAAAGGAAGTGGCAGTGATGCACTGCAAGGCTCATCAATTTGGTCAGACAGCTGTAAACATAGGTAATCGATTGGCAGACAAAACAGCAAAGGAGGCTGCTGAACAAGGTATCCTTGCTCTAGTACCAGTAAAACAAATAAAAATCCCAAATCCGAAACCAAAATACAGTAAATTGGATGAACAATTAGCAGAACAATTGAAAGCATCACAAAATACAGAAGGGCGGTAGGTAACGCCAGAAAAACAGGTAATTGTAACCCCGCAAGTTATGTTAGAACTTGCGAAAGAAAAACATGCACAGACACATTGGGGTGTAGATGCTATGGTCTCGAGCCTAAAATCATCTGTGGTGTGTGTAGGAAGGACAGGAGTAATTAAATCCATAGTAACTAAGTGTCCAATTTGTCTCAAAAATAATTCTTTAAATCGGAAAAGGGCACCCCTAGGAGTAACAAAACAGGGTAACATTCCAGGAGATTACTGGCAAGTTGATTTTTCTGAACTCCCCAGGCAAAATGGATTCAGGTATCTATTAGTATTCATTGATACTTTTTCTGGATGGCCGGAAGCCTTTCCTTGTCGCACCAGCAAAGCCAGAGAAGTAGTTAAAATATTGTTGAAAGAAATCATGCCAAGGTTTGGGGTACCAATTGGCATGTCTTCCGATAGGGGACCACATTTTGTAGCAGAAATAGTTCAGCAAGTAAGTAAAATTTTAGGGATAAATTGGGATTTACATACCCCCTGGAGGCCACAATCAAGTGGGAGAATTGAAAGAATGAACCAAACATTAAAGCAACAAATAAGTAAAATTTGTCAAGAGGTGTCTTTGAAATGGCCACAAGCTTTACCATTAGCACTTCTGAGAGTCAGAGTTCAACCTAGATCTAAAGATGGTGTAAGTCCATACGAAATTCTGTATGGCAAACCTTATCAGACTCCTTTAATCCCAGGGGATACGAAAATAACAGGGGAAACAGATTTAAAGATGTATTTGATTTCTTTAGGAAAAACACTTGAAGCACTCCGAAAATACGTTGTGCTGACCAGATCGCTTGCTTTGGATACACCTGTGCATCAATATCCACCAGGTGATTTCGTGTGCATAAAGACTTGGAACTCTGAACCACTGCAGGTGAAGTGGAAAGGACCTTTTCAGGTACTGTTAACAACTGACACTGCGATCAAAGTAGAAGGGGTGGAACCGTGGATATACTACACCCGAGTGAAGAAGGCCCCTTCGTGGAGAGTCATCAATAGAGATCCAGAGACTGCAAAACTGACTTTGAAATATATCTAAAAAGAGTAGCTATTGCTGCAAAATGCGGGGAGACTGTATCTCGATCTGGAAACTGATGATAATAGGAGCACTGTTCAGTGTATTGGAAGTAAGAACAAAAGACATTACTACGCTGCCAATAAAAGCAGAACAATTAATATACCTCCCAAGGAGGACTCCAGAAGAAAATTTGATGATCGGGCTTATAAAAGAATTTGCAAATTTACAAAACGTGACCCAAATAACTGCGTGTCTTCCAATCCCAAGGGCAGTAGGAGAATCAGTTCCGTGGGGAATCTTGACAACAAATCGAAGTAACAAAGAACCCAACAAGAACGGTACTCATTGTGAACAAGTTCCCGTTGTTGAGTGGCAGGAACGAATAGATTGTGTTAGAAAACAATGGAAAACCCCTGGAAGTAAAGCAAATTGTGAGAAGTTACTAAATTATGTTTTTGTCCAAATAGTTTTTCCCAATATAGGTTGGTGTGCTTATGATGAACCCGTTAAGAAAAATGTTACTCGATCAATCATGAAATGGGAATGCAAAGAGCCCAATCAAACTAAACAAGAGATAACTTTGTGGGATTCAGTATGGTCAATGGCCATCACATCTCAGTTCCAGTACATGGCCAGTGCCCCCTGGTGTTTCACCTGGGATGGGATGATTTTTGCAGCTTTCCCATCGGTCGATGACAAAGGAAGTACTTCCCGGGAAAAGGAAATTGTAGTACCCTGGTGGAATTGTACAAAAATGTGTAATTGCAGTACAGTTAGTAAAGCAATCCAAAGTGTTCCACCTTTAGCAGCTGCCTTGAAATATGGATGCCAGTGTAGGGGACTTAGAAATGATTTACAGTTGACTGATAGCTATAAGCCCCAAAGAGGAACATTCTTTAGTTGTAGAAAATCTACAATTCAAAGTCCAGGACACTTAGTTTGGGCAATGAGTGATGGAACCTGGTCCACTCACCTACCGGTTGATGGTAAGGTAAAACAAATTACTTTAGGAATGCCAACATTATGTCCAATTTGGAAAAAGACTCCCTTTAAGGGGAACTCTGAGAATTTGAAATTATTACAAATAAAAAGATCAGAAGTTGAAGAAGATGAAAACTGGAATGAGCCTTCAACAGGAGTAAAAATTGGATGGGCCTTAGAATCTTTATTGACTCCCTTATCGACTTATAGGAATAAAGCCTGGTTATATAAACTAACTGGTCAAGTAGAAAAATTAGCAAATGTAACAATGAGAGGATTCAGACAGTTAAACCTACAGTTGCAAGCAACCTCAAGAATGACGCTGCAAAATAAAATGGCCTTAGACATGCTCCTGTTAAAAGAACATGGAGTATGTGAGTACCTAAAAGGTAGGAGAGATCATTGCTGTCTACATATCCCCAACGTCACTCAGGATGTTGAACATGACTTAAACTTACTAAAACAAATAGAAAAAGACACTCAGGAAATCCAACAGGACATGCAAGAAAATTGGCTTGATAAAATTTTTAACGGATTAGGGTGGAATATTAGTTCTTGGGTCAAATCTTTAATCGGTACCGGACTGCTTTTACTGGTAGTAGTTTTAATAATACTGCTCATATATTATTGTCTGAAAAAGGAACTCACCAGCAGAACAGCTTTTAATCGAATGATTATTCAGGCTATTGCAAGAAGACAAAACCTTAGTGAGTCGGTTGTTACACTTCCACCACCCTATAGCGAAACAAGTGGACTATAAGTGTAGTGTTCTGATTCTGAAAAAAATATTATAATAATATTTAATTATTATATGATTAAGAAAAATGTAATTATGGAAGTATTGAAAAGAGAATTATTTCAAAACTTCCAAAGGGGGGAAATGTAACCAAGGTGATGGAATTAGTTAATCATAAAACACGAACAATGCTGCTATGTCCCTTGTACAGCCCTGCCCATCTGGACATTAGGTCTGGGAACAGAGGGTTTAGTCCCTAGGTAGTCATTAATGTTAAACAATAATGGTGAAGGGGATTTTTAATAGAAATAGCGTTACCAAAAGGTTGCAGGTGTATTTGTGGTACCTATCTATTGTGTGAATTAACTGAAGCAAAAAGTCATACATCTCCCCCCAAAGAAGTTAGTTTCAATTAAAACCAGCAGGTGCCTAGAACTGGTCAAGACGACCCGTGCCGCAGGGACAAGAGCCAGAAGAGGACTGAGTTTGCGCAGAAACTGTGACGAAGAGGATAAGCCTTCATCTTGGGACCCCCGACGACCACCACTAGGAGGCACTGCGCAAGCGCGGGTGGGAGGAGTGTATGAAAATGGACTGATTTGACTATGAAAGAAAGGGCTTATGTAATCAGACGAATATGTATATTTTGATCTATATAAACTGCACGAAAAGGGTATGGGGTATGCACGCTTGGTGGAATTATCCCCCGTGCATCCAGCGCTGCAATAAAGAATGCTGCCTTTTAACACTACATTGGTGTTACGACGTTTTCTTCCCGGATTTTCGGTGACAGTTTCTGGCACCCCAGATGGGACCCTGCTTGTGAAAACCGACGGATCCGCGGGATCACGGGACCTGCAGCCGGCATCGAGGGATTCTCAAGGAGAACCTCTGATCCCCGGACCAAAGGATTCCAAGCAAGTCCCCTGGAATTTAATTAAGGCATTCTTTAAGTATAATATACGCCTGCTCGTAAATCGCGGTGAAAACCTCGTAGAGTTGGGCTGAAAGGTACCTTTGTGGAAAGACTCTGCTCGGTGAAAGCCGGTGGAGCGGGGCCCAAGGGGGAGGTCTTCAACAGGGGGTTGAAGTCTCCAGGATCTCAGCAGGGGTCTGGGATCCCAAAAGGGAGCTCCAACAAGGGTTGGGGTCCCTCTGATTAGTGTTTGTGATATAGTGCACAATCACTACCACTGGTCATTTGAAGGATGGGCACCTTTCCGAGTAAAAGACCCATCCCAAGGGGCACGCCTTTGGGATGTATTTTAAAACACTGGAAAGAGCTGGGGGGAGACCCTTTAACTCGGAAACAGTTAATTGAATATTGTAATCCTTGGTGGCCGTTATATACTCTGGATGACGGGGAGAAGTGGCCGGAGGACGGGACACTGTGTTAGAATACCACTTTGCAGTTGATGTTGTTTTGTAAAAGGGAAGGTAAATGGGAAGAAATGACCTATGTAGATTTGTTTTTCTCGTTGAGAAATCATCCGGAATGGCAAAGGCAGTGTGGGATACATCCGCATAGTTCTATGGTAATGGCTTTGGGAAAGGGAAAATGTAAGAAAGGTTCAAAGAAATGCTGCGCCGCTTGTAGCGTCGGGAAAGAATGTTTGAAGTTTGAGTCTGAGGAGGATGATGTCGAGCTAATGGTGGCACCGCGTCGGAAATGGGGGGATAATCATGCAGAGGGATCCGAGATCGGTAGCCCTTCCACCTCCCCTCTGGGGGAGGGTGCGGGAGAATTTAGCCCGGTTTCGGGAAGAACGCGGGGAAGGACAGGGGGGGCAGCGGAGCCAGCTCCCCTCCAGGCCCCTCTCCGAGAAGCAGTAGGAAATACTGGTCCGGTGACAGTAAAGGTTCCGTTTTCGATAACTGATTTAAGGTCGTGGAAGGAAATAGCAGGCACTTATCGAGAAGACCCTGAGAGAGTAGCAAAGGTCTTTGAGACAATAATTAGGACCCAGGATCCTGACTGGAATGATTTGCAGGTGATTTTAGATACTTTGCTTGATGGCACAGAGAAAAGGATGGTGCTGAATACTGCTAAGAAACAGGTAGAGGGAGCTCACGCCCATG
This sequence comes from Opisthocomus hoazin, assembly GCF_030867145.1. Lineage (NCBI taxonomy): Eukaryota > Metazoa > Chordata > Aves > Opisthocomiformes > Opisthocomidae > Opisthocomus > Opisthocomus hoazin. The sequence goes on along the minus strand of NC_134447.1, from coordinate 3,102,347 downwards.
GAGATTTGCAGGGACCGGTAGATCAGAACTTTCCCTCTTCAGATCCTGACTGGGACCCGAATCAGCCGGGACCCAGAGGAATGTTGACCAGATATCAGAGGTGGATTTTGTTCGGTGTTAAACATGCAATGCCAAAGGCGATAAATTGCTCAAAAATTTATGAAATAAGGCAGGAGCTAAATGAGTCTCCTTCAGCTTTCATGGAGAGACTGAAGGAAACTGCCCGAAAGTATACTAATTTGGACCCAGAACAACCAGACGAAGCAATACAATTGGCCTCCATATTCATGGGTCAATCGGCTCCCGATATTAGCAAAAAGCTCCAAAAATTGGAAGGACCTGAATCTAGAGATTTGGGAAAAATGCTTGAAGTAGCATGGACTGTGTATAATAATAGAGAAAAAGAGAAGGAAGGAAAACAGGCTCGGAGAGATGGAAAGTTATTGGCGGCTCTAGCTGGGAATAATAGAAAAGGCAGAGGAAGAGGAAGAGGAAGAGGAAGAGGGATGAATATTGGAGAAAGGGAAAGGATAAATCTTCGATTAGCACCAGACCAATGTGCTATTTGTAAGGAACGTGGGCACTGGAAAAGAGAATGTCCTAAGGCCGGGGAGTTAGATCCGACTCTTCGCGCGATTAAATTGATGACTTTAGATGAGGAATCACGAAGAGGACCGGGGGAGTCAACCCTAGCTGAACCCCTGGTTACACTAGAGCTAGGGAATGAAGAAGCAGAATTTTTAGTAGATACGGGAGCCACTTGTTCGGTATTGAACACATGTAGAGGAAAATGCAGTCATCATTCGGTAGATGTCGTTGGTGCGACAGGACAAAGGGAAAATCGGCCTTTTCTGGAACCATTAAAATTTAAATTGGGAAAACAGTGGGTAACACACCAGTTTTTATATATGCCTGAATGCCCTTTGCCTTTGTTAGGGCGAGACTTGTTAAGTAAATTGGAGGCACAAGTAACTTTTAAAAATGGGGAAATTGAATTATTGATACCGGAATCAAAAGCCATAGAGGCGAAAGTATTTATGTTACAGGATTCTTTTAAAGAAGAACGAATTCCAGAAGAGGTGGAAAATGCTGTAACCCCCTTGGTTTGGGCAAGTGAGGTTCCAGGACGATCGAAACTGGCAGAACCGGTAAAAGTGACCTTAAAAGCCGGATCCAAACTGGTAAGACAAAAACAGTATCCTATTAAGTGGGAGGCACGAAAAGGATTAGAGGGGTTAATCATGAAATTTTTGGAATATGGGCTTTTGGTAGAATGCGAGTCAGAATATAACACACCTATATTACCGGTAAAGAAACCTGGGGGACGGGAATATCGACTAGTCCAGGGTCTAAGAGCTATAAATCAAATAGTTCAAGATATACACCCAGTAGCAGCCAATCCCTATAGTTTATTGACATCCCTGAAAGAGGAGCATAAATGGTTTACTGTACTAGATTTAAAGGAGGCCTTCTTTTGCATACCTCTGGATGCACAAAGTCAAAGCATATTTGCTTTTGAATGGGAGAGCCCTGCAACAGGACGAAAGATGCAACTGACGTGGACTGTACTTCCACAAGGATTTAAAAAGAGCCCCACAGTATTTGGAAACCAGTGGGCAAAGGAATTAGAAATATGGAAGAGACAAAACCAGGAAAAGGGGACATTGTTACAATATGTGGATGATATTCTGATAGCAGCAGAAAGCAAAGAAGAATGTTTTGAAATTACTATCAGTTTGTTGAATTTTCTGGGCCAAGGAGGATATAGAGTCTCCAGAAATAAGGCCCAGATAGGAAGAGAAGCAGTGATTTATCTGGGATTTGAAATATCTCAAGGGCAAAGGCAACTAAGCAACGAAAGGAAGGAAGCCATTTGCCAAATCCCAGAACCTAACAGTCCAAAGGAGCTGAGAACCTTTTTGGGAATGATTGGATGGTGTCGGCTTTGGATTCCAAACTATGGACTATATGTGAAGCCACTCTACAACGCTTTAAGAGAATCCAAAGACTTGCATCTGACATGGACACCTGAATGCCAAAAATCATTTAAAGAACTTAAAAAAGCATTGATGATGGCCCCTGCTTTGGCTTTACCTAATTTAACCAAACCTTTTGAACTGTTTGTCCATGAGAGGCAGCATCTGGCCCTTGGAGTGCTGGCACAACGTCTGGGATCCTGGAAGCGGCCAGTAGGATATTTCTCTAAACAACTTGACAACGTGAGTAAAGGATGGCCGGGACGTTTGCGCGCTGTGGCAGCGACGGTATTGCTGATTCAGGAAGCTCGAAAATTGACTATGGGCCAAAAGATGGTGGTGTATGTACCACACATGGTGGTAACTGTTCTAGAACAAAAGGGGGGTCATTGGCTGTCCCCCAGCAGAATGCTGAAATATCAAGTTGTCTTACTGGAGCAAGATGATGTGGAATTAAAAACCACAACCATCGTAAATCCAGCAATGTTTCTGTCGACGGAGAATCCGACAGAAAATCTAGAACATGACTGCCTGCTAACTGTTGAACAAGTCTATTCCAGCAGACCGGACCTGAGGGATGAGCCTCTGGAGAACCCTGCTCTGGAGTTGTTCACGGATGGAAGCAGCTTTGTGAAAGAAGGAAGACGAACGGCCGGATACGCTCTTGTCACCACCACCGAGGCACTGGAGTCAGGAACGCTGCCTGCAAATACCTCGGCACAGAAAGCAGAACTGGTGGCGTTGAGGCAAGCCTTGCAAATGGCAGAAGGAAAAAGGGTAAATATATGGACTGACTCTAAATATGCATTTGGTGTGATTCACGCTCATGGAGCCATCTGGAAAGAAAGAGGACTGCTCTCAGCCCAAGGTTCATCGATAAAACATAAAGAAGAAATCCTTCAGCTCCTCGAAGAGGCGCAGAAACCAAAGGAAGTGGCAGTGATGCACTGCAAGGCTCATCAATTTGGTCAGACAGCTGTAAACATAGGTAATCGATTGGCAGACAAAACAGCAAAGGAGGCTGCTGAACAAGGTATCCTTGCTCTAGTACCAGTAAAACAAATAAAAATCCCAAATCTGAAATCAAAATACAGTAAGTTGGATGAACAATTAGCAGAACAATTGAAAGCATCACAAAATATAGAAGGGTGGTAGGTAACGCCAGAAAAACAGGTAATTGTAACCCCGCAAGTTATGTTAGAACCTGCGAAAGAAAAACATGCACAGACACATTGGGGTGTAGATGCTATGGTCTCGAGCCTAAAATCATCTGTGGTGTGTGTAGGAAGGACAGGAGTAATTAAATCCATAGTAACTAAGTGTCCAATTTGTCTCAAAAATAATTCTTTAAATCGGAAAAGGGCACCCCTAGGAGTAACAAAACAGGGTAACATTCCAGGAGATTACTGGCAAGTTGATTTTTCTGAACTCCCCAGGCAAAATGGATTCAGGTATCTATTAGTATTCATTGATACTTTTTCTGGATGGCCGGAAGCCTTTCCTTGTCGCACCACCAAAGCGAGAGAAGTAGTTAAAATATTGTTGAAAGAAATCATGCCAAGGTTTGGGGTACCAATTGGCATGTCTTCCGATAGGGGACCACATTTTGTAGCAGAAATAGTTCAGCAAGTAAGTAAAATTTTAGGGATAAATTGGGATTTACATACCCCCTGGAGGCCACAATCAAGTGGGAGAATTGAAAGAATGAACCAAACATTAAAGCGACAAATAAGTAAAATTTGTCAAGAGGTGTCTTTGAAATGGCCACAAGCTTTACCATTAGCACTTCTGAGAGTCAGAGTTCAACCTAGATCTAAAGATGGTGTAAGTCCATACGAAATTCTGTATGGCAAACCTTATCAGACTCCTTTAATCCCAGGGGATACGAAAATAACAGGGGAAACAGATTTAAAGATGTATTTGATTTCTTTAGGAAAAACACTTGAAGCACTCCGAAAATACGTTGTGCTGACCAGATCGCTTGCTTTGGATACACCTGTGCATCAATATCCACCAGGTGATTTCGTGTGCATAAAGACTTGGAACTCTGAACCACTGCAGGTGAAGTGGAAAGGACCTTTTCAGGTACTGTTAACAACTGACACTGCGATCAAAGTAGAAGGGGTGGAACCGTGGATATACTACACCCGAGTGAAGAAGGCCCCTTCGTGGAGAGTCATCAATAGAGATCCAGAGACTGCAAAACTGACTTTGAAATATATCTAAAAAGAGTAGCTATTGCTGCAAAATGCGGGGAGACTGTATCTCGATCTGGAAACTGATGATAATAGGAGCACTGTTCAGTGTATTGGAAGTAAGAACAAAAGACATTACTACGCTGCCAATAAAAGCAGAACAATTAATATACCTCCCAAGGAGGACTCCAGAAGAAAATTTGATGATCGGGCTTATAAAAGAATTTGCAAATTTACAAAACGTGACCCAAATAACTGCGTGTCTTCCAATCCCAAGGGCAGTAGGAGAATCAGTTCCGTGGGGAATCTTGACAACAAATCGAAGTAACAAAGAACCCAACAAGAACGGTACTCATTGTGAACAAGTTCCCGTTGTTGAGTGGCAGGAACAAATAGATTGTGTTAGAAAACAATGGAAAACCCCTGGAAGTAAAGCAAATTGTGAGAAGTTACTAAATTATGTTTTTGTCCAAATAGTTTTTCCCAATATAGGTTGGTGTGCTTATGATGAACCCGTTAAGAAAAATGTTACTCGATCAATCATGAAATGGGAATGCAAAGAGCCCAATCAAACTAAACAAGAGATAACTTTGTGGGATTCAGTATGGTCAATGGCCATCACATCTCAGTTCCAGTACATGGCCAGTGCCCCCTGGTGTTTCACCTGGGATGGGATGATTTTTGCAGCTTTCCCATCGGTCGATGACAAAGGAAGTACTTCCCGGGAAAAGGAAATTGTAGTACCCTGGTGGAATTGTACAAAAATGTGTAATTGCAGTACAGTTAGTAAAGCAATCCAAAGTGTTCCACCTTTAGCAGCTGCCTTGAAATATGGATGCCAGTGTAGGGGACTTAGAAATGATTTACAGTTGACTGATAGCTATAAGCCCCAAAGAGGAACATTCTTTAGTTGTAGAAAATCTACAATTCAAAGTCCAGGACACTTAGTTTGGGCAATGAGTGATGGAACCTGGTCCACTCACCTACCGGTTGATGGTAAGGTAAAACAAATTACTTTAGGAATGCCAACATTATGTCCAATTTGGAAAAAGACTCCCTTTAAGGGGAACTCTGAGAATTTGAAATTATTACAAATAAAAAGATCAGAAGTTGAAGAAGATGAAAACTGGAATGAGCCTTCAACAGGAGTAAAAATTGGATGGGCCTTAGAATCTTTATTGACTCCCTTATCGACTTATAGGAATAAAGCCTGGTTATATAAACTAACTGGTCAAGTAGAAAAATTAGCAAATGTAACAAGGAGAGGATTCAGACAGTTAAACCTACAGTTGCAAGCAACCTCAAGAATGACGCTGCAAAATAAAATGGCCTTAGACATGCTCCTGTTAAAAGAACATGGAGTATGTGAGTACCTAAAAGGTAGGAGAGATCATTGCTGTCTACATATCCCCAACGTCACTCAGGATGTTGAACATGACTTAAACTTACTAAAACAAATAGAAAAAGACACTCAGGAAATCCAACAGGACATGCAAGAAAATTGGCTTGATAAAATTTTTAACGGATTAGGGTGGAATATTAGTTCTTGGGTCAAATCTTTAATCGGTACCGGACTGCTTTTACTGGTAGTAGTTTTAATAATACTGCTCATATATTATTGTCTGAAAAAGGAACTCACCAGCAGAACAGCTTTTAATCGAATGATTATTCAGGCTATTGCAAGAAGACAAAACCTTAGTGAGTCGGTTGTTACACTTCCACCACCCTATAGCGAAACAAGTGGACTATAAGTGTAGTGTTGTGATTCTGAAAAAAATATTATAATAATATTTAATTATTATATGATTAAGAAAAATGTAATTATGGAAGTATTGAAAAGAGAATTATTTCAAAACTTCCAAAGGGGGGAAATGTAACCAAGGTGATGGAATTAGTTAATCATAAAACACGAACAATGCTGCTATGTCCCTTGTACAGCCCTGCCCATCTGGACATTAGGTCTGGGAACAGAGGGTTTAGTCCCTAGGTAGTCATTAATGTTAAACAATAATGGTGAAGGGGATTTTTAATAGAAATAGCGTTACCAAAAGGTTGCAGGTGTATTTGTGGTACCTATCTATTGTGTGAATTAACTGAAGCAAAAAGTCATACATCTCCCCCCAAAGAAGTTAGTTTCAATTAAAACCAGCAGGTGCCTAGAACTGGTCAAGACGACCCGTGCCGCAGGGACAAGAGCCAGAAGAGGACTGAGTTTGCGCAGAAACTGTGACGAAGAGGATAAGCCTTCATCTTGGGACCCCCGACGACCACCACTAGGAGGCACTGCGCAAGCGCGGGTGGGAGGAGTGTATGAAAATGGACTGATTTGACTATGAAAGAAAGGGCTTATGTAATCAGACGAATATGTATATTTTGATCTATATAAACTGCACGAAAAGGGTATGGGGTATGCACGCTTGGTGGAATTATCCCCCGTGCATCCAGCGCTGCAATAAAGAATGCTGCCTTTTAACACTACATTGGTGTTACGACGTTTTCTTCCCGGATTTTCGGTGACAGTTTCTGGCACCCCAGATGGGACCCTGCTTGTGAAAACCGACGGATCCGCGGGATCACGGGACCTGCAGCCGGCATCGAGGGATTCTCAAGGAGAACCTCTGATCCCCGGACCAAAGGATTCCAAGCAAGTCCCCTGGAATTTAATTAAGGCATTCTTTAAGTATAATATACGCCTGCTCGTAAATCGCGGTGAAAACCTCGTAGAGTTGGGCTGAAAGGTACCTTTGTGGAAAGACTCTGCTCGGTGAAAGCCGGTGGAGCGGGGCCCAAGGGGGAGGTCTTCAACAGGGGGTTGAAGTCTCCAGGATCTCAGCAGGGGTCTGGGATCCCAAAAGGGAGCTCCAACAAGGGTTGGGGTCCCTCTGATTAGTGTTTGTGATATAGTGCACAATCACTACCACTGGTCATTTGAAGGATGGGCACCTTTCCGAGTAAAAGACCCATCCCAAGGGGCACGCCTTTGGGATGTATTTTAAAACACTGGAAAGAGCTGGGGGGAGACCCTTTAACTCGGAAACAGTTAATTGAATATTGTAATCCTTGGTGGCCGTTATATACTCTGGATGACGGGGAGAAGTGGCCGGAGGACGGGACACTGTGTTAGAATACCACTTTGCAGTTGATGTTGTTTTGTAAAAGGGAAGGTAAATGGGAAGAAATGACCTATGTAGATTTGTTTTTCTCGTTGAGAAATCATCCGGAATGGCAAAGGCAGTGTGGGATACATCCGCATAGTTCTATGGTAATGGCTTTGGGAAAGGGAAAATGTAAGAAAGGTTCAAAGAAATGCTGCGCCGCTTGTAGCGTCGGGAAAGAATGTTTGAAGTTTGAGTCTGAGGAGGATGATGTCGAGCTAATGGTGGCACCGCGTCGGAAATGGGGGGATAATCATGCAGAGGGATCCGAGATCGGTAGCCCTTCCACCTCCCCTCTGGGGGAGGGTGCGGGAGAATTTAGCCCGGTTTCGGGAAGAACGCGGGGAAGGACAGGGGGGGCAGCGGAGCCAGCTCCCCTCCAGGCCCCTCTCCGAGAAGCAGTAGGAAATACTGGTCCGGTGACAGTAAAGGTTCCGTTTTCGATAACTGATTTAAGGTCGTGGAAGGAAATAGCAGGCACTTATCGAGAAGACCCTGAGAGAGTAGCAAAGGTCTTTGAGACAATAATTAGGACCCAGGATCCTGACTGGAATGATTTGCAGGTGATTTTAGATACTTTGCTTGATGGCACAGAGAAAAGGATGGTGCTGAATACTGCTAAGAAACAGGTAGAGGGAGCTCACGCCCATGGAGATTTGCAGGGACCGGTAGATCAGAACTTTCCCTCTTCAGATCCTGACTGGGACCCGAATCAGCCGGGACCCAGAGGAATGTTGACCAGATATCAGAGGTGGATTTTGTTCGGTGTTAAACATGCAATGCCAAAGGCGATAAATTGCTCAAAAATTTATGAAATAAGGCAGGAGCTAAATGAGTCTCCTTCAGCTTTCATGGAGAGACTGAAGGAAACTGCCCGAAAGTATACTAATTTGGACCCAGAACAACCAGACGAAGCAATACAATTGGCCTCCATATTCATGGGTCAATCGGCTCCCGATATTAGCAAAAAGCTCCAAAAATTGGAAGGACCTGAATCTAGAGATTTGGGAAAAATGCTTGAAGTAGCATGGACTGTGTATAATAATAGAGAAAAAGAGAAGGAAGGAAAACAGGCTCGGAGAGATGGAAAGTTATTGGCGGCTCTAGCTGGGAATAATAGAAAAGGCAGAGGAAGAGGAAGAGGAAGAGGAAGAGGGATGAATATTGGAGAAAGGGAAAGGATAAATCTTCGATTAGCACCAGACCAATGTGCTATTTGTAAGGAACGTGGGCACTGGAAAAGAGAATGTCCTAAGGCCGGGGAGTTAGATCCGACTCTTCGCGCGATTAAATTGATGACTTTAGATGAGGAATCACGAAGAGGACCGGGGGAGTCAACCCTAGCTGAACCCCTGGTTACACTAGAGCTAGGGAATGAAGAAGCAGAATTTTTAGTAGATACGGGAGCCACTTGTTCGGTATTGAACACATGTAGAGGAAAATGCAGTCATCATTCGGTAGATGTCGTTGGTGCGACAGGACAAAGGGAAAATCGGCCTTTTCTGGAACCATTAAAATTTAAATTGGGAAAACAGTGGGTAACACACCAGTTTTTATATATGCCTGAATGCCCTTTGCCTTTGTTAGGGCGAGACTTGTTAAGTAAATTGGAGGCACAAGTAACTTTTAAAAATGGGGAAATTGAATTATTGATACCGGAATCAAAAGCCATAGAGGCGAAAGTATTTATGTTACAGGATTCTTTTAAAGAAGAACGAATTCCAGAAGAGGTGGAAAATGCTGTAACCCCCTTGGTTTGGGCAAGTGAGGTTCCAGGACGATCGAAACTGGCAGAACCGGTAAAAGTGACCTTAAAAGCCGGATCCAAACTGGTAAGACAAAAACAGTATCCTATTAAGTGGGAGGCACGAAAAGGATTAGAGGGGTTAATCATGAAATTTTTGGAATATGGGCTTTTGGTAGAATGCGAGTCAGAATATAACACACCTATATTACCGGTAAAGAAACCTGGGGGACGGGAATATCGACTAGTCCAGGGTCTAAGAGCTATAAATCAAATAGTTCAAGATATACACCCAGTAGCAGCCAATCCCTATAGTTTATTGACATCCCTGAAAGAGGAGCATAAATGGTTTACTGTACTAGATTTAAAGGAGGCCTTCTTTTGCATACCTCTGGATGCACAAAGTCAAAGCATATTTGCTTTTGAATGGGAGAGCCCTGCAACAGGACGAAAGATGCAACTGACGTGGACTGTACTTCCACAAGGATTTAAAAAGAGCCCCACAGTATTTGGAAACCAGTGGGCAAAGGAATCAGAAATATGGAAGAGACAAAACCAGGAAAAGGGGACATTGTTACAATATGTGGATGATATTCTGATAGCAGCAGAAAGCAAAGAAGAATGTTTTGAAATTACTATCAGTTTGTTGAATTTTCTGGGCCAAGGAGGATATAGAGTCTCCAGAAATAAGGCCCAGATAGGAAGAGAAGCAGTGATTTATCTGGGATTTGAAATATCTCAAGGGCAAAGGCAACTAAGCAACGAAAGGAAGGAAGCCATTTGCCAAATCCCAGAACCTAACAGTCCAAAGGAGCTGAGAACCTTTTTGGGAATGATTGGATGGTGTCGGCTTTGGATTCCAAACTATGGACTATATGTGAAGCCACTCTACAACGCTTTAAGAGAATCCAAAGACTTGCATCTGACATGGACACCTGAATGCCAAAAATCATTTAAAGAACTTAAAAAAGCATTGATGATGGCCCCTGCTTTGGCTTTACCTAATTTAACCAAACCTTTTGAACTGTTTGTCCATGAGAGGCAGCATCTGGCCCTTGGAGTGCTGGCACAACGTCTGGGATCCTGGAAGCGGCCAGTAGGATATTTCTCTAAACAACTTGACAACGTGAGTAAAGGATGGCCGGGACGTTTGCGCGCTGTGGCAGCGACGGTATTGCTGATTCAGGAAGCTCGAAAATTGACTATGGGCCAAAAGATGGTGGTGTATGTACCACACATGGTGGTAACTGTTCTAGAACAAAAGGGGGGTCATTGGCTGTCCCCCAGCAGAATGCTGAAATATCAAGTTGTCTTACTGGAGCAAGATGATGTGGAATTAAAAACCACAACCATCGTAAATCCAGCAATGTTTCTGTCGACGGAGAATCCGACAGAAAATCTAGAACATGACTGCCTGCTAACTGTTGAACAAGTCTATTCCAGCAGACCGGACCTGAGGGATGAGCCTCTGGAGAACCCTGCTCTGGAGTTGTTCATGGATGGAAGCAGCTTTGTGAAAGAAGGAAGACGAACGGCCGGATACGCTCTTGTCACCACCACCGAGGCACTGGAGTCAGGAACGCTGCCTGCAAATACCTCGGCACAGAAAGCAGAACTGGTGGCGTTGAGGCAAGCCTTGCAAATGGCAGAAGGAAAAAGGGTAAATATATGGACTGACTCTAAATATGCATTTGGTGTGATTCACGCTCATGGAGCCATCTGGAAAGAAAGAGGACTGCTCTCAGCCCAAGGTTCATCGATAAAACATAAAGAAGAAATCCTTCAGCTCCTCGAAGAGGCGCAGAAACCAAAGGAAGTGGCAGTGATGCACTGCAAGGCTCATCAATTTGGTCAGACAGCTGTAAACATAGGTAATCGATTGGCAGACAAAACAGCAAAGGAGGCTGCTGAACAAGGTATCCTTGCTCTAGTACCAGTAAAACAAATAAAAATCCCAAATCTGAAATCAAAATACAGTAAGTTGGATGAACAATTAGCAGAACAATTGAAAGCATCACAAAATATAGAAGGGTGGTAGGTAACGCCAGAAAAACAGGTAATTGTAACCCCGCAAGTTATGTTAGAACCTGCGAAAGAAAAACATGCACAGACACATTGGGGTGTAGATGCTATGGTCTCGAGCCTAAAATCATCTGTGGTGTGTGTAGGAAGGACAGGAGTAATTAAATCCATAGTAACTAAGTGTCCAATTTGTCTCAAAAATAATTCTTTAAATCGGAAAAGGGCACCCCTAGGAGTAACAAAACAGGGTAACATTCCAGGAGATTACTGGCAAGTTGATTTTTCTGAACTCCCCAGGCAAAATGGATTCAGGTATCTATTAGTATTCATTGATACTTTTTCTGGATGGCCGGAAGCCTTTCCTTGTCGCACCAGCAAAGCGAGAGAAGTAGTTAAAATATTGTTGAAAGAAATCATGCCAAGGTTTGGGGTACCAATTGGCATGTCTTCCGATAGGGGACCACATTTTGTAGCAGAAATAGTTCAGCAAGTAAGTAAAATTTTAGGGATAAATTGGGATTTACATACCCCCTGGAGGCCACAATCAAGTGGGAGAATTGAAAGAATGAACCAAACATTAAAGCGACAAATAAGTAAAATTTGTCAAGAGGTGTCTTTGAAATGGCCACAAGCTTTACCATTAGCACTTCTGAGAGTCAGAGTTCAACCTAGATCTAAAGATGGTGTAAGTCCATACGAAATTCTGTATGGCAAACCTTATCAGACTCCTTTAATCCCAGGGGATACGAAAATAACAGGGGAAACAGATTTAAAGATGTATTTGATTTCTTTAGGAAAAACACTTGAAGCACTCCGAAAATACGTTGTGCTGACCAGATCGCTTGCTTTGGATACACCTGTGCATCAATATCCACCAAGTGATTTCGTGTGCATAAAGACTTGGAACTCTGAACCACTGCAGGTGAAGTGGAAAGGACCTTTTCAGGTACTGTTAACAACTGACACTGCGATCAAAGTAGAAGGGGTGGAACCGTGGATATACTACACCCGAGTGAAGAAGGCCCCTTCGTGGAGAGTCATCAATAGAGATCCAGAGACTGCAAAACTGACTTTGAAATATATCTAAAAAGAGTAGCTATTGCTGCAAAATGCGGGGAGACTGTATCTCGATCTGGAAACTGATGATAATAGGAGCACTGTTCAGTGTATTGGAAGTAAGAACAAAAGACATTACTACGCTGCCAATAAAAGCAGAACAATTAATATACCTCCCAAGGAGGACTCCAGAAGAAAATTTGATGATCGGGCTTATAAAAGAATTTGCAAATTTACAAAACGTGACCCAAATAACTGCGTGTCTTCCAATCCCAAGGGCAGTAGGAGAATCAGTTCCGTGGGGAATCTTGACAACAAATCGAAGTAACAAAGAACCCAACAAGAACGGTACTCATTGTGAACAAGTTCCCCTTGTTGAGTGGCAGGAACGAATAGATTGTGTTAGAAAACAATGGAAAACCCCTGGAAGTAAAGCAAATTGTGAGAAGTTACTAAATTATGTTTTTGTCCAAATAGTTTTTCCCAATATAGGTTGGTGTGCTTATGATGAACCCGTTAAGAAAAATGTTACTCGATCAATCATGAAATGGGAATGCAAAGAGCCCAATCAAACTAAACAAGAGATAACTTTGTGGGATTCAGTATGGTCAATGGCCATCACATCTCAGTTCCAGTACATGGCCAGTGCCCCCTGGTGTTTCACCTGGGATGGGATGATTTTTGCAGCTTTCCCATCGGTCGATGACAAAGGAAGTACTTCCCGGGAAAAGGAAATTGTAGTACCCTGGTGGAATTGTACAAAAATGTGTAATTGCAGTACAGTTAGTAAAGCAATCCAAAGTGTTCCACCTTTAGCAGCTGCCTTGAAATATGGATGCCAGTGTAGGGGACTTAGAAATGATTTACAGTTGACTGATAGCTATAAGCCCCAAAGAGGAACATTCTTTAGTTGTAGAAAATCTACAATTCAAAGTCCAGGACACTTAGTTTGGGCAATGAGTGATGGAACCTGGTCCACTCACCTACCGGTTGATGGTAAGGTAAAACAAATTACTTTAGGAATGCCAACATTATGTCCAATTTGGAAAAAGACTCCCTTTAAGGGGAACTCTGAGAATTTGAAATTATTACAAATAAAAAGATCAGAAGTTGAAGAAGATGAAAACTGGAATGAGCCTTCAACAGGAGTAAAAATTGGATGGGCCTTAGAATCTTTATTGACTCCCTTATCGACTTATAGGAATAAAGCCTGGTTATATAAACTAACTGGTCAAGTAGAAAAATTAGCAAATGTAACAAGGAGAGGATTCAGACAGTTAAACCTACAGTTGCAAGCAACCTCAAGAATGACGCTGCAAAATAAAATGGCCTTAGACATGCTCCTGTTAAAAGAACATGGAGTATGTGAGTACCTAAAAGGTAGGAGAGATCATTGCTGTCTACATATCCCCAACGTCACTCAGGATGTTGAACATGACTTAAACTTACTAAAACAAATAGAAAAAGACACTCAGGAAATCCAACAGGACATGCAAGAAAATTGGCTTGATAAAATTTTTAACGGATTAGGGTGGAATATTAGTTCTTGGGTCAAATCTTTAATCGGTACCGGACTGCTTTTACTGGTAGTAGTTTTAATAATACTGCTCATATATTATTGTCTGAAAAAGGAACTCACCAGCAGAACAGCTTTTAATCGAATGATTATTCAGGCTATTGCAAGAAGACAAAACCTTAGTGAGTCGGTTGTTACACTTCCACCACCCTATAGCGAAACAAGTGGACTATAAGTGTAGTGTTGTGATTCTGAAAAAAATATTATAATAATATTTAATTATTATATGATTAAGAAAAATGTAATTATGGAAGTATTGAAAAGAGAATTATTTCAAAACTTCCAAAGGGGGGAAATGTAACCAAGGTGATGGAATTAGTTAATCATAAAACACGAACAATGCTGCTATGTCCCTTGTACAGCCCTGCCCATCTGGACATTAGGTCTGGGAACAGAGGGTTTAGTCCCTAGGTAGTCATTAATGTTAAACAATAATGGTGAAGGGGATTTTTAATAGAAATAGCGTTACCAAAAGGTTGCAGGTGTATTTGTGGTACCTATCTATTGTGTGAATTAACTGAAGCAAAAAGTCATACATCTCCCCCCAAAGAAGTTAGTTTCAATTAAAACCAGCAGGTGCCTAGAACTGGTCAAGACGACCCGTGCCGCAGGGACAAGAGCCAGAAGAGGACTGAGTTTGCGCAGAAACTGTGACGAAGAGGATAAGCCTTCATCTTGGGACCCCCGACGACCACCACTAGGAGGCACTGCGCAAGCGCGGGTGGGAGGAGTGTATGAAAATGGACTGATTTGACTATGAAAGAAAGGGCTTATGTAATCAGACGAATATGTATATTTTGATCTATATAAACTGCACGAAAAGGGTATGGGGTATGCACGCTTGGTGGAATTATCCCCCGTGCATCCAGCGCTGCAATAAAGAATGCTGCCTTTTAACACTACATTGGTGTTACGACGTTTTCTTCCCGGATTTTCGGTGACAGTTTCTGGCACCCCAGATGGGACCCTGCTTGTGAAAACCGACGGATCCGCGGGATCACGGGACCTGCAGCCGGCATCGAGGGATTCTCAAGGAGAACCTCTGATCCCCGGACCAAAGGATTCCAAGCAAGTCCCCTGGAATTTAATTAAGGCATTCTTTAAGTATAATATACGCCTGCTCGTAAATCGCGGTGAAAACCTCGTAGAGTTGGGCTGAAAGGTACCTTTGTGGAAAGACTCTGCTCGGTGAAAGCCGGTGGAGCGGGGCCCAAGGGGGAGGTCTTCAACAGGGGGTTGAAGTCTCCAGGATCTCAGCAGGGGTCTGGGATCCCAAAAGGGAGCTCCAACAAGGGTTGGGGTCCCTCTGATTAGTGTTTGTGATATAGTGCACAATCACTACCACTGGTCATTTGAAGGATGGGCACCTTTCCGAGTAAAAGACCCATCCCAAGGGGCACGCCTTTGGGATGTATTTTAAAACACTGGAAAGAGCTGGGGGGGGATCCTTTAACTCGGAAACAGTTAATTGAATATTGTAATCCTTGGTGGCCGTTATATACTCTGGATGACGGGGAGAAGTGGCCAGAGGACGGGACACTGTGTTAGAATACCACTTTGCAGTTGATGTTGTTTTGTAAAAGGGAAGGTAAATGGGAAGAAATGACCTATGTAGATTTGTTTTTCTCGTTGAGAAATCATCCGGAATGGCAAAGGCAGTGTGGGATACATCCGCATAGTTCTATGGTAATGGCTTTGGGAAAGGGAAAATGTAAGAAAGGTTCAAAGAAATGCTGCGCCGCTTGTAGCGTCGGGAAAGAATGTTTGAAGTTTGAGTCTGAGGAGGATGATGTCGAGCTAATGGTGGCACCGCGTCGGAAATGGGGGGATAATCATGCAGAGGGATCCGAGATCGGTAGCCCTTCCACCTCCCCTCTGGGGGAGGGTGCGGGAGAATTTAGCCCGGTTTCGGGAAGAACGCGGGGAAGGACAGGGGGGGCAGCGGAGCCAGCTCCCCTCCAGGCCCCTCTCCGAGAAGCAGTAGGAAATACTGGTCCGGTGACAGTAAAGGTTCCGTTTTCGATAACTGATTTAAGGTCGTGGAAGGAAATAGCAGGCACTTATCGAGAAGACCCTGAGAGAGTAGCAAAGGTCTTTGAGACAATAATTAGGACCCAGGATCCTGACTGGAATGATTTGCAGGTGATTTTAGATACTTTGCTTGATGGCACAGAGAAAAGGATGGTGCTGAATACTGCTAAGAAACAGGTAGAGGGAGCTCACGCCCATGGAGATTTGCAGGGACCGGTAGATCAGAACTTTCCCTCTTCAGATCCTGACTGGCACCCGAATCAGCCGGGACCCAGAGGAATGTTGACCAGATATCAGAGGTGGATTTTGTTCGGTGTTAAACATGCAATGCCAAAGGCGATAAATTGCTCAAAAATTTATGAAATAAGGCAGGAGCTAAATGAGTCTCCTTCAGCTTTCATGGAGAGACTGAAGGAAACTGCCCGAAAGTATACTAATTTGGACCCAGAACAACCAGACGAAGCAATACAATTGGCCTCCATATTCATGGGTCAATCGGCTCCCGATATTAGCAAAAAGCTCCAAAAATTGGAAGGACCTGAATCTAGAGATTTGGGAAAAATGCTTGAAGTAGCATGGACTGTGTATAATAATAGAGAAAAAGAGAAGGAAGGAAAACAGGCTCGGAGAGATGGAAAGTTATTGGCGGCTCTAGCTGGGAATAACAGAAAAGGCAGAGGAAGAGGAAGAGGAAGAGGAAGAGGGATGAATATTGGAGAAAGGGAAAGGATAAATCTTCGATTAGCACCAGACCAATGTGCTATTTGTAAGGAACGTGGGCACTGGAAAAGAGAATGTCCTAAGGCCGGGGAGTTAGATCCGACTCTTCGCGCGATTAAATTGATGACTTTAGATGAGGAATCACGAAGAGGACCGGGGGAGTCAACCCTAGCTGAACCCCTGGTTACACTAGAGCTAGGGAATGAAGAAGCAGAATTTTTAGTAGATACGGGAGCCACTTATTCGGTATTGAACACATGTAGAGGAAAATGCAGTCATCATTCGGTAGATGTCGTTGGTGCGACAGGACAAAGGGAAAATCGGCCTTTTCTGGAACCATTAAAATTTAAATTGGGAAAACAGTGGGTAACACACCAGTTTTTATATATGCCTGAATGCCCTTTGCCTTTGTTAGGGCGAGACTTGTTAAGTAAATTGGAGGCACAAGTAACTTTTAAAAATGGGGAAATTGAATTATTGATACCGGAATCAAAAGCCATAGAGGCGAAAGTATTTATGTTACAGGATTCTTTTAAAGAAGAACGAATTCCAGAAGAGGTGGAAAATGCTGTAACCCCCTTGGTTTGGGCAAGTGAGGTTCCAGGACGATCGAAACTGGCAGAACCGGTAAAAGTGACCTTAAAAGCCGGATCCAAACTGGTAAGACAAAAACAGTATCCTATTAAGTGGGAGGCACGAAAAGGATTAGAGGGGTTAATCATGAAATTTTTGGAATATGGGCTTTTGGTAGAATGCGAGTCAGAATATAACACACCTATATTACCGGTAAAGAAACCTGGGGGACGGGAATATCGACTAGTCCAGGGTCTAAGAGCTATAAATCAAATAGTTCAAGATATACACCCAGTAGCAGCCAATCCCTATAGTTTATTGACATCCCTGAAAGAGGAGCATAAATGGTTTACTGTACTAGATTTAAAGGAGGCCTTCTTTTGCATACCTCTGGATGCACAAAGTCAAAGCATATTTGCTTTTGAATGGGAGAGCCCTGCAACAGGACGAAAGATGCAACTGACGTGGACTGTACTTCCACAAGGATTTAAAAAGAGCCCCACAGTATTTGGAAACCAGTGGGCAAAGGAATTAGAAATATGGAAGAGACAAAACCAGGAAAAGGGGACATTGTTACAATATGTGGATGATATTCTGATAGCAGCAGAAAGCAAAGAAGAATGTTTTGAAATTACTATCAGTTTGTTGAATTTTCTGGGCCAAGGAGGATATAGAGTCTCCAGAAATAAGGCCCAGATAGGAAGAGAAGCAGTGATTTATCTGGGATTTGAAATATCTCAAGGGCAAAGGCAACTAAGCAACGAAAGGAAGGAAGCCATTTGCCAAATCCCAGAACCTAACAGTCCAAAGGAGCTGAGAACCTTTTTGGGAATGATTGGATGGTGTCGGCTTTGGATTCCAAACTATGGACTATATGTGAAGCCACTCTACAACGCTTTAAGAGAATCCAAAGACTTGTATCTGACATGGACACCTGAATGCCAAAAATCATTTAAAGAACTTAAAAAAGCATTGATGATGGCCCCTGCTTTGGCTTTACCTAATTTAACCAAACCTTTTGAACTGTTTGTCCATGAGAGGCAGCATCTGGCCCTTGGAGTGCTGGCACAACGTCTGGGATCCTGGAAGCGGCCAGTAGGATATTTCTCTAAACAACTTGACAACGTGAGTAAAGGATGGCCGGGACGTTTGCGCGCTGTGGCAGCGACGGTATTGCTGATTCAGGAAGCTCGAAAATTGACTATGGGCCAAAAGATGGTGGTGTATGTACCACACATGGTGGTAACTGTTCTAGAACAAAAGGGGGGTCATTGGCTGTCCCCCAGCAGAATGCTGAAATATCAAGTTGTCTTACTGGAGCAAGATGATGTGGAATTAAAAACCACAACCATCGTAAATCCAGCAATGTTTCTGTCGACGGAGAATCCGACAGAAAATCTAGAACATGACTGCCTGCTAACTGTTGAACAAGTCTATTCCAGCAGACCGGACCTGAGGGATGAGCCTCTGGAGAACCCTGCTCTGGAGTTGTTCACGGATGGAAGCAGCTTTGTGAAGGAAGGAAGACGAACGGCCGGATACGCTCTTGTCACCACCACCGAGGCACTGGAGTCAGGAACGCTGCCTGCAAATACCTCGGCACAGAAAGCAGAACTGGTGGCGTTGAGGCAAGCCTTGCGAATGGCAGAAGGAAAAAGGGTAAATATATGGACTGACTCTAAATATGCATTTGGTGTGATTCACGCTCATGGAGCCATCTGGAAAGAAAGAGGACTGCTCTCAGCCCAAGGTTCATCGATAAAACACAAAGAAGAAATCCTTCAGCTCCTCGAAGAGGCGCAGAAACCAAAGGAAGTGGCAGTGATGCACTGCAAGGCTCATCAATTTGGTCAGACAGCTGTAAACATAGGTAATCGATTGGCAGACAAAACAGCAAAGGAGGCTGCTGAACAAGGTATCCTTGCTCTAGTACCAGTAAAACAAATAAAAATCCCAAATCCGAAACCAAAATACAGTAAATTGGATGAACAATTAGCAGAACAATTGAAAGCATCACAAAATACAGAAGGGCGGTAGGTAACGCCAGAAAAACAGGTAATTGTAATCCCGCAAGTTATGTTAGAACCTGCGAAAGAAAAACATGCACAGACACATTGGGGTGTAGATGCTATGGTCTCGAGCCTAAAATCATCTGTGGTGTGTGTAGGAATGACAGGAGTAATTAAATCCATAGTAACGAAGTGTCCAATTTGTCTCAAAAATAATTCTTTAAATCGGAAAAGGGCACCCCTAGGAGTAATAAAACAGGGTAACATTCCAGGAGATTACTGGCAAGTTGATTTTTCTGAACTCCCCAGGCAGAATGGATTCAGGTATCTATTAGTATTCATTGATACTTTTTCTGGATGGCCGGAAGCCTTTCCTTGTCGCACCAGCAAAGCCAGAGAAGTAGTTAAAATATTGTTGAAAGAAATCATACCAAGGTTTGGGGTACCAATTGGCATGTCTTCCGATAGGGGACCACATTTTGTAGCAGAAATAGTTCAGCAAGTAAGTAAAATTTTAGGGATAAATTGGGATTTACATACCCCCTGGAGGCCACAATCAAGTGGGAGAATTGAAAGAATGAACCAAACATTAAAGCGACAAATAAGTAAAATTTGTCAAGAGGTGTCTTTGAAATGGCCACAAGCTTTACCATTAGCACTTCTGAGAGTCAGAGTTCAACCTAGATCTAAAGATGGTGTAAGTCCATACGAAATTCTGTATGGCAAACCTTATCAGACTCCTTTAATCCCAGGGGATACGAAAATAACAGGGGAAACAGATTTAAAGATGTATTTGATTTCTTTAGGAAAAACACTTGAAGCACTCCGAAAATACGTTGTGCTGACCAGATCGCTTGCTTTGGATACACCTGTGCATCAATATCCACCAGGTGATTTCGTGTGCATAAGGACTTGGAACTCTGAACCACTGCAGGTGAAGTGGAAAGGACCTTTTCAGGTACTGTTAACAACTGACACTGCGATCAAAGTAGAAGGGGTGGAACCGTGGATACACTACACCCGAGTGAAGAAGGCCCCTTCGTGGAGAGTCATCAGTAGAGATCCAGAGACTGCAAAACTGACTTTGAAATATATCTAAAAAGAGTAGCTATTGCTGCAAAATGCGGGGAGACTGTATCTCGATCTGGAAACTGATGATAATAGGAGCACTGTTCAGGGTATTGGAAGTAAGAACAAAAGACATTACTACACTGCCAATAAAAGCAGAACAATTAATATACCTCCCAAGGAGGACTCCAGAAGAAAATTTGATGATCGGGCTTATAAAAGAATTTGCAAATTTACAAAACGTGACCCAAATAACTGCGTGTCTTCCAATCCCAAGGGCAGTAGGAGAATCAGTTCCGTGGGGAATCTTGACAACAAATCGAAGTAACAAAGAACCCAACAAGAACGGTACTCATTGTGAACAAGTTCCCGTTGTTGAGTGGCAGGAACGAATAGATTGTGTTAGAAAACAATGGAAAACCCCTGGAAGTAAAGCAAATTGTGAGAAGTTACTAAATTATGTTTTTGTCCAAATAGTTTTTCCCAATATAGGTTGGTGTGCTTATGATGAACCCGTTAAGAAAAATGTTACTCGAACAATCATGAAATGGGAATGCAAAGAGCCCAATCAAACTAAACAAGAGATAACTTTGTGGGATTCAGTATGGTCAATGGCCATCACATCTCAGTTCCAGTACATGGCCAGTGCCCCCTGGTGTTTCACCTGGGATGGGATGATTTTTGCAGCTTTCCCATCGGTCGATGACAAAGGAAGTACTTCCCGGGAAAAGGAAATTGTAGTACCCTGGTGGAATTGTACAAAAATGTATCATTGCAGTACAGTTAGTAAAGCAATCCAAAGTGTTCCACCTTTAGCAGCTGCCTTGAAATATGGATGCCAGTGTAGGGGACTTAGAAATGATTTACAGTTGACTGATAGCTATAAGCCCCAAAGAGGAACATTCTTTAGTTGTAGAAAATCTACAATTCAAAGTCCAGGACACTTAGTTTGGGCAATGAGTGATGGAACCTGGTCCACTCACCTACCGGTTGATGGTAAGGTAAAACAAATTACTTTAGGAATGCCAACATTATGTCCAATTTGGAAAAAGACTCCCTTTAAGGGGAACTCTGAGAATTTGAAATTATTACAAATAAAAAGATCAGAAGTTGAAGAAGATGAAAACTGGAATGAGCCTTCAACAGGAGTAAAAATTGGATGGGCCTTAGAATCTTTATTGACTCCCTTATCGACTTATAGGAATAAAGCCTGGTTATATAAACTAACTGGTCAAGTAGAAAAATTAGCAAATGTAACAAGGAGAGGATTCAGACAGTTAAACCTACAGTTGCAAGCAACCTCAAGAATGACGCTGCAAAATAAAATGGCCTTAGACATGCTCCTGTTAAAAGAACATGGAGTATGTGAGTACCTAAAAGGTAGGAGAGATCATTGCTGTCTACATATCCCCAACGTCACTCAGGATGTTGAACATGACTTAAACTTACTAAAACAAATAGAAAAAGACACTCAGGAAATCCAACAGGACATGCAAGAAAATTGGCTTGATAAAATTTTTAACGGATTAGGGTGGAATATTAGTTCTTGGGTCAAATCTTTAATCGGTACCGGACTGCTTTTACTGGTAGTAGTTTTAATAATACTGCTCATATATTATTGTCTGAAAAAGGAACTCACCAGCAGAACAGCTTTTAATCGAATGATTATTCAGGCTATTGCAAGAAGACAAAACCTTAGTGAGTCGGTTGTTACACTTCCACCACCCTATAGCGAAACAAGTGGACTATAAGTGTAGTGTTGTGATTCTGAAAAAAATATTATAATAATATTTAATCATTATATGATTAAGAAAAATTTAATTATGGAAGTATTGAAAAGAGAATTATTTCAAAACTTCCAAAGCGGGGAAATGTAACCAAGGTGATGGAATCAGTTAATCATAAAACACGAACAATGCTGCTATGTCCCTTGTACAGCCCTGCCCATCTGGACATTAGGTCTGGGAACAGAGGGTTTAGTCCCTAGGTAGTCATTAATGTTAAACAATAATGGTGAAGGGGATTTTTAATAGAAACAGCGTTACCAAATGGTTGCAGGTGTATTTGTGGTACCTATCTATTGTGTGAATTAATTGAAGCAAAAAGTCATACATCTCCCCCCAAAGAAGTTAGTTTCAATTAAAACCAGCAGGTGCCTAGAACTGGTCAAGACGACCCGTGCCGCAGGGACAAGAGCCAGAAGAGGACTGAGTTTGCACAGAAACTGTGACGAAGAGGATAAGCCTTCATCTTGGGACCCCCGACGACCACCACTAGGAGGCACTGCGCAAGCGCGGGTGGGAGGAGTGTATGAAAATGGACTGATTTGACTATGAAAGAACGGGCTTATGTAATCAGATGAATATGTATATTTTGATCTGTATAAACTGCACGGAAAGGGTATGGGGTATGCACGCTTGGTGGAATTATCCCCCGTGCATCCAGCACTGCAATAAAGAATGCTGCCTTTTAACACTACATTGGTGTTACGACGTTTTCTTCCCGGATTTTCGGTGACAGTTTCTGGCACCCCAGATGGGACCCTGCTTGTGAAAACCGACGGATCCGCGGGATCACGGGACCTGCAGCCGGCATCGAGGGATTCTCGAGGAGAACCTCTGATGCCCGGACCGAAGGATTCCAAGTAAGTCTCCTGGAATTTAATTAAGGCATTCTTTAAGTATAATATACGCCTGCTCGTAAATCGCGGTGAAAACCTCGTAGAGTTGGGCTGAAAGGTACCTTTGTGGAAAGTCTCTGCTCGGTGAAAGCCGGTGGAGCGGGGCCCAAGGGGGAGGTCTTCAACAGGGGGTTGAAGTCTCCAGGATCTCAGCAGGGGTCTGGGATCCCAAAAGGGAGCTCCAACAAGGGTTGGGGTCCCTCTGATTAGTGTTTGTGATATAGTGCACAGTCACTACCACTGGTCATTTGAAGGATGGGCACCTTTCCGAGTAAAAGACCCATCCCAAGGGGCACGCCTTTGGGATGTATTTTAAAACACTGGAAAGAGCTGGGGGGGGATCCTTTAACTCGGAAACAGTTAATTGAATATTGTAATCCTTGGTGGCCGTTATATACTCTGGATGACGGGGAGAAGTGGCCGGAGGACGGGACACTGTGTTATAATACCACTTTGCAGTTGATGTTGTTTTGTAAAAGGGAAGGTAAATGGGAAGAAATGACCTATGTAGATTTGCTTTTCTCGTTGAGAAATCATCCGGAATGGCAAAGGCAGTGTGGGGTACATCCGCATAGTTCTATGGTAATGGCTTTGGGAAAGGGAAAATGTAAGAAAGGTTCAAAGAAATGCTGCGCCGCTTGTAGCGTCGGGAAAGAATGTTTGAAGTTTGAGTCTGAGGAGGATGATGTCGAGCTAATGGTGGCACCGCGTCGGAAATGGGGGGATAATCATGCAGAGGGATCCGAGATCGGTAGCCCTTCCACCTCCCCTCTGGGGGAGGGTGCGGGAGAATTTAGCCCGGTTTCGGGAAGAACGCGGGGAAGGACGGGGGGGGCAGCGGAGCCAGCTCCCCTCCAGGCCCCTCTCCGAGAAGCAGTAGGAAATACTGGTCCGGTGACAGTAAAGGTTCCGTTTTCAATAACTGATTTAAGGTCGTGGAAGGAAATAGCAGGCACTTATCGAGAAGACCCTGAGAGAGTAGCAAAGGTCTTTGAGACAATAATTAGAACCCAGGATCCTGACTGGAATGATTTGCAGGTGATTTTAGATACTTTGCTTGATGGCACAGAGAAAAGGAAGGTACTGAATACTGCTAAGAAACAGGTAGAGGGAGCTCACGCCCATGGAGATTTGCAGGGACCGGTAGATCAGAACTTTCCCTCTTCAGATCCTGACTGGCACCCGAATCAGCCGGGACCCAGAGGAATGTTGACCAGATATCAGAGGTGGATTTTGTTCGGTGTTAAACATGCAATGCCAAAGGCGATAAATTGCTCAAAAATTTATGAAATAAGGCAGGAGCTAAATGAGTCTCCTTCAGCTTTCATGGAGAGACTGAAGGAAACTGCCCGAAAGTATACTAATTTGGACCCAGAACAACCAGACGAAGCAATACAATTGGCCTCCATATTCATGGGTCAATCGGCTCCCGATATTAGGAAAAAGCTCCAAAAATTGGAAGGACCTGAATCTAGAGATTTGGGAAAAATGCTTGAAGTAGCATGGACTGTGTATAATAATAGAGAAAAAGAGAAGGAAGGAAAACAGGCTCGGAGAGATGGAAAGTTATTGGCGGCTCTAGCTGGGAATAATAGGAAAGGCAGAGGAAGAGGAAGAGGAAGAGGGATGAATATTGGAGAAAGGGAAAGGATAAATCTTCGATTAGCACCAGACCAATGTGCTATTTGTAAGGAACGTGGGCACTGGAAAAGAGAATGTCCTAAGGCCGG
This sequence comes from Opisthocomus hoazin, assembly GCF_030867145.1. Lineage (NCBI taxonomy): Eukaryota > Metazoa > Chordata > Aves > Opisthocomiformes > Opisthocomidae > Opisthocomus > Opisthocomus hoazin. The sequence goes on along the minus strand of NC_134447.1, from coordinate 3,077,812 downwards.
GGAGTTAGATCCGACTCTTCGCGCGATTAAATTGATGACTTTAGATGAGGAATCACGAAGAGGACCGGGGGAGTCAACCCTAGCTGAACCCCTGGTTACACTAGAGCTAGGGAATGAAGAAGTAGAATTTTTAGTAGATACGGGAGCCACTTATTCGGTATTGAACACATGTAGAGGAAAATGCAGTCATCATTCGGTAGATGTCGTTGGTGCGACAGGACAAAGGGAAAATCGGCCTTTTCTGGAACCATTAAAATTTAAATTGGGAAAACAGTGGGTAACACACCAGTTTTTATATATGCCCGAATGCCCTTTGCCTTTGTTAGGGCGAGACTTGTTAAGTAAATTGGAGGCACAAATAACTTTTAAAAATGGGGAAACTGAATTATTGATACCGGAATCAAAAGCCATAGAGGCGAAAGTATTTATGTTACAGGATTCTTTTAAAGAAGAACGAATTCCAGAAGAGGTGGAAAATGCTGTAACCCCCTTGGTTTGGGCAAGTGAGGTTCCAGGACGATCGAAACTGGCAGAACCGGTAAAAGTGACCTTAAAAGCCGGATCCAAACTGGTAAGACAAAAACAGTATCCTATTAAGTGGGAGGCACGAAAAGGATTAGAGGGGTTAATCATGAAATTTTTGCAATATGGGCTTTTGGTAGAATGCGAGTCAGAATATAACACACCTATATTACCGGTAAAGAAACCTGGGGGACGGGAATATCGACTAGTCCAGGGTCTAAGAGCTATAAATCAAATAGTTCAAGATATACACCCAGTAGCAGCCAATCCCTATAGTTTATTGACATCCCTGAAAGAGGAGCATAAATGGTTTACTGTACTAGATTTAAAGGAGGCCTTCTTTTGCATACCTCTGGATGCACAAAGTCAAAGCATATTTGCTTTTGAATGGGAGAGCCCTGCAACAGGACGAAAGATGCAACTGACGTGGACTGTACTTCCACAAGGATTTAAAAAGAGCCCCACAGTATTTGGAAACCAGTGGGCAAAGGAATTAGAAATATGGAAGAGACAAAACCAGGAAAAGGGGACATTGTTACAATATGTGGATGATATTCTGATAGCAGCAGAAAGCAAAGAAGAATGTTTTGAAATTACTATCAGTTTGTTGAATTTTCTGGGCCAAGGAGGATATAGAGTCTCCAGAAATAAGGCCCAGATAGGAAGAGAAGCAGTGATTTATCTGGGATTTGAAATATCTCAAGGGCAAAGGCAACTAAGCAACGAAAGGAAGGAAGCCATTTGCCAAATCCCAGAACCTAACAGTCCAAAGGAGCTGAGAACCTTTTTGGGAATGATTGGATGGTGTCGGCTTTGGATTCCAAACTATGGACTACATGTGAAGCCACTCTACAACGCTTTAAGAGAATCCAAAGACTTGTATCTGACATGGACACCTGAATGCCAAAAATCATTTAAAGAACTTAAAAAAGCATTGATGATGGCCCCTGCTTTGGCTTTACCTAATTTAACCAAACCTTTTGAACTGTTTGTCCATGAGAGGCAGCATCTGGCCCTTGGAGTGCTGGCACAACGTCTGGGATCCTGGAAGCGGCCAGTAGGATATTTCTCTAAACAACTTGACAACGTGAGTAAAGGATGGCCGGGACGTTTGCGCGCTGTGGCAGCGACGGTATTGCTGATTCAGGAAGCTCAAAAATTGACTATGGGCCAAAAGATGGTGGTGTATGTACCACACATGGTGGTAACTGTTCTAGAACAAAAGGGGGGTCATTGGCTGTCCCCCAGCAGAATGCTGAAATATCAAGTTGTCTTACTGGAGCAAGATGATGTGGAATTAAAAACCACAACCATCGTAAATCCAGCAATGTTTCTGTCGACGGAGAATCCGACAGAAAATCTAGAACATGACTGCCTGCTAACTGTTGAACAAGTCTATTCCAGCAGACCGGACCTGAGGGATGAGCCTCTGGAGAACCCTGCTCTGGAGTTGTTCACGGATGGAAGCAGCTTTGTGAAAGAAGGAAGACGAACGGCCGGATACGCTCTTGTCGCCACCACCGAGGCACTGGAGTCAGGAACGCTGCCTGCAAATCCCTCGGCACAGAAAGCAGAACTGGTGGCGTTGAGGCAAGCCTTGCGAATGGCAGAAGGAAAAAGGGTAAATATATGGACTGACTCTAAATATGCATTTGGTGTGATTCACGCTCATGGAGCCATCTGGAAAGAAAGAGGACTGCTCTCAGCCCAAGGTTCATCGATAAAACATAAAGAAGAAATCCTTCAGCTCCTCGAAGAGGCGCAGAAACCAAAGGAAGTGGCAGTGATGCACTGCAAGGCTCATCAATTTGGTCAGACAGCTGTAAACATAGGTAATCGATTGGCAGACAAAACAGCAAAGGAGGCTGCTGAACAAGGTATCCTTGCTCTAGTACCAGTAAAACAAATAAAAATCCCAAATCTGAAACCAAAATACAGTAAGTTGGATGAACAATTAGCAGAACAATTGAAAGCATCACAAAATATAGAAGGGTGGTAGGTAACGCCAGAAAAACAGGTAATTGTAACCCCGCAAGTTATGTTAGAACTTGCGAAAGAAAAACATGCACAGACACATTGGGGTGTAGATGCTATGGTCTCGAGCCTAAAATCATCTGTGGTGTGTGTAGGAATGACAGGAGTAATTAAATCCATAGTAACTAAGTGTCCAATTTGTCTCAAAAATAATTCTTTAAATCGGAAAAGGGCACCCCTAGGAGTAACAAAACAGGGTAACATTCCAGGAGATTACTGGCAAGTTGATTTTTCTGAACTCCCCAGGCAAAATGGATTCAGGTATCTATTAGTATTCATTGATACTTTTTCTGGATGGCCGGAAGCCTTTCCTTGTCGCACCAGCAAAGCCAGAGAAGTAGTTAAAATATTGTTGAAAGAAACCATACCAAGGTTTGGGGTACCAATTGGCATGTCTTCCGATAGGGGACCACATTTTGTAGCAGAAATAGTTCAGCAAGTAAGTAAAATTTTAGGGATAAATTGGGATTTACATACCCCCTGGAGGCCACAATCAAGTGGGAGAATTGAAAGAATGAACCAAACATTAAAGCGACAAATAAGTAAAGTTTGTCAAGAGGTGTCTTTGAAATGGCCACAAGCTTTACCATTAGCACTTCTGAGAGTCAGAGTTCAACCTAGATCTAAAGATGGTGTAAGTCCATACGAAATTCTGTATGGCAAACCTTATCAGACTCCTTTAATCCCAGGGGATACGAAAATAACAGGGGAAACAGATTTAAAGATGTATTTGATTTCTTTAGGAAAAACACTTGAAGCACTCCGAAAATACGTTGTGCTGACCAGATCGCTTGCTTTGGATACACCTGTGCATCAATATCCACCAGGTGATTTCGTGTGCATAAAGACTTGGAACTCTGAACCACTGCAGGTGAAGTGGAAAGGACCTTTTCAGGTACTGTTAACAACTGACACTGCGATCAAAGTAGAAGGGGTGGAACCGTGGATACACTACACCCGAGTGAAGAAGGCCCCTTCGTGGAGAGTCATCAGTAGAGATCCAGAGACTGCAAAACTGACTTTGAAATATATCTAAAAAGAGTAGCTATTGCTGCAAAATGCGGGGAGACTGTATCTCGATCTGGAAACTGATGATAATAGGAGCACTGTTCAGGGTATTGGAAGTAAGAACAAAAGACATTACTACACTGCCAATAAAAGCAGAACAATTAATATACCTCCCAAGGAGGACTCCAGAAGAAAATTTGATGATCGGGCTTATAAAAGAATTTGCAAATTTACAAAACGTGACCCAAATAACTGCGTGTCTTCCAATCCCAAGGGCAGTAGGAGAATCAGTTCCGTGGGGAATCTTGACAACCAATCGAAGTAACAAAGAACCCAACAAGAACGGTACTCATTGTGAACAAGTTCCCGTTGTTGAGTGGCAGGAACGAATAGATTGTGTTAGAAAACAATGGAAAACCCCTGGAAGTAAAGCAAATTGTGAGAAGTTACTAAATTATGTTTTTGTCCAAATAGTTTTTCCCAATATAGGTTGGTGTGCTTATGATGAACCCGTTAAGAAAAATGTTACTCGATCAATCATGAAATGGGAATGCAAAGAGCCCAATCAAACTAAACAAGAGATAACTTTGTGGGATTCAGTATGGTCAATGGCCATCACATCTCAGTTCCAGTACATGGCCAGTGCCCCCTGGTGTTTCACCTGGGATGGGATGATTTTTGCAGCTTTCCCATCGGTCGATGACAAAGGAAGTACTTCCCGGGAAAAGGAAATTGTAGTACCCTGGTGGAATTGTACAAAAATGTGTAATTGCAGTACAGTTAGTAAAGCAATCCAAAGTGTTCCACCTTTAGCAGCTGCCTTGAAATATGGATGCCAGTGTAGGGGACTTAGAAATGATTTACAGTTGACTGATAGCTATAAGCCCCAAAGAGGAACATTCTTTAGTTGTAGAAAATCTACAATTCAAAGTCCAGGACACTTAGTTTGGGCAATGAGTGATGGAACCTGGTCCACTCACCTACCGGTTGATGGTAAGGTAAAACAAATTACTTTAGGAATGCCAACATTATGTCCAATTTGGAAAAAGACTCCCTTTAAGGGGAACTCTGAGAATTTGAAATTATTACAAATAAAAAGATCAGAAGTTGAAGAAGATGAAAACTGGAATGAGCCTTCAACAGGAGTAAAAATTGGATGGGCCTTAGAATCTTTATTGACTCCCTTATCGACTTATAGGAATAAAGCCTGGTTATATAAACTAACTGGTCAAGTAGAAAAATTAGCAAATGTAACAAGGAGAGGATTCAGACAGTTAAACCTACAGTTGCAAGCAACCTCAAGAATGACGCTGCAAAATAAAATGGCCTTAGACATGCTCCTGTTAAAAGAACATGGAGTATGTGAGTACCTAAAAGGTAGGAGACATCATTGCTGTCTACATATCCCCAATGTCACTCAGGATGTTGAACATGACTTAAACTTACTAAAACAAATAGAAAAAGACACTCAGGAAATCCAACAGGACATGCAAGAAAATTGGCTTGATAAAATTTTTAACGGATTAGGGTGGAATATTAGTTCTTGGGTCAAATCTTTAATCGGTACCGGACTGCTTTTACTGGTAGTAGTTTTAATAATACTGCTCATATATTATTGTCTGAAAAAGGAACTCACCAGCAGAACAGCTTTTAATCGAATGATTATTCAGGCTATTGCAAGAAGACAAAACCTTAGTGAGTCGGTTGTTACACTTCCACCACCCTATAGCGAAACAAGTGGACTATAAGTGTAGTGTTGTGATTCTGAAAAAAATATTATAATAATATTTAATCATTATATGATTAAGAAAAATTTAATTATGGAAGTATTGAAAAGAGAATTATTTCAAAACTTCCAAAGCGGGGAAATGTAACCAAGGTGATGGAATCAGTTAATCATAAAACACGAACCATGCTGCTATGTCCCTTGTACAGCCCTGCCCATCTGGACATTAGGTCTGGGAACAGAGGGTTTAGTCCCTAGGTAGTCATTAATGTTAAACAATAATGGTGAAGGGGATTTTTAATAGAAATAGCGTTACCAAATGGTTGCAGGTGTATTTGTGGTACCTATCTATTGTGTGAATTAATTGAAGCAAAAAGTCATACATCTCCCCCCAAAGAAATTAGTTTCAATTAAAACCAGCAGGTGCCTAGAACTGGTCAAGACGACCCGTGCCGCAGGGACAAGAGCCAGAAGAGGACTGAGTTTGCACAGAAACTGTGACGAAGAGGATAAGCCTTCATCTTGGGACCCCCGACGACCACCACTAGGAGGCACTGCGCAAGCGCGGGTGGGAGGAGTGTATGAAAATGGACTGATTTGACTATGAAAGAAAGGGCTTATGTAATCAGATGAATATGTATATTTTGATCTGTATAAACTGCACGGAAAGGGTATGGGGTATGCACGCTTGGTGGAATTATCCCCCGTGCATCCAGCGCTGCAACAAAGAATGCTGCCTTTTAACACTACATTGGTGTTACGACGTTTTCTTCCCGGATTTTCGGTGACAGTTTCTGGCACCCCAGATGGGACCCTGCTTGTGAAAACCGACGGATCCGCGGGATCACGGGACCTGCAGCCGGCATCGAGGGATTCTCGAGGAGAACCTCTGATGCCCGGACCGAAGGATTCCAAGTAAGTCTCCTGGAATTTAATTAAGGCATTCTTTAAGTATAATATACGCCTGCTCGTAAATCGCGGTGAAAACCTCGTAGAGTTGGGCTGAAAGGTACCTTTGTGGAAAGTCTCTGCTCGGTGAAAGCCGGTGGAGCGGGGCCCAAGGGGGAGGTCTTCAACAGGGGGTTGAAGTCTCCAGGATCTCAGCAGGGGTCTGGGATCCCAAAAGGGAGCTCCAACAAGGGTTGGGGTCCCTCTGATTAGTGTTTGTGATATAGTGCACAATCACTACCACTGGTCATTTGAAGGATGGGCACCTTTCCGAGTAAAAGACCCATCCCAAGGGGCACGCCTTTGGGATGTATTTTAAAACACTGGAAAGAGCTGGGGGGGGATCCTTTAACTCGGAAACAGTTAATTGAATATTGTAATCCTTGGTGGCCGTTATATACTCTGGATGACGGGGAGAAGTGGCCGGAGGACGGGACACTGTGTTAGAATACCACTTTGCAGTTGATGTTGTTTTGTAAAAGGGAAGGTAAATGGGAAGAAATGACCTATGTAGATTTGTTTTTCTCGTTGAGAAATCATCCGGAATGGCAAAGGCAGTGTGGGGTACATCCGCATAGTTCTATGGTAATGGCTTTGGGAAAGGGAAAATGTAAGAAAGGTTCAAAGAAATGCTGCGCCGCTTGTAGCGTCGGGAAAGAATGTTTGAAGTTTGAGTCTGAGGAGGATGATGTCGAGCTAATGGTGGCACCGCGTCGGAAATGGGGGGATAATCATGCAGAGGGATCCGAGATCGGTAGCCCTTCCACCTCCCCTCTGGGGGAGGGTGCGGGAGAATTTAGCCCGGTTTCGGGAAGAACGCGGGGAAGGACGGGGGGGGCAGCGGAGCCAGCTCCCCTCCAGGCCCCTCTCCGAGAAGCAGTAGGAAATACTGGTCCGGTGACAGTAAAGGTTCCGTTTTCAATAACTGATTTAAGGTCGTGGAAGGAAATAGCAGGCACTTATCGAGAAGACCCTGAGAGAGTAGCAAAGGTCTTTGAGACAATAATTAGGACCCAGGATCCTGACTGGAATGATTTGCAGGTGATTTTAGATACTTTGCTTGATGGCACAGAGAAAAGGATGGTGCTGAATACTGCTAAGAAACAGGTAGAGGGAGCTCACGCCCATGGAGATTTGCAGGGACCGGTAGATCAGAACTTTCCCTCTTCAGATCCTGACTGGCACCCGAATCAGCCGGGACCCAGAGGAATGTTGACCAGATATCAGAGGTGGATTTTGTTCGGTGTTAAACATGCAACGCCAAAGGCGATAAATTGCTCAAAAATTTATGAAATAAGGCAGGAGCTAAATGAGTCTCCTTCAGCTTTCATGGAGAGACTGAAGGAAACTGCCCGAAAGTATACTAATTTGGACCCAGAACAACCAGACGAAGCAATACAATTGGCCTCCATATTCATGGGTCAATCGGCTCCCGATATTAGGAAAAAGCTCCAAAAATTGGAAGGACCTGAATCTAGAGATTTGGGAAAAATGCTTGAAGTAGCATGGACTGTGTATAATAACAGAGAAAAAGAGAAGGAAGGAAAACAGGCTCGGAGAGATGGAAAGTTATTGGCGGCTCTAGCTGGGAATAATAGGAAAGGCAGAGGAAGAGGAAGAGGAAGAGGGATGAATATTGGAGAAAGGGAAAGGATAAATCTTCGATTAGCACCAGACCAATGTGCTATTTGTAAGGAACGTGGGCACTGGAAAAGAGAATGTCCTAAGGCCGGGGAGTTAGATCCGACTCTTCGCGCGATTAAATTGATGACTTTAGATGAGGAATCACGAAGAGGACCGGGGGAGTCAACCCTAGCTGAACCCCTGGTTACACTAGAGCTAGGGAATGAAGAAGTAGAATTTTTAGTAGATACGGGAGCCACTTATTCGGTATTGAACACATGTAGAGGAAAATGCAGTCATCATTCGGTAGATGTCGTTGGTGCGACAGGACAAAGGGAAAATCGGCCTTTTCTGGAACCATTAAAATTTAAATTGGGAAAACAGTGGGTAACACACCAGTTTTTATATATGCCCGAATGCCCTATGCCTTTGTTAGGGCGAGACTTGTTAAGTAAATTGGAGGCACAAATAACTTTTAAAAATGGGGAAACTGAATTATTGATACCGGAATCAAAAGCCATAGAGGCGAAAGTATTTATGTTACAGGATTCTTTTAAAGAAGAACGAATTCCAGAAGAGGTGGAAAATGCTGTAACCCCCTTGGTTTGGGCAAGTGAGGTTCCAGGACGATCGAAACTGGCAGAACCGGTAAAAGTGACCTTAAAAGCCGGATCCAAACTGGTAAGACAAAACCAGTATCCTATTAAGTGGGAGGCACGAAAAGGATTAGAGGGGTTAATCATGAAATTTTTGCAATATGGGCTTTTGGTAGAATGCGAGTCAGAATATAACACACCTATATTACCGGTAAAGAAACCTGGGGGACGGGAATATCGACTAGTCCAGGGTCTAAGAGCTATAAATCAAATAGTTCAAGATATACACCCAGTAGCAGCCAATCTCTATAGTTTATTGACATCCCTGAAAGAGGAGCATAAATGGTTTACTGTACTAGATTTAAAGGAGGCCTTCTTTTGCGTACCTCTGGATGCACAAAGTCAAAGCATATTTGCTTTTGAATGGGAGAGCCCTGCAACAGGACGAAAGATGCAACTGACGTGGACTGTACTTCCACAAGGATTTAAAAAGAGCCCCACAGTATTTGGAAACCAGTGGGCAAAGGAATTAGAAATATGGAAGAGACAAAACCAGGAAAAGGGGACATTGTTACAATATGTGGATGATATTCTGATAGCAGCAGAAAGCAAAGAAGAATGTTTTGAAATTACTATCAGTTTGTTGAATTTTCTGGGCCAAGGAGGATATAGAGTCTCCAGAAATAAGGCCCAGATAGGAAGAGAAGCAGTGATTTATCTGGGATTTGAAATATCTCAAGGGCAAAGGCAACTAAGCAACGAAAGGAAGGAAGCCATTTGCCAAATCCCAGAACCTAACAGTCCAAAGGAGCTGAGAACCTTTTTGGGAATGATTGGATGGTGTCGGCTTTGGATTCCAAACTATGGACTATATGTGAAGCCACTCTACAACGCTTTAAGAGAATCCAAAGACTTGCATCTGACATGGACACCTGAATGCCAAAAATCATTTAAAGAACTTAAAAAAGCATTGATGATGGCCCCTGCTTTGGGTTTACCTAATTTAACCAAACCTTTTGAACTGTTTGTCCATGAGAGGCAGCATCTGGCCCTTGGAGTGCTGGCACAACGTCTGGGATCCTGGAAGCGGCCAGTAGGATATTTCTCTAAACAACTTGACAACGTGAGTAAAGGATGGCCGGGACGTTTGCGTGCTGTGGCAGCGACGGTATTGCTGATTCAGGAAGCTCGAAAATTGACTATGGGCCAAAAGATGGTGGTGTATGTACCACACATGGTGGTAACTGTTCTAGAACAAAAGGGGGGTCATTGGCTGTCCCCCAGCAGAATGCTGAAATATCAAGTTGTCTTACTGGAGCAAGATGATGTGGAATTAAAAACCACAACCATCGTAAATCCAGCAATGTTTCTGTCGACGGAGAATCCGACAGAAAATCTAGAACATGACTGCCTGCTAACTGTTGAACAAGTCTATTCCAGCAGACCGGACCTGAGGGATGAGCCTCTGGAGAACCCTGCTCTGGAGTTGTTCACGGATGGAAGCAGCTTTGTGAAAGAAGGAAGACGAATGGCCGGATACGCTCTTGTCGCCACCACCGAGGCACTGGAGTCAGGAACGCTGCCTGCAAATCCCTCGGCACAGAAAGCAGAACTGGTGGCGTTGAGGCAAGCCTTGCGAATGGCAGAAGGAAAAAGGGTAAATATATGGACTGACTCTAAATATGCATTTGGTGTGATTCACGCTCATGGAGCCATCTGGAAAGAAAGAGGACTGCTCTCAGCCCAAGGTTCATCGATAAAACATAAAGAAGAAATCCTTCAGCTCCTCGAAGAGGCGCAGAAACCAAAGGAAGTGGCAGTGATGCACTGCAAGGCTCATCAATTTGGTCAGACAGCTGTAAACATAGGTAATCGATTGGCAGACAAAACAGCAAAGGAGGCTGCTGAACAAGGTATCCTTGCTCTAGTACCAGTAAAACAAATAAAAATCCCAAATCTGAAACCAAAATACAGTAAATTGGATGAACAATTAGCAGAACAATTGAAAGCATCACAAAATATAGAAGGGCGGTAGGTAACGCCAGAAAAACAGGTAATTGTAACCCCGCAAGTTATGTTAGAACTTGCGAAAGAAAAACATGCACAGACACATTGGGGTGTAGATGCTATGGTCTCGAGCCTAAAATCATCTGTGGTGTGTGTAGGAAGGACAGGAGTAATTAAATCCATAGTAACGAAGTGTCCAATTTGTCTCAAAAATAATTCTTTAAATCGGAAAAGGGCACCCCTAGGAGTAACAAAACAGGGTAACATTCCAGGAGATTACTGGCAAGTTGATTTTTCTGAACTCCCCAGGCAAAATGGATTCAGGTATCTATTAGTATTCATTGATACTTTTTCTGGATGGCCGGAAGCCTTTCCTTGTCGCACCAGCAAAGCCAGAGAAGTAGTTAAAATATTGTTGAAAGAAATCATGCCAAGGTTTGGGGTACCAATTGGCATGTCTTCCGATAGGGGACCACATTTTGTAGCAGAAATAGTTCAGCAAGTAAGTAAAATTTTAGGGATAAATTGGGATTTACATACCCCCTGGAGGCCACAATCAAGTGGGAGAATTGAAAGAATGAACCAAACATTAAAGCGACAAATAAGTAAAATTTGTCAAGAGGTGTCTTTGAAATGGCCACAAGCTTTACCATTAGCACTTCTGAGAGTCAGAGTTCAACCTAGATCTAAAGATGGTGTAAGTCCATACGAAATTCTGTATGGCAAACCTTATCAGACTCCTTTAATCCCAGGGGATACGAAAATAACAGGGGAAACAGATTTAAAGATGTATTTGATTTCTTTAGGAAAAACACTTGAAGCACTCCGAAAATACGTTGTGCTGACCAGATCGCTTGCTTTGGATACACCTGTGCATCAATATCCACCAGGTGATTTCGTGTGCATAAAGACTTGGAACTCTGAACCACTGCAGGTGAAGTGGAAAGGACCTTTTCAGGTACTGTTAACAACTGACACTGCGATCAAAGTAGAAGGGGTGGAACCGTGGATACACTACACCCGAGTGAAGAAGGCCCCTTCGTGGAGAGTCATCAATAGAGATCCAGAGACTGCAAAACTGACTTTGAAATATATCTAAAAAGAGTAGCTATTGCTGCAAAATGCGGGGAGACTGTATCTCGATCTGGAAACTGATGATAATAGGAGCACTGTTCAGTGTATTGGAAGTAAGAACAAAAGACATTACTACGCTGCCAATAAAAGCAGAACAATTAATATACCTCCCAAGGAGGACTCCAGAAGAAAATTTGATGATCGGGCTTATAAAAGAATTTGCAAATTTACAAAACGTGACCCAAATAACTGCGTGTCTTCCAATCCCAAGGGCAGTAGGAGAATCAGTTCCGTGGGGAATCTTGACAACCAATCGAAGTAACAAAGAACCCAACAAGAACGGTACTCATTGTGAACAAGTTCCCGTTGTTGAGTGGCAGGAACGAATAGATTGTGTTAGAAAACAATGGAAAACCCCTGGAAGTAAAGCAAATTGTGAGAAGTTACTAAATTATGTTTTTGTCCAAATAGTTTTTCCCAATATAGGTTGGTGTGCTTATGATGAACCCGTTAAGAAAAATGTTACTCGATCAATCATGAAATGGGAATGCAAAGAGCCCAATCAAACTAAACAACAGATAACTTTGTGGGATTCAGTATGGTCAATGGCCATCACATCTCAGTTCCAGTACATGGCCAGTGCCCCCTGGTGTTTCACCTGGGATGGGATGATTTTTGCAGCTTTCCCATCAGTCGATGACAAAGGAAGTACTTCCCGGGAAAAGGAAATTGTAGTACCCTGGTGGAATTGTACAAAAATGTATCATTGCAGTACAGTTAGTAAAGCAATCCAAAGTGTTCCACCTTTAGCAGCTGCCTTGAAATATGGATGCCAGTGTAGGGGACTTAGAAATGATTTACAGTTGACTGATAGCTATAAGCCCCAAAGAGGAACATTCTTTAGTTGTAGAAAATCTACAATTCAAAGTCCAGGACACTTAGTTTGGGCAATGAGTGATGGAACCTGGTCCACTCACCTACCGGTTGATGGTAAGGTAAAACAAATTACTTTAGGAATGCCAACATTATGTCCAATTTGGAAAAAGACTCCCTTTAAGGGGAACTCTGAGAATTTGAAATTATTACAAATAAAAAGATCAGAAGTTGAAGAAGATGAAAACTGGAATGAGCCTTCAACAGGAGTAAAAATTGGATGGGCCTTAGAATCTTTATTGACTCCCTTATCGACTTATAGGAATAAAGCCTGGTTATATAAACTAACTGGTCAAGTAGAAAAATTAGCAAATGTAACAAGGAGAGGATTCAGACAGTTAAACCTACAGTTGCAAGCAACCTCAAGAATGACGCTGCAAAATAAAATGGCCTTAGACATGCTCCTGTTAAAAGAACATGGAGTATGTGAGTACCTAAAAGGTAGGAGAGATCATTGCTGTCTACATATCCCCAACGTCACTCAGGATGTTGAACATGACTTAAACTTACTAAAACAAATAGAAAAAGACACTCAGGAAATCCAACAGGACATGCAAGAAAATTGGCTTGATAAAATTTTTAACGGATTAGGGTGGAATATTAGTTCTTGGGTCAAATCTTTAATCGGTACCGGACTGCTTTTACTGGTAGTAGTTTTAATAATACTGCTCATATATTATTGTCTGAAAAAGGAACTCACCAGCAGAACAGCTTTTAATCGAATGATTATTCAGGCTATTGCAAGAAGACAAAACCTTAGTGAGTCGGTTGTTACACTTCCACCACCCTATAGCGAAACAAGTGGACTATAAGTGTAGTGTTGTGATTCTGAAAAAAATATTATAATAATATTTAATTATTATATGATTAAGAAAAATGTAATTATGGAAGTATTGAAAAGAGAATTATTTCAAAACTTCCAAAGGGGGGAAATGTAACCAAGGTGATGGAATTAGTTAATCATAAAACACGAACAATGCTGCTATGTCCCTTGTACAGCCCTGCCCATCTGGACATTAGGTCTGGGAACAGAGGGTTTAGTCCCTAGGTAGTCATTAATGTTAAACAATAATGGTGAAGGGGATTTTTAATAGAAATAGCGTTACCAAAAGGTTGCAGGTGTATTTGTGGTACCTATCTATTGTGTGAATTAACTGAAGCAAAAAGTCATACATCTCCCCCCAAAGAAGTTAGTTTCAATTAAAACCAGCAGGTGCCTAGAACTGGTCAAGACGACCCGTGCCGCAGGGACAAGAGCCAGAAGAGGACTGAGTTTGCGCAGAAACTGTGACGAAGAGGATAAGCCTTCATCTTGGGACCCCCGACGACCACCACTAGGAGGCACTGCGCAAGCGCGGGTGGGAGGAGTGTATGAAAATGGACTGATTTGACTACGAAAGAAAGGGCTTATGTAATCAGATGAATATGTATATTTTGATCTGTATAAACTGCACGAAAAGGGTATGGGGTATGCACGCTTGGTGGAATTATCCCCCGTGCATCCAGCGCTGCAATAAAGAATGCTGCCTTTTAACACTACATTGGTGTTACGACGTTTTCTTCCCGGATTTTCGGTGACAGTTTCTGGCACCCCAGATGGGACCCTGCTTGTGAAAACCCACGGATCCGCGGGATCACGGGACCTGCAGCCGGCATCGAGGGATTCTCGAGGAGAACCTCTGATGCCCGGACCGAAGGATTCCAAGTAAGTCCCCTGGAATTTAATTAAGGCATTCTTTAAGTATAATATACGCCTGCTCGTAAATCGCGGTGAAAACCTCGTAGAGTTGGGCTGAAAGGTACCTTTGTGGAAAGTCTCTGCTCGGTGAAAGCCGGTGGAGCGGGGCCCAAGGGGGAGGTCTTCAACAGGGGGTTGAAGTCTCCAGGATCTCAGCAGGGGTCTGGGATCCCAAAAGGGAGCTCCAACAAGGGTTGGGGTCCCTCTGATTAGTGTTTGTGATATAGTGCACAATCACTACCACTGGTCACTTGAAGGATGGGCAGCTTTCCGAGTAAAAGACCCATCCCAAGGGGCACGCCTTTGGGATGTATTTTAAAACACTGGAAAGAGCTGGGGGGGGACCCTTTAACTCGGAAACAGTTAATTGAATATTGTAATCCTTGGTGGCCGTTATATACTCTGGATGATGGGGAGAAGTGGCCGGAGGACGGGACACTGTGTTATAATACCACTTTGCAATTGATGTTGTTTTGTAAAAGGGAAGGTAAATGGGAAGAAATGACATATGTAGATTTGCTTTTCTCGTTGAGAAATCATCCGGAATGGCAAAGGCAGTGTGGGGTACATCCGCATAGTTCTATGGTAATGGCTTTGGGAAAGGGAAAATGTAGAAAGGTTCAAAGAAATGCTGCGCCGCTTGTAGCGTCGGGAAAGAATGTTTGAAGTTTGAGTCTGAGGAGGATGATGTCGAGCTAATGGTGGCACCGCGTCGGAAATGGGGGGATAATCATGCAGAGGGATCCGAGATCGGTAGCCCTTCCACCTCCCCTCTGGGGGAGGGTGCGGGAGAATTTAGCCCGGTTTCGGGAAGAACGCGGGGAAGGACAGGGGGGGCAGCGGAGCCAGCTCCCCTCCAGGCCCCTCTCCGAGAAGCAGTAGGAAATACTGGTCCGGTGACAGTAAAGGTTCCGTTTTCAATAACTGATTTAAGGTCGTGGAAGGAAATAGCAGGCACTTATCGAGAAGGCCCTGAGAGAGTAGCAAAGGTCTTTGAGACAATAATTAGGACCCAGGATCCTGACTGGAATGATTTGCAGGTGATTTTAGATACTTTGCTTGATGGCACAGAGAAAAGGATGGTGCTGAATACTGCTAAGAAACAGGTAGAGGGAGCTCACGCCCATGGAGATTTGCAGGGACCGGTAGATCAGAACTTTCCCTCTTCAGATCCTGACTGGGACCCGAATCAGCCGGGACCCAGAGGAATGTTGACCAGATATCAGAGGTGGATTTTGTTCGGTGTTAAACATGCAATGCCAAAGGCGATAAATTGCTCAAAAATTTATGAAATAAGGCAGGAGCTAAATGAGTCTCCTTCAGCTTTCATGGAGAGACTGAAGGAAACTGCCCGAAAGTATACTAATTTGGACCCAGAACAACCAGACGAAGCAATACAATTGGCCTCCATATTCATGGGTCAATCGGCTCCCGATATTAGCAAAAAGCTCCAAAAATTGGAAGGACCTGAATCTAGAGATTTGGGAAAAATGCTTGAAGTAGCATGGACTGTGTATAATAATAGAGAAAAAGAGAAGGAAGGAAAACAGGCTCGGAGAGATGGAAAGTTATTGGCGGCTCTAGCTGGGAATAACAGAAAAGGCAGAGGAAGAGGAAGAGGAAGAGGGATGAATATTGGAGAAAGGGAAAGGATAAATCTTCGATTAGCACCAGACCAATGTGCTATTTGTAAGGAACGTGGGCACTGGAAAAGAGAATGTCCTAAGGCCGGGGAGTTAGGTCCGACTCTTCGCGCGATTAAATTGATGACTTTAGATGAGGAATCACGAAGAGGACCGGGGGAGTCAACCCTAGCTGAACCCCTGGTTACACTAGAGCTAGGGAATGAAGAAGTAGAATTTTTAGTAGATACGGGAGCCACTTGTTCGGTATTGAACACATGTAGAGGAAAATGCAGTCATCATTCGGTAGATGTCGTTGGTGCGACAGGACAAAGGGAAAATCGGCCTTTTCTGGAACCATTAAAATTTAAATTGGGAAAACAGTGGGTAACACACCAGTTTTTATATATGCCCGAATGCCCTTTGCCTTTGTTAGGGCGAGACTTGTTAAGTAAATTGGAGGCACAAATAACTTTTAAAAATGGGGAAACTGAATTATTGATACCGGAATCAAAAGCCATAGAGGCGAAAGTATTTATGTTACAGGATTCTTTTAAAGAAGAACGAATTCCAGAAGAGGTGGAAAATGCTGTAACCCCCTTGGTTTGGGCAAGTGATGTTCCAGGACGATCGAAACTGGCAGAACCGGTAAAAGTGACCTTAAAAGCCGGATCCAAACTGGTAAGACAAAAACAGTATCCTATTAAGTGGGAGGCACGAAAAGGATTAGAGGGGTTAATCATGAAATTTTTGCAATATGGGCTTTTGGTAGAATGCGAGTCAGAATATAACACACCTATATTACCGGTAAAGAAACCTGGGGGACGGGAATATCGACTAGTCCAGGGTCTAAGAGCTATAAATCAAATAGTTCAAGATATACACCCAGTAGCAGCCAATCCCTATAGTTTATTGACATCCCTGAAAGAGGAGCATAAATGGTTTACTGTACTAGATTTAAAGGAGGCCTTCTTTTGCGTACCTCTGGATGCACAAAGTCAAAGCATATTTGCTTTTGAATGGGAGAGCCCTGCAACAGGACGAAAGATGCAACTGACGTGGACTGTACTTCCACAAGGATTTAAAAAGAGCCCCACAGTATTTGGAAACCAGTGGGCAAAGGAATTAGAAATATGGAAGAGACAAAACCAGGAAAAGGGGACATTGTTACAATATGTGGATGATATTCTGATAGCAGCAGAAAGCAAAGAAGAATGTTTTGAAATTACTATCAGTTTGTTGAATTTTCTGGGCCAAGGAGGATATAGAGTCTCCAGAAATAAGGCCCAGATAGGAAGAGAAGCAGTGATTTATCTGGGATTTGAAATATCTCAAGGGCAAAGGCAACTAAGCAACGAAAGGAAGGAAGCCATTTGCCAAATCCCAGAACCTAACAGTCCAAAGGAGCTGAGAACCTTTTTGGGAATGATTGGATGGTGTCGGCTTTGGATTCCAAACTATGGACTATATGTGAAGCCACTCTACAACGCTTTAAGAGAATCCAAAGACTTGTATCTGACATGGACACCTGAATGCCAAAAATCATTTAAAGAACTTAAAAAAGCATTGATGATGGCCCCTGCTTTGGCTTTACCTAATTTAACCAAACCTTTTGAACTGTTTGTCCATGAGAGGCAGCATCTGGCCCTTGGAGTGCTGGCACAACGTCTGGGATCCTGGAAGCGGCCAGTAGGATATTTCTCTAAACAACTTGACAACGTGAGTAAAGGATGGCCGGGACGTTTGCGCGCTGTGGCAGCGACGGTATTGCTGATTCAGGAAGCTCGAAAATTGACTATGGGCCAAAAGATGGTGGTGTATGTACCACACATGGTGGTAACTGTTCTAGAACAAAAGGGGGGTCATTGGCTGTCCCCCAGCAGAATGCTGAAATATCAAGTTGTCTTACTGGAGCAAGATGATGTGGAATTAAAAACCACAACCATCGTAAATCCAGCAATGTTTCTGTCAACGGAGAATCCGACAGAAAATCTAGAACATGACTGCCTGCTAACTGTTGAACAAGTCTATTCCAGCAGACCGGACCTGAGGGATGAGCCTCTGGAGAACCCTGCTCTGGAGTTGTTCACGGATGGAAGCAG
The DNA here is from genome assembly GCF_030867145.1 of Opisthocomus hoazin. Lineage (NCBI taxonomy): Eukaryota > Metazoa > Chordata > Aves > Opisthocomiformes > Opisthocomidae > Opisthocomus > Opisthocomus hoazin. The sequence continues at coordinate 3,059,879 of NC_134447.1, read as the reverse complement.
CTTTGTGAAAGAAGGAAGACGAACGGCCGGATACGCTCTTGTCACCACCACCGAGGCACTGGAGTCAGGAACGCTGCCTGCAAATACCTTGGCACAGAAAGCAGAACTGGTGGCGTTGAGGCAAGCCTTGCGAATGGCAGAAGGAAAAAGGGTAAATATATGGACTGACTCTAAATATGCATTTGGTGTGATTCACGCTCATGGAGCCATCTGGAAAGAAAGAGGACTGCTCTCAGCCCAAGGTTCATCGATAAAACATAAAGAAGAAATCCTTCAGCTCCTCGAAGAGGCGCAGAAACCAAAGGAAGTGGCAGTGATGCACTGCAAGGCTCATCAATTTGGTCAGACAGCTGTAAACATAGGTAATCGATTGGCAGACAAAACAGCAAAGGAGGCTGCTGAACAAGGTATCCTTGCTCTAGTACCAGTAAAACAAATAAAAATCCCAAATCTGAAACCAAAATACAGTAAATTGGATGAACAATTAGCAGAACAATTGAAAGCATCACAAAATATAGAAGGGTGGTAGGTAACGCCAGAAAAACAGGTAATTGTAACCCCGCAAGTTATGTTAGAACTTGCGAAAGAAAAACATGCACAGACACATTGGGGTGTAGATGCTATGGTCTCGAGCCTAAAATCATCTGTGGTGTGTGTAGGAAGGACAGGAGTAATTAAATCCATAGTAACGAAGTGTCCAATTTGTCTCAAAAATAATTCTTTAAATCGGAAAAGGGCACCCCTAGGAGTAACAAAACAGGGTAACATTCCAGGAGATTACTGGCAAGTTGATTTTTCTGAACTCCCCAGGCAAAATGGATTCAGGTATCTATTAGTATTCATTGATACTTTTTCTGGATGGCCGGAAGCCTTTCCTTGTCGCACCAGCAAAGCCAGAGAAGTAGTTAAAATATTGTTGAAAGAAATCATACCAAGGTTTGGGGTACCAATTGGCATGTCTTCCGATAGGGGACCACATTTTGTAGCAGAAATAGTTCAGCAAGTAAGTAAAATTTTAGGGATAAATTGGGATTTACATACCCCCTGGAGGCCACAATCAAGTGGGAGAATTGAAAGAATGAACCAAACATTAAAGCGACAAATAAGTAAAATTTGTCAAGAGGTGTCTTTGAAATGGCCACAAGCTTTACCATTAGCACTTCTGAGAGTCAGAGTTCAACCTAGATCTAAAGATGGTGTAAGTCCATACGGAATTCTGTATGGCAAACCTTATCAGACTCCTTTAATCCCAGGGGATACGAAAATAACAGGGGAAACAGATTTAAAGATGTATTTGATTTCTTTAGGAAAAACACTTGAAGCACTCCGAAAATACGTTGTGCTGACCAGATCGCTTGCTTTGGATACACCTGTGCATCAATATCCACCAGGTGATTTCGTGTGCATAAAGACTTGGAACTCTGAACCACTGCAGGTGAAGTGGAAAGGACCTTTTCAGGTACTGTTAACAACTGACACTGCGATCAAAGTAGAAGGGGTGGAACCGTGGATACACTACACCCGAGTGAAGAAGGCCCCTTCGTGGAGAGTCATCAATAGAGATCCAGAGACTGCAAAACTGACTTTGAAATATATCTAAAAAGAGTAGCTATTGCTGCAAAATGCGGGGAGACTGTATCTCGATCTGGAAACTGATGATAATAGGAGCACTGTTCAGTGTATTGGAAGTAAGAACAAAAGACATTACTACGCTGCCAATAAAAGCAGAACAATTAATATACCTCCCAAGGAGGACTCCAGAAGAAAATTTGATGATCGGGCTTATAAAAGAATTTGCAAATTTACAAAACGTGACCCAAATAACTGCGTGTCTTCCAATCCCAAGGGCAGTAGGAGAATCAGTTCCGTGGGGAATCTTGACAACAAATCGAAGTAACAAAGAACCCAACAAGAACGGTACTCATTGTGAACAAGTTCCCCTTGTTGAGTGGCAGGAACGAATAGATTGTGTTAGAAAACAATGGAAAACCCCTGGAAGTAAAGCAAATTGTGAGAAGTTACTAAATTATGTTTTTGTCCAAATAGTTTTTCCCAATATAGGTTGGTGTGCTTATGATGAACCCGTTAAGAAAAATGTTACTCGAACAATCATGAAATGGGAATGCAAAGAGCCCAATCAAACTAAACAACAGATAACTTTGTGGGATTCAGTATGGTCAATGGCCATCACATCTCAGTTCCAGTACATGGCCAGTGCCCCCTGGTGTTTCACCTGGGATGGGATGATTTTTGCAGCTTTCCCATCAGTCGATGACAAAGGAAGTACTTCCCGGGAAAAGGAAATTGTAGTACCCTGGTGGAATTGTACAAAAATGTATCATTGCAGTACAGTTAGTAAAGCAATCCAAAGTGTTCCACCTTTAGCAGCTGCCTTGAAATATGGATGCCAGTGTAGGGGACTTAGAAATGATTTACAGTTGACTGATAGCTATAAGCCCCAAAGAGGAACATTCTTTAGTTGTAGAAAATCTACAATTCAAAGTCCAGGACACTTAGTTTGGGCAATGAGTGATGGAACCTGGTCCACTCACCTACCGGTTGATGGTAAGGTAAAACAAATTACTTTAGGAATGCCAACATTATGTCCAATTTGGAAAAAGACTCCCTTTAAGGGGAACTCTGAGAATTTGAAATTATTACAAATAAAAAGATCAGAAGTTGAAGAAGATGAAAACTGGAATGAGCCTTCAACAGGAGTAAAAATTGGATGGGCCTTAGAATCTTTATTGACTCCCTTATCGACTTATAGGAATAAAGCCTGGTTATATAAACTAACTGGTCAAGTAGAAAAATTAGCAAATGTAACAAGGAGAGGATTCAGACAGTTAAACCTACAGTTGCAAGCAACCTCAAGAATGACGCTGCAAAATAAAATGGCCTTAGACATGCTCCTGTTAAAAGAACATGGAGTATGTGAGTACCTAAAAGGTAGGAGACATCATTGCTGTCTACATATCCCCAACGTCACTCAGGATGTTGAACATGACTTAAACTTACTAAAACAAATAGAAAAAGACACTCAGGAAATCCAACAGGACATGCAAGAAAATTGGCTTGATAAAATTTTTAACGGATTAGGGTGGAATATTAGTTCTTGGGTCAAATCTTTAATCGGTACCGGACTGCTTTTACTGGTAGTAGTTTTAATAATACTGCTCATATATTATTGTCTGAAAAAGGAACTCACCAGCAGAACAGCTTTTAATCGAATGATTATTCAGGCTATTGCAAGAAGACAAAACCTTAGTGAGTCGGTTGTTACACTTCCACCACCCTATAGCGAAACAAGTGGACTATAAGTGTAGTGTTGTGATTCTGAAAAAAATATTATAATAATATTTAATTATTATATGATTAAGAAAAATGTAATTATGGAAGTATTGAAAAGAGAATTATTTCAAAACTTCCAAAGGGGGGAAATGTAACCAAGGTGATGGAATTAGTTAATCATAAAACACGAACAATGCTGCTATGTCCCTTGTACAGCCCTGCCCATCTGGACATTAGGTCTGGGAACAGAGGGTTTAGTCCCTAGGTAGTCATTAATGTTAAACAATAATGGTGAAGGGGATTTTTAATAGAAATAGCGTTACCAAAAGGTTGCAGGTGTATTTGTGGTACCTATCTATTGTGTGAATTAACTGAAGCAAAAAGTCATACATCTCCCCCCAAAGAAGTTAGTTTCAATTAAAACCAGCAGGTGCCTAGAACTGGTCAAGACGACCCGTGCCGCAGGGACAAGAGCCAGAAGAGGACTGAGTTTGCACAGAAACTGTGACGAAGAGGATAAGCCTTCATCTTGGGACCCCCGACGACCACCACTAGGAGGCACTGCGCAAGCGCGGGTGGGAGGAGTGTATGAAAATGGACTGATTTGACTACGAAAGAAAGGGCTTATGTAATCAGATGAATATGTATATTTTGATCTGTATAAACTGCACGGAAAGGGTATGCGGTATGCACGCTTGGTGGAATTATCCCCCGTGCATCCAGCGCTGCAATAAAGAATGCTGCCTTTTAACACTACATTGGTGTTATGAGGTGTTATTCCCGGATTTTCGGTGACAGTTTCTGGCATCCCAGATGGGACCCTGCTTGTGAAAACCGACGGATCCGCGGGATCACGGGACCTGCAGCCGGCATCGAGGGATTCTCGAGGAGAACCTCTGATGCCCGGACCGAAGGATTCCAAGTAAGTCCCCTGGAATTTAATTAAGGCATTCTTTAAGTATAATATACGCCTGCTCGTAAATCGCGGTGAAAACCTCATAGAGTTGGGCTGAAAGGTACCTTTGTGGAAAGACTCTGCTCGGTGAAAGCCGGTGGAGCGGGGCCCAAGCGGGAGGTCTTCAACAGGGGGTTGAAGTCTCCAGGATCTCAGCAGGGGTCTGGGATCCCAAAAGGGAGCTCCAACAAGGGTTGGGGTCCCTCTGATTAGTGTTTGTGATATAGTGCACAATCACTACCACTGGTCATTTGAAGGATGGGCACCTTTCCGAGTAAAAGACCCATCCCAAGGGGCACGCCTTTGGGATGTATTTTAAAACACTGGAAAGAGCTGGGGGGGGATCCTTTAACTCGGAAACAGTTAATTGAATATTGTAATCCTTGGTGGCCGTTATATACTCTGGATGACGGGGAGAAGTGGCCGGAGGACGGGACACTGTGTATAATACCATTTTGCAATTGATGTTGTTTTGTAAAAGGGAAGGTAAATGGGAAGAAATGACATATGTAGATTTGTTTTTCTCGTTGAGAAATCATCCGGAATGGCAAAGGCAGTGTGGGGTACATCCGCATAGTTCTATGGTAATGGCTTTGGGAAAGGGAAAATGTAAGAAAGGTTCAAAGAAATGCTGCGCCGCTTGTAGCGTCGGGAAAGAATGTTTGAAGTTTGAGTCTGAGGAGGATGATGTCGAGCTAATGGTGGCACCGCGTCGGAAATGGGGGGATAATCATGCAGAGGGATCCGAGATCGGTAGCCCTTCCACCTCCCCTCTGGGGGAGGGTGCGGGAGAATTTAGCCCGGTTTCGGGAAGAACGCGGGGAAGGACGGGGGGGGCAGCGGAGCCAGCTCCCCTCCAGGCCCCTCTCCGAGAAGCAGTAGGAAATACTGGTCCGGTGACAGTAAAGGTTCCGTTTTCAATAACTGATTTAAGGTCGTGGAAGGAAATAGCAGGCACTTATCGAGAAGACCCTGAGAGAGTAGCAAAGGTCTTTGAGACAATAATTAGGACCCAGGATCCTGACTGGAATGATTTGCAGGTGATTTTAGATACTTTGCTTGATGGCACAGAGAAAAGGATGGTACTGAATACTGCTAAGAAACAGGTAGAGGGAGCTCACGCCCATGGAGATTTGCAGGGACCGGTAGATCAGAACTTTCCCTCTTCAGATCCTGACTGGCACCCGAATCAGCCGGGACCCAGAGGAATGTTGACCAGATATCAGAGGTGGATTTTGTTCGGTGTTAAACATGCAATGCCAAAGGCGATAAATTGCTCAAAAATTTATGAAATAAGGCAGGAGCTAAATGAGTCTCCTTCAGCTTTCATGGAGAGACTGAAGGAAACTGCCCGAAAGTATACTAATTTGGACCCAGAACAACCAGACGAAGCAATACAATTGGCCTCCATATTCATGGGTCAATCGGCTCCCGATATTAGCAAAAAGCTCCAAAAATTGGAAGGACCTGAATCTAGAGATTTGGGAAAAATGCTTGAAGTAGCATGGACTGTGTATAATAATAGAGAAAAAGAGAAGGAAGGAAAACAGGCTCGGAGAGATGGAAAGTTATTGGCGGCTCTAGCTGGGAATAACAGAAAAGGCAGAGGAAGAGGAAGAGGAAGAGGGATGAATATTGGAGAAAGGGAAAGGATAAATCTTCGATTAGCACCAGACCAATGTGCTATTTGTAAGGAACGTGGGCACTGGAAAAGAGAATGTCCTAAGGCCGGGGAGTTAGATCCGACTCTTCGCGCGATTAAATTGATGACTTTAGATGAGGAATCACGAAGAGGACCGGGGGAGTCAACCCTAGCTGAACCCCTGGTTACACTAGAGCTAGGGAATGAAGAAGTAGAATTTTTAGTAGATACGGGAGCCACTTGTTCGGTATTGAACACATGTAGAGGAAAATGCAGTCATCATTCGGTAGATGTCGTTGGTGCGACAGGACAAAGGGAAAATCGGCCTTTTCTGGAACCATTAAAATTTAAATTGGGAAAACAGTGGGTAACACACCAGTTTTTATATATGCCCGAATGCCCTTTGCCTTTGTTAGGGCGAGACTTGTTAAGTAAATTGGAGGCACAAATAACTTTTAAAAATGGGGAAATTGAATTATTGATACCTGAATCAAAAGCCATAGAGGCAAAAGTATTTATGTTACAGGATTCTTTTAAAGAAGAACGAATTCCAGAAGAGGTGGAAAATGCTGTAACCCCCTTGGTTTGGGCAAGTGAGGTTCCAGGACGATCGAAACTGGCAGAACCGGTAAAAGTGACCTTAAAAGCCGGATCCAAACTGGTAAGACAAAAATAATATCCTATTAAGTGGGAGGCACGAAAAGGATTAGAGGGGTTAATCATGAAATTTTTGCAATATGGGCTTTTGGTAGAATGCGAGTCAGAATATAACACACCTATATTACCGGTAAAGAAACCTGGGGGACGGGAATATCGACTAGTCCAGGGTCTAAGAGCTATAAATCAAATAGTTCAAGATATACACCCAGTAGCAGCCAATCCCTATAGTTTATTGACATCCCTGAAAGAGGAGCATAAATGGTTTACTGTACTAGATTTAAAGGAGGCCTTCTTTTGCATACCTCTGGATGCACAAAGTCAAAGCATATTTGCTTTTGAATGGGAGAGCCCTGCAACAGGACGAAAGATGCAACTGACGTGGACTGTACTTCCACAAGGATTTAAAAATAGCCCCACAGTATTTGGAAACCAGTTGGCAAAGGAATCAGAAATATGAAAGAGACAAAACCAGGAAAAGGGGACATTGTTACAATATGTGGATGATATTCTGATGGCAGCAGAAAGCAAAGAAGAATGTTTTGAAATTACTATCAGTTTGTTGAATTTTCTGGGCCAAGGAGGATATAGAGTCTCCAGAAATAAGGCCCAGATAGGAAGAGAAGCAGTGATTTATCTGGGATTTGAAATATCTCAAGGGCAAAGGCAACTAAGCAACGAAAGGAAGGAAGCCATTTGCCAAATCCCAGAACCTAACAGTCCAAAGGAGCTGAGAACCTTTTTGGGAATGATTGGATGGTGTCGGCTTTGGATTCCAAACTATGGACTATATGTGAAGCCACTCTACAACGCTTTAAGAGAATCCAAAGACTTGTATCTGACATGGACACCTGAATGCCAAAAATCATTTAAAGAACTTAAAAAAGCATTGATGATGGCCCCTGCTTTGGCTTTACCTAATTTAACCAAACCTTTTGAACTGTTTGTCCATGAGAGGCAGCATCTGGCCCTTGGAGTGCTGGCACAACGTCTGGGATCCTGGAAGCGGCCAGTAGGATATTTCTCTAAACAACTTGACAACGTGAGTAAAGGATGGCCGGGACGTTTGCGCGCTGTGGCAGCGACGGTATTGCTGATTCAGGAAGCTCAAAAATTGACTATGGGCCAAAAGATGGTGGTGTATGTACCACACATGGTGGTAACTGTTCTAGAACAAAAGGGGGGTCATTGGCTGTCCCCCAGCAGAATGCTGAAATATCAAGTTGTCTTACTGGAGCAAGATGATGTGGAATTAAAAACCACAACCATCGTAAATCCAGCAATGTTTCTGTCGACGGAGAATCCGACAGAAAATCTAGAACATGACTGCCTGCTAACTGTTGAACAAGTCTATTCCAGCAGACCGGACCTGAGGGATGAGCCTCTGGAGAACCCTGCTCTGGAGTTGTTCACGGATGGAAGCAGCTTTGTGAAGGAAGGAAGACGAATGGCCGGATACGCTCTTGTCACCACCACCGAGGCACTGGAGTCAGGAACGCTGCCTGCAAATACCTTGGCACAGAAAGCAGAACTGGTGGCGTTGAGGCAAGCCTTGCGAATGGCAGAAGGAAAAAGGGTAAATATATGGACTGACTCTAAATATGCATTTGGTGTGATTCACGCTCATGGAGCCATCTGGAAAGAAAGAGGACTGCTCTCAGCCCAAGGTTCATCGATAAAACACAAAGAAGAAATCCTTCAGCTCCTTGAAGAGGTGCAGAAACCAAAGGAAGTGGCAGTGATGCACTGCAAGGCTCATCAATTTGGTCAGACAGCTGTAAACATAGGTAATCGATTGGCAGACAAAACAGCAAAGGAGGCTGCTGAACAAGGTATCCTTGCTCTAGTACCAGTAAAACAAATAAAAATCCCAAATCTGAAACCAAAATACAGTAAACTGGATGAACAATTAGCAGAACAATTGAAAGCATCACAAAATATAGAAGGGTGGTAGGTAACGCCAGAAAAACAGGTAATTGTAACCCCGCAAGTTATGTTAGAACTTGCGAAAGAAAAACATGCACAGACACATTGGGGTGTAGATGCTATGGTCTCGAGCCTAAAATCATCTGTGGTGTGTGTAGGAATGACAGGAGTAATTAAATCCATAGTAACGAAGTGTCCAATTTGTCTCAAAAATAATTCTTTAAATCGGAAAAGGGCACCCCTAGGAGTAACAAAACAGGGTAACATTCCAGGAGATTACTGGCAAGTTGATTTTTCTGAACTCCCCAGGCAGAATGGATTCAGGTATCTATTAGTATTAATTGATACTTGTCGGGGCGATCGGCTAAGTCCTGCCCCGAGGGTCGCGAACCTGGAGAAGCGGCGGAAGAATGCAGCCGACTCAATGTGAGTGATAAGCAAGCTTCGTTTATTACAGTTTGGTTACACAATTTATAGAGTGATTAATTAGCTACTACATATTGCAAAGTTAGAGCTCATTATTGGCTAGCCAGCTAATTGTCAACTCCGCCCATACTCCCTCATTCTTCTCCAGCTGCATCCTGTTTTTCACATTCTTGCTAACCGCAGAGTTGATTTGTTAAATTCCTTGTTCTGTCAAGGACATGCTAAGCTTAAAATGGATTTTCTACAACAAGCAATTCGGTCGAGCCTTGCCATCCCCCCACACTTCCCCCTTTTTCTTTTTAAATTGCGATAGGGCTCCTAATAGATGAGAATTTGTTAAAAATACACAAAGGTCAATAGGGAGGTCGGGGTCACGGCGGTGAACGAAACGTGAGGCAATCTGGTCAGCAATTTGAGAGAGGATACGCTGCTGTTCCGACGTAAGTTGCACCGGTGTAGTTGGGTCTGTCCCACGTAGTAACGGTCGAAGGCTGTCCAGCTGTGCGTTGGATATTCCGACGACAGGACGGATCCATTGGATGTCTCCCATCAGCCTCTGGGCATCATGTAGCGTGTTGATTGACGTGTTGAGTTGTAGTTTTTGTGGTTGAATCTGAGAGTCAGCAATCTTCCAGCCTAGATATAGCCATGGCGCTTTCGTTTGAATTTTTTCAACAGCTATTATTAAGCCATTCTCTCTCAGTGTCGTATGTAATAGCTGAACTTGTTCGGCGCTGAACTCCGACTCCTGCGCGAGCAGGATATCATCCATATAATGATAAATTAACGTGTGTGGCCATAATTTCCTTAAGGGTTGTAGTGCATTGTCCACATACAACTGGCACAGCGTGGGACTATTTTTCATTCCTTGTGGTAATACTGTCCATTCAAAACGCTGTGCTGGCGCCTCTTTGTTAACAGAGGGCAAAGTAAACGCGAAGCGTTGCATATCTTGCTCGTGTAATGCAATAGTAAAAAAGCAATCTTTTAAGTCCACTATCAACAGTCTCCAATGCTCTGGTAACATAGCGGGGTTAGGTAGTCCTGGCTGCAGTGCTCCCATCGATTGCATTTGAGTGTTAACTGCCCTTAAGTCATGTACTAGCCTAAATTTTCCAGATTTTTTCTTGATCACAAAAATTGGGGTATTCCAAGGGCTTGTTGATAATCGCAGATGTTTTTGGTCTAATTGTTCTTGCACTATTTGATGAGCGGCGGCGAGGCTTTCCTGCTTTAACGGCCACTGCTCGACCCACACTGGTTCGTTCGTTATCCACTGCAATGGGATCGGGAAAGCCCAGGTTGCAGTGACCGTTACTGAAAAACCTTCTCGGTGGTTAGCACCACCCCCAATTGGTCAAGAACATCTCTTCCAATTAGACCATTCACTCCAGTCGGCAGGGGCATGACAGTGACTGGCACGGTCGCATGTCTGTTGTCTATGATTATCAAAATACGGTCCACGCTCCGTTGTACCGGAGTGTATCCTCCCACTCCTTCAACTCCTCGCTCCATTGGTTTCGTAGGCCATGTTTTAGGCCAGACCCCTTCTTCTACAATAGTTAAGTCAGCACCTGTATCCAACAGCAGCGAGAGGTGGATCTGTTGACCCCGGGCCTCTAGCGTAGCCATCGTAGTCGGTCGATGGTTCATAGACATGGTCAGGAATACTCCTGCTCCCGTTGAGCCAAATCCTCGGTCCTCCCGGGGGGTGGTGATTTTCGGGGAAATACCCGCAGTCAGGTGCGGCAGCGGTACCAATTGGGCAATTTTGCTGCCTGTTGGAATATGTATTGGCAGAAACGATGTCTGGACAATGATGCTAATAGTCCCGGTAAAATCGGCGTCAATGAGTCTTGGGATGACCGTCAAACCTTTTAGGCTTGTTGACGAGCGGCCGAGTAATAACGTTTCACATGCTTGTTTATTAATAATCACTGGTCCCTTTACATTGCTTGGTACTCGTTGGGGTCTTTGATCCAATAAGGTGACAGCTACTGCCGTTGCCACATCCATTCCGAGGCTGCCGGCTGTAGCTGGTTGTAACTGGCTGCTGATGTCGCTGTGGGCGTTTGTAAGTTGGCAGTCACTTGCTGCACTGCTGGAGCTGCTACTTGTGTCGGGGCGCGACAGCTCGACGCGCTCATCCATCCGTTTCCCGACTTGAGACATATCTCAGTATTGTGATTGTTCGTACGGCAGTTCTCACACCACACCCTGGTGGCTTGACAATTACGTCTCATATGTCCTTCTCGCCCACATCGGTAACACTTAAAGTTTCGTGGCGGCTTCGGTCGTGCCTCCGCAGCATTAACTCGAAGGGGTTGCAGAGCGGCGAACACTTGCTGTTGGATCTGCTGTTGGGCTGTGAAGGCTTGTTGTTGGGCTTGAAGGATATCGCTTCCTAACTGTTTCATAGCCTCGACCAACATAGCTTGTGGTCCTACCGGTACCCTACTCATTCTATCCAACATCAGTTCTACTGTGGCATCAGCGGGTAAAGAACTTATGATGTTTCTAGTCTGAGTATTCGAATTCTGAATAACACACTGCCTCAACAAAGCTGCCCTCATCCACTCCGGTACATCTGACTGTTCTATGGCACTAGTGAGGCGATCAATAAAGCGAGCAAAAGTTTCCTCCCTTCCTTGCTTAATGCCCATATAGGACGGCGAGGGCTGTGCGGTTTTAACGTGTTCAAGAGCAGCTCTAGCCGTACGCATAGCCTCCAAGCATCGCTGCGGCCCCATCTGCAGTTGTGCCCTGATTGTGACAAAAGGACCTGCCCCCATCAGTTGTTCTACTGTTACGCCTCGCAGCGGATCGCCCTGCTCCCGCGGCGTTTGAGCGGACGCTTCACAATATCGCTGCCAATGGGCCTGCCACAACAATAACTGCGACTGAGTCATAATCATTCGCATAATAACCTTAATATCCTCAGGACAAAGCACAGCACCCCCCCATATATAATTCAACATCTGCTTAGATGGCTCGCCGTGCAAACCTGATTCATTCACCGTGTTCCGTAACTGTGACAACAATTTCCAGCCTAACGGAGCATGATTACCATGATAATCCCCATGCGCATCTTCTTCAAACGCTACCGGAAAGGCCAAGGGGAGAAATTCCCCTGCCTCAGACGCTTCGTCTGCCACCTTCCTCCAATTAATACCCATCGGTCTCCTACAGGTCCCACTATCCTTTCCCGTTTCTTTATTCCCTTGCTCCCCCTTTCCTTGCTCCATCCCTTGCTGCTCCACCTTCCGCCCTATCCCTAACTCCTTTTCTTCCTCAGCCTCTTGATTGTTACTAGACCCTCCCATCGTCACCTTCACTTTTTCCCAGCACGGAGGCTCCGGGACCTTACTCGTGCTAAATAACAAGGCATTGTCTCCAGGGGGTGCCGTGGTTCCACTAGAAAACAAGGAACATCCCGCCTCCGGCGGGGGGGCTGACGGCTCTACCTTTTCCAACTTCTGAGTAACAACGGCCGCAAGGTTTTTCTCAACTTTATACCTCTTAATGCAATTGATAACCTCCCGCCACGGCTTCATTAACTTTTTACCTATCTTGTCATCATCAATCACCATATCCCATAACACGTCTCCAAATTCTCTCCACTCCTTCTCCTCAAACACCAAATCTGCAGTCTTAAAAAATCCCTTGAGCTTACCGGTTGCCACTAGTCCCGCTAGCTGTTTAATACAACCAAGCTCTACTCCCCGCTTTTCTAAAAAGCGCTGTAATAACTCTAGGGCTACTTCCTTATCCATACCTTTAACAATAAGCCTTTATCCTTTAACAACAATTAAAAACATATACCTGCCGAAGCGATATCCTTGCAGCCCTTAACCTGTAGCCCTTGCGGTGGCGAGCGTACGCAAAATCACGTAGTCAGGCTCCTAAGTCGACACACCACAGCGCAGTGTTCGGTCGCTTCTGCCCCCTGGTCGCTGCTCCCAGTGCCCCGCTCCTTGCCGCTGCTCCAGGTCGCTGTTCGGGCGCCAAATGTCGGGGCGATCGGCTAAGTCCTGCCCCGAGGGTCGCGAACCTGGAGAAGCGGCGGAAGAATGCAGCCGACTCAATGTGAGTGATAAGCAAGCTTCGTTTATTACAGTTTGGTTACACAATTTATAGAGTGATTAATTAGCTACTACATATTGCAAAGTTAGAGCTCATTATTGGCTAGCCAGCTAATTGTCAACTCCGCCCATACTCCCTCATTCTTCTCCAGCTGCATCCTGTTTTTCACATTCTTGCTAACCGCAGAGTTGATTTGTTAAATTCCTTGTTCTGTCAAGGACATGCTAAGCTTAAAATGGATTTTCTACAACAAGCAATTCGGTCGAGCCTTGCCATCCCCCCACAGATACTTTTTCTGGATGGCCGGAAGCCTTTCCTTGTCGCACCAGCAAAGCCAGAGAAGTAGTTAAAATATTGTTGAAAGAAACCATACCAAGGTTTGGGGTACCAATTGGCATGTCTTCCGATAGGGGACCACATTTTGTAGCAGAAATAGTTCAGCAAGTAAGTAAAATTTTAGGGATAAATTGGGATTTACATACCCCCTGGAGGCCACAATCAAGTGGGAGAATTGAAAGAATGAACCAAACATTAAAGCGACAAATAAGTAAAATTTGTCAAGAGGTGTCTTTGAAATGGCCACAAGCTTTACCATTAGCACTTCTGAGAGTCAGAGTTCAACCTAGATCTAAAGATGGTGTAAGTCCATACGAAATTCTGTATGGCAAACCTTATCAGACTCCTTTAATCCCAGGGGATACGAAAATAACAGGGGAAACAGATTTAAAGATGTATTTGATTTCTTTAGGAAAAACACTTGAAGCACTCCGAAAATACGTTGTGCTGACCAGATCGCTTGCTTTGGATACACCTGTGCATCAATATCCACCAGGTGATTTCGTGTGCATAAAGACTTGGAACTCTGAACCACTGCAGGTGAAGTGGAAAGGACCTTTTCAGGTACTGTTAACAACTGACACTGCGATCAAAGTAGAAGGGGTGGAACCGTGGATACACTACACCCGAGTGAAGAAGGCCCCTTCGTGGAGAGTCATCAACAGAGATCCAGAGACTGCAAAACTGACTTTGAAATATATCTAAAAAGAGTAGCTATTGCTGTAAAATGCGGGGAGACTGTATCTCGATCTGGAAACTGATGATAATAGGAGCACTGTTCAGGGTATTGGAAGTAAGAACAAAAGACATTACTAGGCTGCCAATAAAAGCAGAACAATTAATATACCTCCCAAGGAGGACTCCAGAAGAAAATTTGATGATCGGGCTTATAAAAGAATTTGCAAATTTACAAAACGTGACCCAAATAACTGCGTGTCTTCCAATCCCAAGGGCAGTAGGAGAATCAGTTCCGTGGGGAATCTTGACAACAAATCGAAGTAACAAAGAACCCAACAAGAACGGTACTCATTGTGAACAAGTTCCCCTTGTTGAGTGGCAGGAACGAATAGATTGTGTTAGAAAACAATGGAAAACCCCTGGAAGTAAAGCAAATTGTGAGAAGTTACTAAATTATGTTTTTGTCCAAATAGTTTTTCCCAATATAGGTTGGTGTGCTTATGATGAACCCGTTAAGAAAAATGTTACTCGAACAATCATGAAATGGGAATGCAAAGAGCCCAATCAAACTAAACAACAGATAACTTTGTGGGATTCAGTATGGTCAATGGCCATCACATCTCAGTTCCAGTACATGGCCAGTGCCCCCTGGTGTTTCACCTGGGATGGGATGATTTTTGCAGCTTTCCCATCGGTCGATGACAAAGGAAGTACTTCCCGGGAAAAGGAAATTGTAGTACCCTGGTGGAATTGTACAAAAATGTGTAATTGCAGTACAGTTAGTAAAGCAATCCAAAGTGTTCCACCTTTAGCAGCTGCCTTGAAATATGGATGCCAGTGTAGGGGACTTAGAAATGATTTACAGTTGACTGATAGCTATAAGCCCCAAAGAGGAACATTCTTTAGTTGTAGAAAATCTACAATTCAAAGTCCAGGACACTTAGTTTGGGCAATGAGTGATGGAACCTGGTCCACTCACCTACCGGTTGATGGTAAGGTAAAACAAATTACTTTAGGAATGCCAACATTATGTCCAATTTGGAAAAAGACTCCCTTTAAGGGGAACTCTGAGAATTTGAAATTATTACAAATAAAAAGATCAGAAGTTGAAGAAGATGAAAACTGGAATGAGCCTTCAACAGGAGTAAAAATTGGATGGGCCTTAGAATCTTTATTGACTCCCTTATCGACTTATAGGAATAAAGCCTGGTTATATAAACTAACTGGTCAAGTAGAAAAATTAGCAAATGTAACAAGGAGAGGATTCAGACAGTTAAACCTACAGTTGCAAGCAACCTCAAGAATGACGCTGCAAAATAAAATGGCCTTAGACATGCTCCTGTTAAAAGAACATGGAGTATGTGAGTACCTAAAAGGTAGGAGAGATCATTGCTGTCTACATATCCCCAGCGTCACTCAGGATGTTGAACATGACTTAAACGTACTAAAACAAATAGAAAAAGACACTCAGGAAATCCAACAGGACATGCAAGAAAATTGGCTTGATAAAATTTTTAACGGATTAGGGTGGAATATTAGTTCTTGGGTCAAATCTTTAATCGGTACCGGACTGCTTTTACTGGTAGTAGTTTTAATAATACTGCTCATATATTATTGTCTGAAAAAGGAACTCACCAGCAGAACAGCTTTTAATCGAATGATTATTCAGGCTATTGCAAGAAGACAAAACCTTAGTGAGTCGGTTGTTACACTTCCACCACCCTATAGCGAAACAAGTGGACTATAAGTGTAGTGTTGTGATTCTGAAAAAAATATTATAATAATATTTAATTATTATATGATTAAGAAAAATGTAATTATGGAAGTATTGAAAAGAGAATTATTTCAAAACTTCCAAAGGGGGGAAATGTAACCAAGGTGATGGAATTAGTTAATCATAAAACACGAACAATGCTGCTATGTCCCTTGTACAGCCCTGCCCATCTGGACATTAGGTCTGGGAACAGAGGGTTTACTCCCTAGGTAGTCATCAATGTTAAACAATAATGGTGAAGGGGATTTTTAATAGAAATAGCGTTACCAAAAGGTTGCAGGTGTATTTGTGGTACCTATCTATTGTGTGAATTAACTGAAGCAAAAAGTCATACATCTCCCCCCAAAGAAGTTAGTTTCAATTAAAACCAGCAGGTGCCTAGAACTGGTCAAGACGACCCGTGCCGCAGGGACAAGAGCCAGAAGAGGACTGAGTTTGCGCAGAAACTGTGACGAAGAGGATAAGCCTTCATCTTGGGACCCCCGACGACCACCACTAGGAGGCACTGCGCAAGCGCGGGTGGGAGGAGTGTATGAAAATGGACTGATTTGACTACGAAACAAAGGGCTTATGTAATCAGACGAATATGTATATTTTGATCTATATAAACTGCACGAAAAGGGTATGGGGTATGCACGCTTGGTGGAATTATCCCCCGTGCATCCAGCGCTGCAATAAAGAATGCTGCCTTTTAACACTACATTGGTGTTACGACGTTTTCTTCCCGGATTTTCGGTGACAGTTTCTGGCACCCCAGATGGGACCCTGCTTGTGAAAACCGACGGATCCGCGGGATCACGGGACCTGCAGCCGGCATCGAGGGATTCTCGAGGAGAACCTCTGATGCCCGGACCGAAGGATTCCAAGTAAGTCCCCTGGAATTTAATTAAGGCATTCTTTAAGTATAATATACGCCTGCTCGTAAATCGCGGTGAAAACCTCGTAGAGTTGGGCTAAAAGGTACCTTTGTGGAAAGACTCTGCTCGGTGAAAGCCGGTGGAGCGGGGCCCAAGGGGGAGGTCTTCAACAGGGGGTTGAAGTCTCCAGGATCTCAGCAGGGGTCTGGGATCCCAAAAGGGAGCTCCAACAAGGGTTGGGGTCCCTCTGATTAGTGTTTGTGATATAGTGCACAATCACTACCACTGGTCATTTGAAGGATGGGCACCTTTCCGAGTAAAAGACCCATCCCAAGGGGCACGCCTTTGGGATGTATTTTAAAACACTGGAAAGAGCTGGGGGGAGACCCTTTAACTCGGAAACAATTGAATATTGTAATCCTTGGTGGCCGTTATATACTCTGGATGACGGGGAGAAGTGGCCGGACGACGGGACACTGTGTTATAATACCACTTTGCAATTGATGTTGTTTTGTAAAAGGGAAGGTAAATGGGAAGAAATGACATATGTAGATTTGCTTTTCTCGTTGAGAAATCATCCGGAATGGCAAAGGCAGTGTGGGATACATCCGCATAGTTCTATGGTAATGGCTTTGGGAAAGGGAAAATGTAAGAAAGGTTCAAAGAAATGCTGCGCCGCTTGTAGCGTCGGGAAAGAATGTTTGAAGTTTGAGTCTGAGGAGGATGATGTCGAGCTAATGGTGGCACCGCGTCGGAAATGGGGGGATAATCATGCAGAGGGATCCGAGATCGGTAGCCCTTCCACGTCCCCTCTGGGGGAGGGTGCGGGAGAATTTAGCCCGGTTTCGGGAAGAACGCGGGGAAGGACGGGGGGGGCAGCGGAGCCAGCTCCCCTCCAGGCCCCTCTCCGAGAAGCAGTAGGAAATACTGGTCCGGTGACAGTAAAGGTTCCGTTTTCGATAACTGATTTAAGGTCGTGGAAGGAAATAGCAGGCACTTATCGAGAAGACCCTGAGAGAGTAGCAAAGGTCTTTGAGACAATAATTAGGACCCAGGATCCTGACTGGAATGATTTGCAGGTGATTTTAGATACTTTGCTTGATGGCACAGAGAAAAGGATGGTACTGAATACTGCTAAGAAACAGGTAGAGGGAGCTCACGCCCACGGAGATTTGCAGGGACCGGTAGATCAGAACTTTCCCTCTTCAGATCCTGACTGGGACCCGAATCAGCCGGGACCCAGAGGAATGTTGACCAGATATCAGAGGTGGATTTTGTTCGGTGTTAAACATGCAATGCCAAAGGCGATAAATTGCTCAAAAATTTATGAAATAAGGCAGGAGCTAAATGAGTCTCCTTCAGCTTTCATGGACAGACTGAAGGAAACTGCCCGAAAGTATACTAATTTGGACCCAGAACAACCAGACGAAGCAATACAATTGGCCTCCATATTCATGGGTCAATCGGCTCCCGATATTAGCAAAAAGCTCCAAAAATTGGAAGGACCTGAATCTAGAGATTTGGGAAAAATGCTTGAAGTAGCATGGACTGTGTATAATAATAGAGAAAAAGAGAAGGAAGGAAAACAGGCTCGGAGAGATGGAAAGTTATTGGCGGCTCTAGCTGGGAATAACAGAAAAGGCAGAGGAAGAGGAAGAGGAAGAGGGATGAATATTGGAGAAAGGGAAAGGATAAATCTTCGATTAGCACCAGACCAATGTGCTATTTGTAAGGAACGTGGGCACTGGAAAAGAGAATGTCCTAAGGCCGGGGAGTTAGATCCGACTCTTCGCGCGATTAAATTGATGACTTTAGATGAGGAATCACGAAGAGGACCGGGGGAGTCAACCCTAGCTGAACCCCTGGTTACACTAGAGCTAGGGAATGAAGAAGTAGAATTTTTAGTAGATACGGGAGCCACTTGTTCGGTATTGAACACATGTAGAGGAAAATGCAGTCATCATTCGGTAGATGTCGTTGGTGCGACAGGACAAAGGGAAAATCGGCCTTTTCTGGAACCATTAAAATTTAAATTGGGAAAACAGTGGGTAACACACCAGTTTTTATATATGCCTGAATGCCCTTTGCCTTTGTTAGGGCGAGACTTGTTAAGTAAATTGGAGGCACAAGTAACTTTTAAAAATGGGGAAATTGAATTATTGATACCGGAATCAAAAGCCATAGAGGCGAAAGTATTTATGTTACAGGATTCTTTTAAAGAAGAACGAATTCCAGAAGAGGTGGAAAATGCTGTAACCCCCTTGGTTTGGGCAAGTGAGGTTCCAGGACGATCGAAACTGGCAGAACCGGTAAAAGTGACCTTAAAAGCCGGATCCAAACTGGTAAGACAAAAACAGTATCCTATTAAGTGGGAGGCACGAAAAGGATTAGAGGGGTTAATCTCGAAATTTTTGGAATATGGGCTTTTGGTAGAATGCGAGTCAGAATATAACACACCTATATTGCCGGTAAAGAAACCTGGGGGACGGGAATATCGACTAGTCCAGGGTCTAAGAGCTATAAATCAAATAGTTCAAGATATACACCCAGTAGTAGCCAATCCCTATAGTTTATTGACATCCCTGAAAGAGGAGCATAAATGGTTTACTGTACTAGATTTAAAGGAGGCCTTCTTTTGCGTACCTCTGGATGCACAAAGTCAAAGCATATTTGCTTTTGAATGGGAGAGCCCTGCAACAGGACGAAAGATGCAACTGACGTGGACTGTACTTCCACAAGGATTTAAAAAGAGCCCCACAGTATTTGGAAACCAGTTGGCAAAGGAATCAGAAATATGGAAGAGACAAAACCAGGAAAAGGGGACATTGTTACAATATGTGGATGATATTCTGATGGCAGCAGAAATCAAAGAAGAATGTTTTGAAATTACTATCAGTTTGTTGAATTTTCTGGGCCAAGGAGGATATAGAGTCTCCAGAAATAAGGCCCAGATAGGAAGAGAAGCAGTGATTTATCTGGGATTTGAAATATCTCAAGGGCAAAGGCAACTAAGCAACGAAAGGAAGGAAGCCATTTGCCAAATCCCAGAACCTAACAGTCCAAAGGAGCTGAGAACCTTTTTGGGAATGATTGGATGGTGTCGGCTTTGGATTCCAAACTATGGACTATATGTGAAGCCACTCTACAACGCTTTAAGAGAATCCAAAGACTTGTATCTGACATGGACACCTGAATGCCAAAAATCATTTAAAGAACTTAAAAAAGCATTGATGATGGCCCCTGCTTTGGGTTTACCTAATTTAACCAAACCTTTTGAACTGTTTGTCCATGAGAGGCAGCATCTGGCCCTTGGAGTGCTGGCACAACGTCTGGGATCCTGGAAGCGGCCAGTAGGATATTTCTCTAAACAACTTGACAACGTGAGTAAAGGATGGCCGGGATGTTTGCGCGCTGTGGCAGCGACGGTATTGCTGATTCAGGAAGCTCAAAAATTGACTATGGGCCAAAAGATGGTGGTGTATGTACCACACATGGTGGTAACTGTTCTAGAACAAAAGGGGGGTCATTGGCTGTCCCCCAGCAGAATGCTGAAATATCAAGTTGTCTTACTGGAGCAAGATGATGTGGAATTAAAAACCACAACCATCGTAAATCCAGCAATGTTTCTGTCGACGGAGAATCCGACAGAAAATCTAGAACATGACTGCCTGCTAACTGTTGAACAAGTCTATTCCAGCAGACCGGACCTGAGGGATGAGCCTCTGGAGAACCCTGCTCTGGAGTTGTTCACGGATGGAAGCAGCTTTGTGAAAGAAGGAAGACGAACGGCCGGATATGCTGTTGTCACCATCACCGAGGCACTGGAGTCAGGAACGCTGCCTGCAAATCCCTCGGCACAGAAAGCAGAACTGGTGGCGTTGAGGCAAGCCTTGCGAATGGCAGAAGGAAAAAGGGTAAATATATGGACTGACTCTAAATATGCATTTGGTGTGATTCACGCTCATGGAGCCATCTGGAAAGAAAGAGGACTGCTCTCAGCCCAAGGTTCATCGATAAAACATAAAGAAGAAATCCTTCAGCTCCTCGAAGAGGCGCAGAAACCAAAGGAAGTGGCAGTGATGCACTGCAAGGCTCATCAATTTGGTCAGACAGCTGTAAACATAGGTAATCGATTGGCAGACAAAACAGCAAAGGAGGCTGCTGAACAAGGTATCCTTGCTCTAGTACCAGTAAAACAAATAAAAATCCCAAATCTGAAACCAAAATACAGTAAACTGGATGAACAATTAGCAGAACAATTGAAAGCATCACAAAATATAGAAGGGTGGTAGGTAACGCCAGAAAAACAGGTAATTGTAACCCCGCAAGTTATGTTAGAACTTGTGAAAGAAAAACATGCACAGACACATTGGGGTGTAGATGCTATGGTCTCGAGCCTAAAATCATCTGTGGTGTGTGTAGGAAGGACAGGAGTAATTAAATCCATAGTAACTAAGTGTCCAATTTGTCTCAAAAATAATTCTTTAAATCGGAAAAGGGCACCCCTAGGAGTAACAAAACAGGGTAACATTCCAGGAGATTACTGGCAAGTTGATTTTTCTGAACTCCCCAGGCAGAATGGATTCAGGTATCTATTAGTATTCATTGATACTTTTTCTGGATGGCCGGAAGCCTTTCCTTGTCGCACCAGCAAAGCCAGAGAAGTAGTTAAAATATTGTTGAAAGAAACCATACCAAGGTTTGGGGTACCAATTGGCATGTCTTCCGATAGGGGACCACATTTTGTAGCAGAAATAGTTCAGCAAGTAAGTAAAATTTTAGGGATAAATTGGGATTTACATACCCCCTGGAGGCCACAATCAAGTGGGAGAATTGAAAGAATGAACCAAACATTAAAGCGACAAATAAGTAAAATTTGTCAAGAGGTGTCTTTGAAATGGCCACAAGCTTTACCATTAGCACTTCTGAGAGTCAGAGTTCAACCTAGATCTAAAGATGGTGTAAGTCCATACGAAATTCTGTATGGCAAACCTTATCAGACTCCTTTAATCCCAGGGGATACGAAAATAACAGGGGAAACAGATTTAAAGATGTATTTGATTTCTTTAGGAAAAACACTTGAAGCACTCCGAAAATACGTTGTGCTGACCAGATCGCTTGCTTTGGATACACCTGTGCATCAATATCCACCAGGTGATTTCGTGTGCATAAGGACTTGGAACTCTGAACCACTGCAGGTGAAGTGGAAAGGACCTTTTCAGGTACTGTTAACAACTGACACTGCGATCAAAGTAGAAGGGGTGGAACCGTGGATATACTACACCCGAGTGAAGAAGGCCCCTTCGTGGAGAGTCATCAATAGAGATCCAGAGACTGCAAAACTGACTTTGAAATATATCTAAAAAGAGTAGCTATTGCTGCAAAATGCGGGGAGACTGTATCTCGATCTGGAAACTGATGATAATAGGAGCACTGTTCAGTGTATTGGAAGTAAGAACAAAAGACATTACTACGCTGCCAATAAAAGCAGAACAATTAATATACCTCCCAAGGAGGACTCCAGAAGAAAATTTGATGATCGGGCTTATAAAAGAATTTGCAAATTTACAAAACGTGACCCAAATAACTGCGTGTCTTCCAATCCCAAGGGCAGTAGGAGAATCAGTTCCGTGGGGAATCTTGACAACAAATCGAAGTAACAAAGAACCCAACAAGAACGGTACTCATTGTGAACAAGTTCCCCTTGTTGAGTGGCAGGAACGAATAGATTATGTTAGAAAACAATGGAAAACCCCTGGAAGTAAAGCAAATTGTGAGAAGTTACTAAATTATGTTTTTGTCCAAATAGTTTTTCCCAATATAGGTTGGTGTGCTTATGATGAACCCGTTAAGAAAAATGTTACTCGAACAATCATGAAATGGGAATGCAAAGAGCCCAATCAAACTAAACAAGAGATAACTTTGTGGGATTCAGTATGGTCAATGGCCATCACATCTCAGTTCCAGTACATGGCCAGTGCCCCCTGGTGTTTCACCTGGGATGGGATGATTTTTGCAGCTTTCCCATCGGTCGATGACAAAGGAAGTACTTCCCGGGAAAAGGAAATTGTAGTACCCTGGTGGAATTGTACAAAAATGTGTAATTGCAGTACAGTTAGTAAAGCAATCCAAAGTGTTCCACCTTTAGCAGCTGCCTTGAAATATGGATGCCAGTGTAGGGGACTTAGAAATGATTTACAGTTGACTGATAGCTATAAGCCCCAAAGAGGAACATTCTTTAGTTGTAGAAAATCTACAATTCAAAGTCCAGGACACTTAGTTTGGGCAATGAGTGATGGAACCTGGTCCACTCACCTACCGGTTGATGGTAAGGTAAAACAAATTACTTTAGGAATGCCAACATTATGTCCAATTTGGAAAAAGACTCCCTTTAAGGGGAACTCTGAGAATTTGAAATTATTACAAATAAAAAGATCAGAAGTTGAAGAAGATGAAAACTGGAATGAGCCTTCAACAGGAGTAAAAATTGGATGGGCCTTAGAATCTTTATTGACTCCCTTATCGACTTATAGGAATAAAGCCTGGTTATATAAACTAACTGGTCAAGTAGAAAAATTAGCAAATGTAACAAGGAGAGGATTCAGACAGTTAAACCTACAGTTGCAAGCAACCTCAAGAATGACGCTGCAAAATAAAATGGCCTTAGACATGCTCCTGTTAAAAGAACATGGAGTATGTGAGTACCTAAAAGGTAGGAGACATCATTGCTGTCTACATATCCCCAATGTCACTCAGGATGTTGAACATGACTTAAACTTACTAAAACAAATAGAAAAAGACACTCAGGAAATCCAACAGGACATGCAAGAAAATTGGCTTGATAAAATTTTTAACGGATTAGGGTGGAATATTAGTTCTTGGGTCAAATCTTTAATCGGTACCGGACTGCTTTTACTGGTAGTAGTTTTAATAATACTGCTCATATATTATTGTCTGAAAAAGGAACTCACCAGCAGAACAGCTTTTAATCGAATGATTATTCAGGCTATTGCAAGAAGACAAAACCTTAGTGAGTCGGTTGTTACACTTCCACCACCCTATAGCGAAACAAGTGGACTATAAGTGTAGTGTTGTGATTCTGAAAAAAATATTATAATAATATTTAATTATTATATGATTAAGAAAAATGTAATTATGGAAGTATTGAAAAGAGAATTATTTCAAAACTTCCAAAGGGGGGAAATGTAACCAAGGTGATGGAATTAGTTAATCATAAAACACGAACAATGCTGCTATGTCCCTTGTACAGCCCTGCCCATCTGGACATTAGGTCTGGGAACAGAGGGTTTAGTCCCTAGGTAGTCATTAATGTTAAACAATAATGGTGAAGGGGATTTTTAATAGAAATAGCGTTATTAAATGATTGCAGGTGTATTTGTGGTACCTATCTATTGTGTGAATTAATTGAAGCAAAAAGTCATACATCTCCCCCCAAAGAAGTTAGTTTCAATTAAAACCAGCAGGTGCCTAGAACTGGTCAAGACGACCCGTGCCGCAGGGACAAGGGCCAGAAGAGGACTGAGTTTGCGCAGAAACTGTGACGAAGAGGATAAGCCTTCATCTTGGGACCCCCAACGACCACCACTAGGAGGCACTGCGCAAGCGCGGGTGGGAGGAGTGTATGAAAATGGACTGATTTGACTATGAAAGAAAGGGCTTATGTAATCAGATGAATATGTATATTTTGATCTGTATAAACTGCACGAAAAGGGTATGGGGTATGCACGCTTGGTGGAATTATCCCCCGTGCATCCAGCGCTGCAATAAAGAATGCTGCCTTTTAACACTACATTGGTGTTATGAGGTGTTATTCCCGGATTTTCGGTGACACCCTCATCATCTTCGTAACCCTTCACTGGACTCTCCAGTAGTTCCTCATGTTTCTTGAAGTGGGGAGCCCAGAGCTTGAACACAGCACTCAAGACGGGGCCTCCCCAGGGCAGAGCAGAGGAGGAGGATAATCTCCCTCAACCTCCTGGCCACACTTCTCTTGATGCACCCCAGGATCCCCTTGGCTTTCTTGGCAGCCAGGGCACGCTGCTGGCTCATGGTCAGCCTGTCGTCCACCAGGACACCCAGGTCCCTCTCCCAGAGCTGCTCTCCAGCAGGGCCGCCCCAGCCTGTACTGGTGCCTGGGGTTGTTCCTCCCCAGGTGCAGGACCCTGCATTTGCCTTTGTTGAACCAGCAGGGGGGAAAGAAAAGAAATAATTAAAACAATCACCGCACCAGACACCAAGTGCAGGGAAACTTCATCTCTCCTTACTGCCCATTTCCCAGGCAAACCTCCAAACCCTGGGGCCAGCCAAGACAAAGGCGGCTTTGGGAAGCGGCATCTTCCCTCAGGCTCTGGCCACAAGCTCTCTGACCAAGGCAATGCCTTCTGCAGGAGCACTTGAGGAGCACTGCAGAGCTCTCTGGCCTCCACCCCTGCACAGCCAGGGCCAGCAGCCGTAAGAAATCGCAGGCAGACATCTTGCAAATGATCCCCGCGCTTTGGAGCTCCCACTGGTTTTTCCTCCTCGGTGCTAGGTGACACTGCTGACAGTTGTTTCTTCTCAAAGGCTGAAAGGAAAGAAGAATTTAGAAGGAGAAAGGGAATTCTAATCTAGGTGGGGCAATGTTTTCAGGGCTTTTTTGGATGCTGCAATGAAAACTGATGTGAAAAAAATTCATTACAAAAAAAGAAAAAACAGAGAGAAACCACAATCCTGAAAGTTTTCCTTTTCTTCTTCAGAGCACAGCCTTTGTGCATCAGTCATTCACCAGCTCTCCTCTTCCTGGCAAAGGTTCATATTTTCTCTAACCAGACGAGGTACGTGTCCGCCTCGCCACTCGACGCAGAGAGAAAAGGAATTGTTAAAGCAAGAAGACAGTCAAGTAACACTTGTACTTCCAAAAAAATCATCCATCTCCATTGGCTAAAAAGAAAGGAGATGGCCTAGTGGATGTCTACTACTGATCGCCCAGCTGCAATGGAAGCACCCACGAGTTCTTCCTTAGGCCATCAGGAGAAAGTTCCAGACCTCATCCTTACGGGAGATTTCAACCTCCCACACATCAGCTGGCAACATCCCACTGCTCTGACGCCACCAGCGCTGCTCCTCAGGGCTCAGCTCCAGGGCCAGCTCCGTCATGTTTCGTTACCAGCCATCTGGAAGCAGGGGTTCAACGCACCAGGAGCCACCTTGCTGACGGTACCAAACTGGGAGGTGCTGTTGACTCTCTGGGGGGACAAGAGGCCTTGCTGAGGGATCGAGACAGATGGCAGCGCTGGGCTAGGATTAATGGGATGGCGCTGAGCGACTCCAAATGCCGCATTCTGCGCCTCGGACGGAGCCCTGCCAGGCACAAGTCTGAACTGGGAGACGAGTGGCTGGAGAGCAGCCCTGCAGAAAGGCATCTGGGGCTGCTGCGCGACACCAGGCTCAGCGTCACTCAGCAGTGTGCCCTGGCCGCAGAGAGGGCAAACCGCACCCGGGCTGCATCCAGCACAGCATCACCAGCCGCTCAAAAGCGGTGAGCATCCCGCGGGATGCAGCGCTCCTGCAGCCTCAGCAGGTCCAGTCAAGAAACAAACGACAACTGGCCTGAAGCAGCCATCGTCAGGGGCTTCTCTGCTTCCTACGTACCGGCTGACTTGTCACGGGAACCCTCTGCAGCGCGTCATCAAGTCCCACATGGCCTGAAATGGGCAGCAGAGCTCGGGGGTACTACTCACTCGATCGTGACCTTCATTCGTCTGAAACAAATGACGAAAACTTCAGCAGTATTCCCAACAAAACTGCTTTTCTGGATACCTCTTTGCTACTGAGAAGAGGGGTGGCCTAAGGAGAAAGGGACAACAAACACAGCTCCCCATCATACGTACTTGCTCATGCTCTTGTCCATTCACGGCCAACACCGGGTTTCCTTGCGCCAGGCGTTTCTACACGCTCCTCGGGTTCTACACGACACCAGGGAATTCAGACCTGTCAGGGAAATTCCCTTCCCCAACTCTGCTCTCGGTCAGGCTGTACAGCAGGAAAGTCTCTTACCTTGGGAGACACCTCTCAGGTCCCATCACACCCTGCAAAGTAACGAGCTCGTGGAACTTCCCTGGCGACTCTGCTGTCGAGAGGCAGCGAGGTGGAAGCAGGCCGTCCTGAACACACCCGGGCAGGAGCAGGGCTGCTCTTCCCACCCAGTCCCTCTGCAGACAAGGGCAGCCCCACCTCAAAACTGCCCTTCTCCAGGCTTGGAGGAGAAAAAGGGGATCCATTTGCTCTCCCTCATCACGCAATGCGCATCACTCAGCACTGTATTCTTCCCACTGACTGCAGCCTTTGGTGCCTTTGCATTGACTGAAAAGGCCCTAAAAGCTGCTCTGACCAATTCCCCATCTCACCGGAGGTTCCGAGGGTGCCTCTGTATCACCCGCAAATTTGGCCTAACTCCTGCTCCCTTCGGACACGATCAGCAGCACCTGACACAACTTCCATCCCAGTCGGGCAGTCTGGTGTGGGGGGATGGCAAGGCTCGACCGAATTGCTTGTTGTAGAAAATCCATTTTAAGCTTAGCATGTCCTTGACAGAACAAGGAATTTAACAAATCAACTCTGCGGTTAGCAAGAATGTGAAAAACAGGATGCAGCTGGAGAAGAATGAGGGAGTATGGGCGGAGTTGACAATTAGCTAGCTAGCCAATAACGAGCTCTAACTTTGCAATATGTAGTAGCTAATTAATCACTCTATAAATTGTGTAACCAAACTGTAATAAACGAAGCTTGCTTATCACTCACATTGAGTCGGCTGCATTCTTCCGCCGCTTCTCCAGGTTCGCGACCCTCGGGGCAGGACTTAGCCGATCGCCCCGACATCTGGCGCCCGAACAGGGACCTGGAGCAGCGGCAAGGAGCGGGGCACTGGGAGCAGCGACCAGGGGGCAGAAGCGACCGAACACTGCGCTGTGGTGTGTCGACTTAGGAGCCTGACTACGTGATTTTGCGTACGCTCGCCACCGCAAGGGCTACAGGTTAAGGGCTGCAAGGATATCGCTTCGGCAGGTATATGTTTTTAATTGTTGTTAAAGGATAAAGGCTTATTGTTAAAGGTATGGATAAGGAAGTAGCCCTAGAGCTATTACAGTGCTTTTTAGAAAAGCGGGGAGTAGAGCTTGGTTGTATTAAACAGCTAGCAGGACTAGTGGCAACCGGTAAGCTCAAGGGATTTTTTAAGGCTCCAGATTCGCTATTTGAGGAAAAGGAGTGGAGGGAATTTGGAGACGTGTTGTGGGACATGGTTATTGATGACGATAAGATAGGTAAGAAATTAATGAAGCCGTGGCGGGAAGTTATCAATTGCATTAAGAGGTATAAAGTTGAGAAAAACCTTGCGGCCGTTGTTACTCAGAAGTTGGAAAAGGTAGAGCCGTCAGCCCCCCCGCCGGAGGCGGGATGTTCCTTGTTTTCTAGTGGAACCACGGCACCCCCTGGAGACAATGCCTTGTTATTTAGCACGAGTAAGGTCCCGGAGCCTCCGTGCTGGGAAAAAGTGAAGGTGACGATGGAGGGGTCTAGTAACAATCAAGAGGCTGAGGAAGAAAAGGAGTTAGGGATAGGGCGGAAGGTGGAGCAGCAAGGGATGGAGCAAGGAAAGGGGGAGCAAGGGAATAAAGAAACGGGAAAGGATAGTGGGACCTGTAGGAGACCGATGGGTATTAATTGGAGGAAGGTGGCAGACGAAGCGTCTGAGGCAGGGGAATTTCTCCCCTTGGCCTTTCCGGTAGCGTTTGAAGAAGATGCGCATGGGGATTATCATGGTAATCATGCTCCGTTAGGCTGGAAATTGTTGTCACAGTTACGGAACACGGTGAATGAATCAGGTTTGCACGGCGAGCCATCTAAGCAGATGTTGAATTATATATGGGGGGGTGCTGTGCTTTGTCCTGAGGATATTAAGGTTATTATGCGAATGATTATGACTCAGTCGCAGTTATTGTTGTGGCAGGCCCATTGGCAGCGATATTGTGAAGCGTCCGCTCAAACGCCGCGGGAGCAGGGCGATCCGCTGCGAGGCGTAACAGTAGAACAACTGATGGGGGCAGGTCCTTTTGTCACAATCAGGGCACAACTGCAGATGGGGCCGCAGCGATGCTTGGAGGCTATGCGTACGGCTAGAGCTGCTCTTGAACACGTTAAAACCACACAGCCCTCGCCGTCCTATATGGGCATTAAGCAAGGAAGGGAGGAAACTTTTGCTCGCTTTATTGATCACCTCACTAGTGCCATAGAACAGTCAGATGTACCGGAATGGATGAGGGCAGCTTTGCTGAGGCAGTGTGTTATTCAGAATTCGAATACTCAGACTAGAAACATCATAAGTTCTTTACCCGCTGATGCCACAGTAGAACTAATGTTGGATAGAATGAGTAGGGTACCGGTAGGACCACAAGCTATGTTGGTCGAGGCTATGAAACAGTTAGGAAGCGATATCCTTCAAGCCCAACAACAGGCCTTCACAGCCCAACAGCAAATCCAACAGCAAGTGTTCGCCGCTCTGCAACCCCTTCGAGTTAATGCTGCGGAGGCACGACCGAAGCCGCCACGAAACTTTAAGTGTTACCGATGTGGGCGAGAAGGACCTATGAGACGTAATTGTCAAGCCACGAAAGTGTGGTGTGAAAACTGCCGCACGAATAACCACAATACCGAGATATGTCTCAAGTCGGGAAACGGTCGGATGAGCGCGTCGAGTCGCCGCGCCCCGACACAAGTAGCAGCTCCAGCAGTGCAACAAGAAGCTCCCAGCTTGCCAACGCCCACTACGACGTCAGCGACAAGTTGCAACCAGCTACAGCCGGCAGCCTCGGAATGGATGTGGCAACGGCAGTAACTGTCACCCTATTGGATCAAAGACCCCAACGAGTACCAAGCAATGTAAAGGGACCAGTGATTATTAATAAACAAGCATGTGAAACGTTATTACTCGGCCGCTCGTCAACAAGCCTAAAAGGTTTGACGGTCATCCCAAGACTCATTGACGCCGATTTTACCGGGACTATTAGCATCATTGTCCAGACATCGTTTCCGCCAATACATATTCCAACAGGCAGCAAAATTGCCCAATTGGTACCGCTGCCGCACCTGACTGCGGGTATTTCCCCGAAAATCACCACCCCCCGGGAGGACCGAGGATTTGGCTCAACGGGAGCAGGAGTATTTCTGACCATGTCTATGAACCATCGACCGACTACGATGGCTACGCTAGAGGCCCGGGGTCAACAGATCCACCTCTCGCTGCTGTTGGATACAGGTGCTGACTTAACTATTATAGAAGAAGGGGTCTGGCCTAAAACATGGCCTACGAAACCAATGGAGCGAGGAGTTGAGGGAGTGGGAGGATACACTCCGGTACAACGGAGCGTGGACCGTATTTTGATAATCATAGACAACAGACATGCGACCGTGCCAGTCACTGTCATGCCCCTCCCGACTGGAGTGAATGGTCTAATTGGAAGAGATGTTCTTGACCAATTGGGGGTGGTGCTAACCACCGAGAAGGTTTTTCAGTAACGGTCACTGCAACCTGGGCTTTCCCGATCCCATTGCAGTGGATAACGAACGAACCAGTGTGGGTCGAGCAGTGGCCGTTAAAGCAGGAAAGCCTCGCCGCCGCTCATCAAATAGTGCAAGAACAATTAGACCAAAAACATCTGCGTTTATCAACAAGCCCTTGGAATACCCCAATTTTTGTGATCAAGAAAAAATCTGGAAAATTTAGGCTAGTACATGACTTAAGGGCAGTTAACACTCAAATGCAATCGATGGGAGCGCTGCAGCCAGGACTACCTAACCCCGCTATGTTACCAGAGCATTGGAGACTGTTGATAGTGGACTTAAAAGATTGCTTTTTTACTATTGCGTTACACGAGCAAGATATGCAACGTTTTGCGTTTACTTTGCCCTCTGTTAACAAAGAGGCGCCAGCACAGCGTTTTGAATGGACAGTATTACCACAAGGGATGAAGAATAGTCCCACGCTGTGCCAGTTGTATGTGGACAATGCACTACAACCCTTAAGGAAATTATGGCCACACACGTTAATTTACCATTATATGGATGACATCCTACTTGCGCAAGAATCGGAGTTCAGTCCAGAACAAGTTCGGATATTACATACAAAGCTGAGAGAGAATGGTTTAGTAATAGCCGTGGAAAAAATTCAAACGAAAGCGCCATGGCTATACCTAGGCTGGAAGATTTCTGACTCTCAGATCCACCCACAAAAACTGCAACTCAACACGTCAATCAAGACACTGCATGATGCCCAAAGGCTGATGGGAGACATCCAATGGATCCGTCCTGTCGTCGGAATATCCAACGCACAGTTGGACAGCCTTCGACCGTTACTACGTGGGACAGACCCAACCACACCGGTGCAACTTACGTCGGAACAGCAGCGTATCCTCTCTCAAATTGCTGACCAGATTGCCTCACGTTTCGTTCACCGTCGTGACCCCGACCTCCCTATTGACCTTTGTGTATTTTTAACAAATTCTCATCTATTAGGAGCCCTATCGCAATTTAAAAAGAAAAAGGGGGAAGTGTAGGGGGATGGCAAGGCTCGACCGAATTGCTTGTTGTAGAAAATCCATTTTAAGCTTAGCATGTCCTTGACAGAACAAGGAATTTAACAAATCAACTCTGCGGTTAGCAAGAATGTGAAAAACAGGATGCAGCTGGAGAAGAATGAGGGAGTATGGGCGGAGTTCACAATTAGCTGGCTAGCCAATAACGAGCTCTAACTTTGCAATATGTAGTAGCTAATTAATCACTCTATAAATTGTGTAACCAAACTGTAATAAACGAAGCTTGCTTATCACTCACATTGAGTCGGCTGCATTCTTCCGCCGCTTCTCCAGGTTCGCGACCCTCGGGGCAGGACTTAGCCGATCGCCCCGACAGTCTGGAGCAGGTCTGCAGACACCCAGGGCCTGACTCCTTCCAGATGTGCCTTCAGCAAGCACTGCAATTCACAGCTGCAGTCTCCATCCAGCACAGCAGACTGGGGACATGTTCACAGGAGCCACTGGAGCACGTGACTCACCAGGGAGGAGCCTCCAGCTCTGGCCTCCAGCTCGGACAGCCACACCGCTGGGGCAATGCAGGGACTGCAGAAAGGCAGACCCCATGCACAAAGGGACGGTCCTGAGCACGAGCAGCTCTGCGGTTGGTGACATGTGCCTGAGAACACAGCAAACACAAAGACACTGCAAACTGCCTGAAGGCTGCCTCACTTTCTGCTTCTTCTCAGTAACGTAAATGAGGGCTGTCAGAAAACCAGAACAGAGAGTTCTCACGTTAACATGGAAGTCGCGCGGCAGAATAAAATACAAGGGTACGGAATAACAACTGCTCCATCCAGCTAGGAACTGTCACCCCGACGCATCTCTTCACCATCACTGCACCATCAGCTGGCCACCTCTGACACTCGGCGCTCAGCCTGCCTCCAAAACCTGCTTGCTGGTTTGTGTCTCACTGCTCACACACCTCTCCCTTCTCAGAAATATGCCAGGTTCCTGCTGCCTATTTTCCACCTTTCCTACAGCACAGTTTGGCAGGGAAGATGGCTTTTTCTTTAGCGTACAGCTTAACAACAACAAAAATCCATTGCTCTGCAAAGACAGAGAGATGCCACCTGTCCTCGTTTAACCCATCGGCCAGCAACCAAGCACCAGGCAGCCGCTCGCTCACCCCTCTCCTTCCCTCACAGGGCGATGGGCAGGAGAAACGGACACCAGGGAAAGCTCCTGGGTTGAGACAAAGACACGTTAATATGACAACACTGGAAACACTCGTACCAATACTACTGCTGCTAACAACCAACACGCCAAACAAACGCTACACAAGACCGTTTTCTCACTGCCCGATGACTGATTCGCAGCCAGTTCCTGAGCAGCGACAGCGGAACCCGCGGGCTTCCCCAAGCTCATGAATTTCACCCATTTCCCCAAACTCACAAAATCCATAGAGTTTGCCAAACTCTGGGAAAAAGACCAACCTCTTGGAAAAGTTCGAACCCCCACAAGAGAGAGACAAGAGAATTTGAAAAATAAAGGGTTCCTGACCCCCACAAAACCTGCCTTTACCACCCGAGCATGACATCCATGGTACAGACTCTTTCCATGGGCCACCTTGGCCTCGCTGCCTGGCTCTGCTCCCTCCCAGCTCCAGCACACCCGCTCAGCAGCCAGCACGGGAGGCTGCAGAAAGCCCTGCATTTCTCAGCAACAACTACAACCACCACTCTGATCAACACTCTTCTCATACGCAACCCAAAACACAGCAGCTGTGGGGAGGAAAACTAGCTCTAGCCCAGCCGAAACCAGGACACCATCTTTGGGGTCCTGGCCACACGGCGCAGACGCATTTCCCACGCTCTTTGATAGCAAAAACACGAGGAAGCACTTCTTTACTTTGAGGGTGGCACAGCACCCCAACAGCCTGCCCGGACACGTTGTGGAGTCTCCTTCTCCGGGGATCTTCACAACCCGCCCGGACGCCGTCCTCTGCAGCCTGCTCTGGGGGAACCTGCTTTGCCAGGGGGGTTGGAGCAGATGATCCCCAGGGGCCCTTCCAACCCCTGCCACTCGCTCATTCTGAAAACAGAAACCTCTGCTCTTTGGCAGTAAAGGACCAAGTCGTTTCTCCAGTGCCCTGGGCTCACTGTTGTTGGCCACATTGGTGTGGAGAATGCCTGCGTGTTTGCTCAACAAACTTGTGGTCCTAAAGCCGGAACACGCGTTGGGGAGGGGGAACTGGTGAAATACACTGATACAGAAATGCAAAGCACAAGAGCAGCTCCACCGCTGCTCACAGCGTGGAACTGGTATCCCCCAGCACAGCTGACCTGGACCAGCTACTGCAGGCTGTTCCTCCAGCCAGGCCTTGCTCTTGCCCAAAGCAGGCAGGTGCCCAGCACAGCACATCAGGAGCGAAGCTCAAATCCCTGCTGCTAGAGCAAGAAGCGCAGGCTTTCTTCCCCACGGGCCAGAGCCCTGACAGCAGGGGAACTCCCAGGCCACTCCAAACGGCACAGTGCCCATGCTCAGCTCCCACTGGCACTTGCTGGCATCCTTCCTCTTCCTCCTCAGAAGGAAAGGACAATTCCCAGCAGCACTGCTGAGAAGCAAAGGTGCCAGGTACTGCGTGATGCCATCACGGCCACGGGCAGGCATTTCAACTGCTTTGTTCTGGACACCAGAAAACTCAAGTTTACTCGCACTGCCTGGGCTGAACCGTGCTCCTGCTCCAGGGAGAGACAGTCTGCCTGCGAGGCTTTTCCTGCAGACAGCAGAGGCAGAAAACAACGTGAACCAGAAGCCGTCGGTGACCGCACGACGTCCATACTCATCCCTCGGCAATGAGGTCGGTTCGGAAGCCAGTTGTCCTCGGAAGGGTTTCTCACAATGCATTTTCCTGAACACACGATCACCTCTACTCCCAGCCCCTTGTACCAAGCTTCTGCAGACCTCCACCATGTTCTAACTCTCGGCTGTGACCCCAGCCCTCACAGACCACACTTACTGGCCCCCCGGCTTCTCTTCCAGAAAGGTCTCCCGGGAGGCTCCGCTGCTCCTCACACAGCTTCAGCCACAGCCCAGCACTCGGTGGCCACAGCTGCCCCAGCCGCCCTCCCTGCCTGGACACCGGCTGCAGCACGCTCGGGGCACGGGGCAGAGCCCAGCTCTGCACCTCCAGCGCTGTGCCGGGACGCGGCCGAGCACACACAGCCCCAGCACCTCCTCAGCCGACGCTGCGCACAACCCACTCCGGTGCTGGGAGCACGCAGCGGCGGGTGCCGTCTCCTCCCGGCTGCCATGCACACGGGGAAAGCGCGGCCCCTCCAAGGGCGACCCGAAGCTGTGTGCCCACCAGGAGACCAAAAGACCTGGCAGCAGCACTCGACCGAGCGCTGGGGAAGAGCAGGCCACTGATAGAGGGGATTGTAAGAAATGTGAAACTGTAACAAAAAGCCTTAATATTTTCTAGTTTTTAGTAGTCTTTAGTACTGTAACTTGTATTCCTGCATGCACAGTGATCTAACGATGTAACTGTTACACTAATCCCTGCTTTCTCATTAAGGAATGTAGTGGAAGGACATGGGCACAAGCTATCACTTAGTCGTTAGACAAAATAATTAAGTGAAACAAAAGTGGTCTTGGTTCTCAGCAAATAATTGGGATAATTGTGGGATAAAAGAGACTCCTAAATAACTCTACTCCAGACAGCTCGGCCTTGGGAGGGCAAATGCGCCAAGCTACAGAGATCAGGAGGCACCAAGACGGCAACAAGACCGGAGCCAAACCACCTGAAGGACACGATATACGTGATCCTGGAACGGAGTTTGTGCAGAGACAAATGTCAATCAGTGAACAGCGTGATGAAGAGGATGGGCCTTCATCTTGGGACCCCCAAAGACCACCCAAAGATGCTAACAGACATGCGTGAAAGATATTTACATATGCTAATTAGTTCCTAGAAATATAATGAGTATTTACATGTGTGATTGTATTTAACCTGAAGCAACAGGGTGTCTGGTGCGCAGGTTTGGAGGAGAAATCCCCGGTGTGCCCAGCGCCGCAATAAAGAATCCCTGCTGAGCAGTGTACATTGTGCTGTGAGGTTTTCCTACCGGATCTTCGAATCAGTTTGGCACCCCAGATGGGACCCATTCTGTTCGGCTGCGGGACCCGGTAAGAAGAGGACCCCCTTGGGCCCTCGGGAGCCTTTTCCCAAAGGGGCTCCTCGCCTTATCTGGATCACCGCGGGAACAGACAAGGACCATCTGTGAGTAAAGGTATTCTTTTACTACTCTTTACTACCGACGGGGTTCGAGTCCCCTGAGTCGTAATTTAATTACGCAGGGAGAGTATACCGGGCTGCCAGCGCCTTAGAGGTATACAGGGGTTCAAGTCCCCACTGGATGGGGTCTTGACTGATA
This sequence comes from Opisthocomus hoazin, assembly GCF_030867145.1. Taxonomy (NCBI): domain Eukaryota; kingdom Metazoa; phylum Chordata; class Aves; order Opisthocomiformes; family Opisthocomidae; genus Opisthocomus; species Opisthocomus hoazin. The sequence goes on along the minus strand of NC_134447.1, from coordinate 3,024,251 downwards.
CATGGATCATTATTCTGGAAATTGCCTACGATTCTGGCAATCGGTTTGGATTGCAGTAACTCCGGGTTAAAATTGTGTGACTGTGTGTGAGGCCTCTGTGTGAATGAGACACCTAAACAAGGGTGAGTGTGGAGTTTTGACCTGCGGTTCTGTTCTCCCGCGAGGGAAGCAGCCGGTGAAAAACAAAGCGTAAGAAAACAGTGAATGTTTATTTTAAAGTAATTATCCTATGTTGTTATTATACTACTAGTGATAATCATAATAGTATGTTGTATTTGTTATAAGTGTCATACAACATTCCGGTGTAAAATTGCAGTTCAGTAACTATTTCTCGTAGCTTAAAGTATAGAATTTGGTTAAGTAATTAGAGCTGTCGGCGTCAGAAGGGTTGGTTTAGGCTTGTTTGTTAGGGTTTGCTGTACATTGATTGGGGAACAAAGAGGTGGACGTGCTGCATAATGGGAACTTCACAGAGCAAAGAGATTCTGAAGAAGAGCCCCTTGGGCTGTATTTTGCATCACTGGAAGGAGACAGGGGGACCCCCGGGAGGTAGTGTGAATAAAAGGACGTTAGTTAAGTATTGTAATCAATGGTGGCCGTTGTACAAGTTAGATGATGAGGCAAAGTGGCCTGAGAATGGCACCCTGGATTATAATACTTTGCTACAGCTCATGTTGTTCTTGAGAAGAGAAGGAAAATGGGATGAGGTCTCCTATGCCAAAATGTTTTTCACTTTGCGAAATCACCCCGAGTGGCAAAAAGAAAGTGGTATAAATCTAGCCCCGCAGACTGGCATTAGAAAGGGATAGAAAGAACGAGCTGGGAAAACTTAAGCGGTGTTGTTCTGCGTGCAGCGTAGGGCAAAGGTGTCTGAAAACAAAATGGAATCAGAAGAAAGTGGAGGAGCGCAGGGAGGATTTTGTGTCACCCCCCCCTCCCCGATGCTGGGTCGGCTGCGGGAACCCCCGCCCGCGCAGACGGGGACGAGGCCTCTGATGAGGGCGGAGCGCCACCTAGCGCTCAAGTCCCGTCACTGCTCGGACTCGCAGTGAGGTGGGAGCCATCATCCAAGCCCCTTTAAGACAGGCGATGGGGCCGGGGGGGCCGACCCTGATAAGAACACCCTTCCAAATGGAAGATACAGACAAATGGAGAGAAACTGTAAAGGAATCCAGGGAAGATCCTAGCGGGGTAGCCAAGAAATTTGAACGGATAGTTAAGAATTTGGATCCGGATTGGAAAGATGTGGATTTGATGTTAGAGGCAATGACAGAGACTGAGAAAGGAATTGTGTTAAAAACAGCAAGGGATCATGTGAGGGCACAAATTACTGCAGGTACCTTACAAGGGACCGAGGAGCAACATGTTCCACTCAGAGACCCGGGGTGGGGCCCTAATGATCACACGCAGTATCGACTGTTACAGCAATACCGTATTTGGGTTCAGTGTGGGCTGGAACACAGGATCCCGAAAGCAGTAAACTGGTCAGCCTTGTATGAAGTAAAACAAGGTCCGACAGAGACCCTGAGAGAATTCCTGGATAGATTACGAACAGCAGTGCGGAAACACACAACCATAGATCCGACATCAGATGCAGCTAGACAGCAGCTGGTATCTCTGTTTATAGGACAGGCTGCTAACGATATTAGAAAGAAGCTGCAGAAGCTTAAAGAACCAGATGTAAGGAATTTAGAGACACTAGTGGAAGAGGCGTGGCGAGTGTATCGTAACAGGGATGAGAACAGTAAGAGGAATTACGATCAAAGGAGACTAAAAAGCAATGAGTGCGCTCGTTGTAAGGGATTCGGACATTGGCAGAGGGAATGTCCACAGAAGAGAAAGGCACCCTGCCCCACAATAGCTGCTGACCTACAGGACACTGAATGACGGGGACCTGGGGAATCCACCCTAGCGGATCCACTGGTTAATATCAAGCTAGGGAAACGCAGTGTGGAATTTTTGGTAGACACTGGTGCGTCGTTTTCTGTTTTAAATCAACAACTGATGCCTTTGGGTAAGGATTTTATAACCGTTGTGGGCGCTACAGGCCAATCGGAAAAGGCATATTTTCTAAAACCATTAAAGTACAAATTAGGTAAGCAAATTGGAATACACAGATTTTTGTACCTGCCTGGGGCCCCTAAGTCCCTTCTAGGACGAGACATGTTGGAACAACTGAATGCCACAATCATTTTCAGAAAGGCACAAATAGAATTTAAAATTGAGGATACTAAATTAACCAAAATTCTGAGCCTGGCATTGATTCAAATTTTAGAAAAAGGAGAAATACCTCAGGATATACTGGACCAAGCGTATCCAGGGGTATGGGCTTCGGGAACCCCAGGCAGAGCCAAAAATGCAGACCCAATAGAGATAAAATTGAAGCCTGGAGCTCGACCAGTTAAGATCAAACAATACCCCCTTAAGCTAGAGGACTGAAGAGGAATTAAGAAAATAATTGATAGTTTTATAAATTTTGGATTGTTAGTGTAATGTGAATCTGAATACAACACCCCCATTTTGCCAGTGAAGAAGTCGGATGGGAAAAGTTACAGGTTAGTACAAGATTTGAGGGCAATTAATAAAATCGTGGAAGATCTCTACCCAGTAGTAGCTAATCCCTATACCTTGTTGAATAAACTGGAAGATAGCCAGGGATGGTTTACCGTACTGGATTTAAAAGATGCCTTTTTCTCTTTACCTCTGGCCTCAAACAGTCAGAACCTATTCGCTTTTGAATGGGAAAATCCAGATTCTGGACGAAAAACCCAGTTAACCTGGACAGTGTTACCCCAAGGTTTCAAAAATAGCCCTACCATCTTTGGAAATCAGCTAGCTCGGGATCTCGAAAAGTGGAATCCTCTGACACAAAAGGGGACTTGGTTACAATCTGTCGATGATCTCCTCATCGCTGCAGAAACAGAGCGGGATTGCAAAAAATGGACAGTGAGTCTTCTTAATTTCCTGGGACTGAATGGTTATCGAGTTTCTCAACAGAAAGCTCAGATGATTCAACAACAAGTGACTCACCTCGGACTCAAAATCTCAAGAGGACAACGAGAACTGGGAAGAGAGAGGAAAGAAGCAATCTGCCGGACTCCAGAACCACAAACGGTAAAAGAATTAAGAGCCTTTTTAGGAATGACAGGATGGTGTAGACTATGGATATATAGTTATGGGCTAATGGTAAAACCCTTGTATGAACTGTTGAAAAATAATGCCAGATACCTGATTTGGACCGGAGATGCAAAAAGGGCTTTTGAACAATTAAAAAGGGAACTTATGAGAGCCCCGGCTCTTGGACTTCCAGATGTTCTAAAACCCTTTTGGCTACTTTCTCACGAGAGACAAGGCGTTGCCCTGGGAGTGCTCGCTCAACAGCTGGGGCTGCACAAGGGAGCAGTGGCATATTTCTCCAAGCAATTAGATGAGGGAGGCAAAGGATGGCCTGGGTGTCTGCGAGCTGTTGCAGCAGTTGTCCTTAACATTCAAGAAGCTCCTAAGTTCACTATGGGCCAGAAAACGACAGTCGTAGTCTCACACACAGTTTCTGCAGTATTGGAACAAAAGGGGGGCCATTGGCTCTCACCATCCCGATTCCTGAAGGACCAGGCTGTTTTGGTGGAACAAGATGATGTTAATATTGTGACAGCTAACATCGTAAATCCAGCATCTTTTCTTAGTAAAGATTCCGCCACTATGGAACCCCTAACGCACGACTGCTTGGAGACTATTGAAACAGTCTGTTCCAGCAGACCTGATTTAAAGGAGGAACCGTTGGAAAGCGCAGAGGACTCCTGGTTCACCGATGGCAGCAGCTTCATAAAAGACGGAGCTCGTAAAGCAGGGTATGCAGTAACCACCGCACACAAGGTAATCGGGGCAGAACCTTTACCTGCAGGTACGTCTGCTCAAAAGGCAGAGATAATCGCTTTAACCAGAGCCTTAGAATTGGCGAAAGGAAAGAAAATAAATATTTGGACAGACTCCAAATACGCCTTCGGGGTCGTCCATGCTCATGGAGCATTGTGGAAAGAACGAGGACTGCCCACAGCTCAGGGTAAACAGATCAAGCATGCAAAAGAAATCTTGCAGCTTTTGGAAGCTATAAATCTACCAGAACAAGTGGCAATAATGCATTGCAGAGGGCATCAAAAAGGTAACACTGAACAGGAACTGGGAAATAAACTGCAGGTCAAGAGGCTAAAAGGGCAGCAGACAGAAATTCTGTAAAAACCTTGGCACTGGTACCAGACGGTAAGCTCGTAGATACAGAAATGGAATTTAAATATTCAAAAGAAGATATGAAATTAGTAAAAGATTTGGGAGCCAGTGAGCAAGGTAAGATGTATTTAACACCAGATAATCGTATAGTTATACCTTCAAACCTATTATGGGAAGTAGTCAGAACAGAACACAACAAAACTCACTGGGGAGCAGATGCATTGTATAAAGATTGAACAAGAGAACAGTAGGCAGAAACCTGTACACTACTGTAAAACAAGCAACCCAAATGTGTGAAATTTGTCTGAGAAATGATCCAAATACAACATGCAAAGTACACTTTGGGAAAACTGGAAAGGGGAACATAGCAGGACAACACTGGCAAATAGATTTTTCAGAACTTCCAAGAAAAGGGGGGTATCGATACTTGCTGGTTATAACAGACACGTTTGCCGGATGGCCTGAAGCGTTTCCCTGTAGAACAAATAAGGCTCGGGAAGTGGTACGAATTCTGTTAAATGAAATCATACCCCGGTTTGAGGTGCCAGCAATCATATCCTCGGATAGAGGGTCACATTTTTGCGCACTAGTAGTACAGCACATCAGTAAAATTCTGGGTATTGATTGGCAGCTACACACCCCCTACAGACCGCAGGCAAGTGGCCAAGTAGAAAAAATGAATCATTGGATCAAACAACTGGCAAAAATCGGTCAGGAGGCAAATTTGTCTTGGGACAAAGCTCTACCCTTAGCTTTACTGAGAATCAGAGTAAAACCCAGGAGCAAAGAGGGCATTAGTCCATTTGAAATTTTGTTTGGAAGGCCTTATCAATTGTCATATCAAGCGGGGGACATGGTGCAAATTGGGGAGGGGTACTTACAAGAGTATCTGTTAGCTTTGGGAAAGCAGATAAATAATGTTCAAAAATGAGAAGCACGGGGTAGGAGCCTAGACCAACCAATACACTTAATCAAACCTGGAGACTGGGTTTTTGTTAAGACTCTTTCAGGTGATCCCCTTGGAGAGAAGTGGAACGGACCTTATCAAGAGCTGCTAACCGCTTGTACTGCAATCAAAATCCGAGAACAACCAGCTCGGATTCATTATTCAAGGGTCAAGAAAGCCTCTGTTCCCTGGACTGTACAACAACAGTCGCATCTCAAGATAAAAATAACAAGACGACCACGACGGGTCTAACTCCGTGGGTAATGATGGTAGCCATGAGTCCAGCTATTTGATAAACTCACCTCATGGCTACCAAATTTATCCTGGTTAAAGAACCTGTTTCTCCTAGCTCTTGTGACAGGAGGTGTATGTGTTTTGGCCTGCATAATGATTCAATGCTGCAAGTGCTGTAATCGATTATGTTGGGAATGTAAGAATGGACTGATCTGATGATTACTAAGACTTTTTGATCTAAAAGAAACAAAAGTCTTAAAGAGAAGGGGGGAATGATAGAGGGGATTGTAAGAAATGTGAAACTATAACAAAAAGCCTTAATATTTTCTAGTTTTTAGTAGTCTTTAGTACTGTAACTTGTATTCCTGCATGCACAGTGATCTAACGATGTAACTGTTACACTAATCCCTGCTTTCTCATTAAGGAATGTAGTGGAAGGACATGGGCACAAGCTATCACTTAGTCGTTAGACAAAATAATTAAGTGAAACAAAAGTGGTCTTGGTTCTCAGCAAATAATTGGGATAATTGTGGGATAAAAGAGACTCCTAAATAACTCTACTCCAGACAGCTCGGCCTTGGGAGGGCAAATGCGCCAAGCTACAGAGATCAGGAGGCACCAAGACGGCAACAAGACCGGAGCCAAACCACCTGAAGGACACGATATACGTGATCCTGGAACGGAGTTTGCGCAGAGACAAATGTCAATCAGTGAACAGCGTGATGAAGAGGATGGGCCTTCATCTTGGGACCCCCAAAGACCACCCAAAGATGCTAACAGACATGCGTGAAAGATATTTACATATGCTAATTAGTTCCTAGAAATATAATGAGTATTTACATGTGTGATTGTATTTAACCTGAAGCAACAGGGTGTCTGGTGCGCACGTTTGGAGGAGAAATCCCCGGTGTGCCCGGCGCCGCAATAAAGAATCCCTGCTGAGCAGTGTACATTGTGCTGTGAGGTTTTCCTACCGGATCTTCGAATCACCACCTTCCCTCGCGCCCTCGAGGCCCTTGTTCCTGCCTCTGCCTCGCTCCACGCAGCGCAGCACGCAGCAGCACACGCAGCCGTCACAAATGCATCTGCCGGGTGGCACAAGGGGGCTGCGGATGCAGCTTGGGCCGCACGCGGCTCGGCTGAATCCACTTCTTCTTCTTCCCCCGCAAAAATCCTCTTTAAACACAACAGCACTTGCACCCACCGCCCCCGAGAGCCGCCGGGAGGGGCCAGGGACACCCCAGCCCCCTTCACCCTCTCCTCCCCACCACGCCCTGGGGAGCCTGCTGGGGCGGGACGGAACACGGGAGCCCCCACGTCCCTTCCTGGAGACGCCACAGAGTCCCCAGCACCCAACAGCCACCACAGAACATGGCGCGGCCACCGCTGCGGCTCCCACCCCGCGGCCCCCGCGCCCCGGACCCTGCACACTTTTCTGCTCCCCGAAACCTTCTGCCCCCCAGGCAGGCACCCACCCCGACCCCTGCAGCCCGCGGACGCTCTCGGGGACAAGAGCGGAGGTGACCGCCGGCCATCGCTC